>NW_020664589.1:3053008-3149942 GCF_002925995.2 Terrapene triunguis | reverse complement strand
CCACTGGAAGATAGAGCCTGCTTCCAGGAGACTCCCAGTGAAAGCGGGAGGGTTGGCAACCCGCCCTTGGCCTCTGCTGAGACTGGCCACCAGGAGGCCAAGAAGCACTTAGCATGGTGGCAGGAATTTGTGTGTTTGAGAGATTTGGACATCGATCTACTACCAGACAGTGCCCTGAGACCACTGTGGGCCTGATCTCCCGACTGAGCACCTACAACATCCATTGACTGCGGCTCTTACCAGGCCTTAACTCAGGCCACCCGCAGCCTTTAGACGTTGAGGCTTTTGGCCAATACCCATCAAACCAGAGATGCCAGGAGGGAAGGCTCCAATCCCACTGTAAATGCCCTGTGTCAACTGGTTCCCCTTCTCTTCCGCTTCCATGCACCTCCCAGCCTCCTCACGTGCCCTCCGTCCCCCGCGCAGTCTGAAATCTGGAATGGAAGCGTCACAGATGAGAGGATTTTTTTTTTATTATTTTTTTTTTAATAAATCCACTCAGTAGGTAGAGTAAACAAACAAACAAAGAAAACCCCCTTTAACCATGTCCAGTAACGAGAGGAAGCCTGCAGAAGGGCGCATCCGCTCGCAGCTCCCTCAGCCACTCCACTAAGCTTCGTGGCTTTCTCTGACAACGTTGGAAGTAGCCTGGAGCCACCTTTCGAGAGCAGAATCCCTCCAGGAATGACTTCCCGCTTCCATTCTCTATGTCTGTAGATACTGCTGTCTCCCCAGATATAGAGGTGCCTCCTTCACAGCCTTGTTTTGTTTATCTCAGTAACGACCCCGCTTTATTCCCGCCGAAAGGTTGGTTAGTGGGAATGTGTTCGCTCTTCTTGCGATGTCCTTGATCCCGCGTACAGCAGCGTTCTCTGACAGTCAGTCAAAGGACGTGAGGCTCCGTCTCTGGGCCGAAGAGCTTAGAGGATAATGAATGAATGCTGCGGTTATTTGTATTTCTAATTGGCAAGTGCCTTGCCAGATCAGCTGCGTGTCACTGTACACTGAGGACACTTAGGCAACCCTCTTTCCTCCTTAGCCTCGTCCTCAGTGCCATGGGGCTGCTGCCAAGGGCAGTAGCCTCCCCTCATGGTGCCTTTCCTGGGGGTTGCTGCACTCACTATATATTTGCTGTTACACATGCTCTTTATTTGGCTATGGAACAGAGATTTGTTTCAGCTGTATCAGCTTCCCGAAAGCAGACAGACTGTGCAGCTCCAGGCTCTCTCCCCTGGATCTCCCCACCTGGGAGCCTCTTGCAGCCCTAAAGCTGTGATTTTAAATTGCGTTTCAGACTTTTTAGGTGAGAGACCACTTCTGCTGTCAGAGACGAGGCCGCTCACTGGGAGAGCAAACGCCTGAAGCCTGTTCTCAATTTTTCACTCAGATCTTATTCATGCAAAGCTCTCATTGATCTTGGTAAGAGTTTGGCTGAAGCAGGACCTGAGGATTTATCTCCTTGGAATTAGGACGGCCAGGAAGTTGCACAGTGGTTGCAAACACTTGAATCTGTTTCAGGGGCGGGGAAGGGGGGAAAAAAGCCATGTGCTAATGTTGTAATATTCATTAATAACACGTTGTGCCTCCATGGCTCCTTTCATCATCATATCTCAAAACACTTTGCAATGAGGATTGAGCGTCGGACCTCCCGCTTGGGGTGGAGAATGTTATGAGCCTCACGACAGGAGCAGGATTTTCTGCTTAGAGGAAACCTTTTCCTCCAACTTACCTTCAAATGCTCCTTTGCCTTGTGTTGGGTAACCCGCTGTTTCGCTTTGGGCTTCGTTTGTTCCCTACCCAGCAAGCCCTTTCATTGATCTATATTTGGGACTGACCCAGCATCGTGACCTCACGTGACAACATGGCAATGCTGTATGGTGAGGTGAGGGGGTATCAAGATGTGTCAGCTTGGTTCTCGAGGAGAGAACTTCAGAGGTTGCAGATGTAAAGCTCTATGCTGCAGCCTGCTCCATGAGCAGCAAGAAGATCATTCCAGGTCCCAGTCACCCTCACTACAGAGAAGCATATTTCTAACATTCAACATATTTCCCATCCCCTTTCTATTCAGTTTCAGAGCCCTACTCCTTACTATACCCTCCACAACAGATAGCCAGAGGGATCTAGACCGTTCTCAGTGGTACCAGATGGCAGAACAAGGAGTAATGGTCTCAAGTTGCAGTGGGGGTGGTTTAGGTTGGATATTAGGAAACACTTTTTCACTAGGAGGGTGGTGAAGCACTGGAATGGGTTACCTAGGGAGGTGGTGGAATCTCCTTCCTTAGAGGTTTTTAAGGTCAGGCTTGACAAAGCCCTGGCTGGGATGATTTAGTTGGGAATTGGTCCTGCTTTGAGCAGGGGGTTGGACTAGATGACCTCCTGAGGTCCCTTCCAACCCTGATATTCTATGATTCTTTGATTCTATGATTCAGTAGCGGGGTGGGGACGGGATTTGAACCAGAGTTCCACCAACTTTGACATGACCACTTTGGAGGTGGAACATTGTTTGGGACAGGGACTGTCACATACTATCTATTTGTACAGCACCCAGCATCGGGGAGCCCTAAGGTGATTGGTATCTAGGTACCACCCTAGTTTAAATAATAATAATTAATAATTAATTAATACTCAATTATAATGATCACAGGCTTGTCTCACACCAGACAATGGGGCTATCAGGCCAGACAGCTGGTTCATGTAACCTAGAACCTTGCCCAGTACTTGACGATTAAGACTATATTGAGATGCTTGCCATCCCCAAGTGGTGCGTTTCTGTGCATTGGGGAAGAACGGAAGGTTGGGGGGGCATCATTCCTTCCTGACCTCAGCTGCCTGAAGCTTCCTGTCTTTGATCCTCACAGAGCTCACACCTCCCATGGTTTGTACCCAGAAACCCACAGCAAAACCCCAGTGAAAGTGGTTTTGCATGTCCGAGACCTGAAATCCCACAACAGCCACCGTCTCCCTGCAAAGTAGGTGCAAAGTTGTTTGAAAGGGTCATGAGCCTTCCAGCAAAACTGGCTTGGAATTAAGGCGCTGTGTCTGGGCGAGCTTTCATTAGTATTGGTGGTGTATTGGACAGCACCATTACTAAGCAGAAGAACTGGCCAGCTTTGATTTTGTTGACATTTTTTTCTTCCCAATGAAAAATAGTGTGTGTGTGTTTGTGTTTTCCTAAATGAAAATAATGTCGATAATGGCATAGAGAGTACACTTATAAAGTCTCTGGATGATACCAAGCTGGGAGAAGTTGCAAGTGCTTTGGAGGATTAAAATTCAAAATGATCTAGACAAATGGGAGAAATGATCTGAAGTGCAGAGGATGAAATGCAATAAGCATCAATACAAAGTACTCTACTTAGGAAGGAACAATCAGTTGCACACACAAAACAGGAAATGACGGCCTAGGAAGGAGTACTGCGGAAAGGGATCTGGGGGTCTTAGTGGATTACAAGCTAAATATGAGTCAACAGTGTAACACTGTTGTAAAAAAAAGAAAACATCATTCTGGGATGTATTACCTGGAGTACTGTGTCCAGTTCTGGGCGCCACATTTCAGGAAAGAGGTGGACAGATTGGAGAAAGTCCAGAGAAGAGCAACAAAAATTACTAAACGTCTAGAAAACATGACTTGTAAGGGAAGACTGAAAAAAAATTGGATTTATTTAGTCTGGAGATGAGAAGACTGAGAGGGAACATGATAACCGTTTTCAAGTACATAAAAGGTTGATAAAGGAGGAGGTAGAAAAATTGTTCTTCTTAACCTCTGAGGATAGGACAAGAAGCAATGGGCTTAAATTGCAGCCAGGGAGGTTTAGGTTGGATATTAGGAAAAAGTTCCTAACTCGCAGGGTGGTTAAGCACTGGAATAAATTGCCCAGGGAGGTTGTGGAATCTCCATCAGTTGAGATATTTAAGATTAGGTTAGATAAACGCCGGTCAGGGGTGGTTTAGATAATACTTAGTCCTGCCATGAGAGCAGGGGATTGGACTAGATCACCTCTCGAGGTCCCTTCCAGTCCTACGATTCTATGAAAAATGTCTTTTCTGATGGGTATATTCCCTTTTGTTTCACTGGAAAAAGGGCCAGGGAGGGAAGAAAATAAGGGAGACAAAGGGGAAAGGGCAACTGAAAACCATTTTTTTTTTCAAAAACCAAAAATTGTTGCTTTTCATTTTATTGAAAAATCAAAAAAAACCCAAATCTGCAAATTAAAACACAAAAATGTTCATTTCTTTAGAAACATTTCACTGAAAATACGTCCCATTTTTCAACCAGACCCACCAAACAGCAATGTGAAATCTCCTGTTTCTCTTGATCTCCCTTCCCTTCTCTTGGGCCTCCCTCCCAGCCTGGTCCCACACGACCTGCGCTGTAAGCAGCTGCATTTATCCTGACTGCTGTGGCGTTTGGTTTGGCGACAGAAAATGTTTGACTGGGCTGAAATTTATTTTGCGCTGGTCTTTTTTCCCCCCTCCCTTCTCCCCATTCCCTAAACAGAAACGACTGAACTCGGTACAAAGAAGGAGCTCAAGTCTATGCCATTCATCACCTACCTCTCAGGCCTGCTGACAGCTCAGATGCTCTCGGACGACCAGCTGATCTCAGGCGTAGAGATCCACTGCGAAGAAAAGGGCCGCTGCCCCTCCACCTGCCACTTGTGTCGGCGCCCAGGCAAGGAGCAGCTCAGCCCAGCCCCGGTGCTGCTGGAAATTAACCGGGTGGTGCCCCTGTACACGCTGATCCCGGACAATGACACGAAGGAGGTGAGTGAGGTGGTGATGAAACCTGCTCTGGAAACTCCTCTCTCGCTCCCTGCTTTCCTCACCTCTTCTCTTCTTCCCGTCAATCTCTCTATCCAGTTTGGAAGCACTTTGGGGAAATTCTTTGTATTTTTGTTCTGTGTTTGTACAGCCCCTAGCACAATGGGGCTCTGGTCCGTGACTGGGGCTTCTAGCCACTACCGCAAAACAAATAATACCTCTCTGTCATATCCATTGATCCTACACTAGTCGTCACAGTATCTGAGAGCCTAACCAAATTATCCTCACCACCATAGAAAGGCCAAAATATGGCATTGTGTCCATGTGTCTCAAGCAGCCTGGGAGCATCCCTCCCTCCCCACCATCTCTCCTTTTCTCACCGTTTCTCATGAATCCCTCTCTCTCTCCTGCTCCCCTTTCAGTATCCAAATCATTCTCCCCTTGGATGCAAAGCAGAACAGTACCGGCAGCGTGTGTGTGTGTGTGTGTTCATTCCTAACAGTCATCCACGGCTGAAAACAGAGCTCTGGATCTTTCCCATGGACACCCCTCGGATTCAACAAACCAGGACCTGGGGTGGCACCCCTTGGCTGCGCCTGGGGAATCTGGCGGAGCTTCTCAGTGCCCTGGGACTTTGCAAATTACAGCCCACATCTCAGCCCATCCCGTGCATAGGGAACGGGGCCTGGGAACAGGCCCCTGGGATTCACCCAACCAGCCACTGGAGGTCACTGTTACTCTAACAGGTGCAGGCGACGCTAAGATCAGCCTCCTCTCTGGCACTGGTTTCTCTCCTGTCTCTTGCTCTCTGCAAATCCTGCAGGAACGTAAATGTTAATCAGATGTAGATTTATTTGCTGGTTTCCCCAGTCCCTGCTCCCCCCCCCTCTCACCCCCGGCCCCCAATCCAAAAATGACAGACCTGTTTAAAGTCACTTATTAGCACCGAGCCTGCACTTGATTAAGGGGCTCAGAGTGAGCCAGCGCGCGGCAGCTGTGGGTGGGACAAGGGGAGCTGCAGGTCTGGAAACAATCCCAGCCCCGAGTAGAGGTGTGACCACCTAGTGTGGTTCCCCCGCGCTCTCCCACACCCTCAGAGGGCAGAGCACCTCTCTCTCTCTGCCTCCTTCCCTCCTCCTGGGCCTGTCCATCCTTCTCTCTGCCCCTCGCTCTCCTTCCGTCTCCTTCTCCACCCCAATCTGCCTGCCTCTCTCCGCGTAGCCGTTTCTCACTCTTCCCTCAGTCTCCCTTGTTTCTCTTCCATCCGTCTTTATCTCCCCCCCCCCACCTCCATCAGTCTGTCCCTCTTTGCAACGGCCGCTGCCTCTCACAATCCCGCCATCTTTCTCCAACCTCCGCTTCTTTCCATCCATAGGAAGAGTCTGCACTTCCTTGGCAAAGGCTCTCCGTTCCCCTCTATGCCCTGGGTTGGCCCAGCCGGCCCCTGATCATGGCTTTTAAAGCTGCCCGTCCTTTAACGCGGCTGGGGAGCTTCTCCCGCTTGCGGCAGGTGACGTGCAGGAGGATTGCAGTGTCAGGAAGCAGGTGTAGCCCTAGCTGCCCCACCTGGACCTGGAGACCTCAGACTGGCAGACTTCATGGCCCTGGTGCAGCCATGCTACTAGCCTGGGCTACGCCGGCACCGGCTTCTTCTTCCCCTCTCCCCTTTGCAGTGAGGGAGCATAGAAGATGGACATTGCTGGCTCTTGGTGTCTAAGCAGCCTCTGTGCATCCACCACCAGCACCGTCTCATCAGCATGCCCTCTCCTTCCATGTGAGAACTTCTGCTTGGACAGCAACAACCCCTCTTCCCCCCAGTCAGACCCAGGAACGAACAGGGCGGGATTTCCTTTGAGAGCTGGGATTGATGCACGGAGGCTGATACACACACTGGCTTTTTCCTGGGCAGCAAGACTGGAGGGAGCGATTTGCAGCTTCATGCAGGCAGCCAGCTCCCAGAATAACCCAAAAAGACAATGGCTGCTCGGTCTCTGGAGCGCCCTCCCTTACGCCTAGCAGCAGAGGGGGCTGCCCGCTCCACAGTCAGGGTGTGGGGCAGGGACAGAGAGTGAAGGCTGCCGAAGGCCAAGGTGGATCCCAGAGGGATTTGGGAATCAGCAGGCAGTGTGTGTGTGTCAGGGGGCAAATAACCTGGAGCGGGCACTGAGCCACAGTGATGCGGGTCGGTAGGTTGGGATGTTACTGGGATGGAGAGTGGGGGCAGGGTCGTTCCCTCGGGATGCTCTGCAAGATGTCAGTTTGTTTTGGGGAAGGGGAATGGGTTCACCAGCAGGCAAGGGGTTAATGGCGGGGAAAAAAGAGAGAGAGAGAGAGAGACCAAGCCAGTCTAAAAAGCTCCTGCTGCTACTACTCATCCGCCAGGAAGTAGGACAGCTTCTCCGCCACTCCCTTTCCCATACGCTGGCCTGTGCAAGGAGGCAGTGCGGCCTTCCAGTCTCCTCATCTCATCTCCTCCTGGAACGCGCCCCATCACCCCTCCCTCCTCCGCTACCATGATGCGGCCATCCCCTCCCAACCGCCTCCTCCCTCTGGGTGCCCAGAGTTCAGATCTCACTCTTCCCAGGCTCCGAGCAGAAGCAAAGTTCCCATGTGCCCTGCCCTGGAAGGGCCTCCGGTTTGGCTTGGTGAGTTGGACACGGGCTGCGTTTCTCCAGCAGCAGCGTCACTCCCTCCCTCCGTCCCGCGGAAGAGAGACTGTCCCACCGGCCGCAGCTGGAACCGAGCCCCGAATTGTACTTTCTGCTGAGGCCCTGGAAAAACCAACCACCCTTCTACGGAGACTTTGATTAATGCGCGCGTGCTCCTCCCTGCACCTGCTACATTTGCACACGGAGAAGCATGCCCCCCAAGGGAACCTGTCTCTGCAGGCGGGGGTTCCATGCATGTGCGTGCAAATTCGAGGGAGAAGGAGCCTTCCCCTCCCTTCCCCCAACACTTTCTGCATCAGCAGCTGTTCCTGCCAATGGCGGAGCTTGGATCTGAGCTGCACATTCTCTTGCGCCTGTGCAGCCCATGCCAAAGAGAGGGGGAAGGCTGCTCTGAGAACTGCAGGAGAAGGCGTCTCAGAGGCGGAGGGGTGCGGGAGAACACTCAGGGGAAGCGGTAGATGCGTGCGGCGTTGGCGGATGCTGGTCAGCTGAGTACATGTTATGTGCCAGAGAGTGACCATGTGGTACCATTGCACCATAGCCCAGGCCTACGCCTCCTTTGTCTGTCTAGAGTCTCTGATGCTTGCCTTTGCTACAGGCCCCACTTACCCACCCACGGTCCTGCTAGGGGCCCTGTTTTTGTCTGTGGCAGGACACAGGTAATTAATTCCTTTTGTCTTCCATATCCACCCCCACCACAGCTTGCTCTCTGTCTTTTGCTGTCCATCTCTCTCTCAATTAGTTCATATCACTTCCTATTTTCTTCTGTTCCATTCTTTCCCCCTTTCTCTCCCTCCTCCTTTTACATTTATTTTTAAACCTTTTTATCATCTGGTCTGCCCGCCCCTTTCTCCCCATTCCTTCCCTCTGCTCCTCTCTTTCTCTGCTCCTCCCCTCCTTGTGCTTCAGTCGCTTTCAGCAAATTATTCCTCCCCTTTAGCTCTGCAGCCTCTGCTGGTTGAGACAGCTCCCTACCTATTCAGAGCCAATCAGCCATGTAATTCACAGCTGCCAGCCATGAGCCCCCAGTAAGAACTCACCGTCGCTACTGTGGGAAACTGAGTCGGGTCTCTCCGTCCCAGTGTGGGGCGAGAGAGCCAAGATGTACACTGCATGGCAGCCTGGGTGCGCCAGACATGATTTCTACTGGGGAGAGCGCAGCGTCCCCATTGATAGAACGAATTGGGGTTGAAATGATGCAGGCCCTCTGTTGTAAAGAAGTTGGCATCCTACAGGGTTAGGATTGCCGGTAGGAGAATGTGCAGTGGAAACTTTCACGACGCCCATGGGCTAAGTTCACTACCTATTGAAATTAATCCTACCAAATTGTCACGGCCAGGGCATGGGTCGGTCAGGCTAGTGGGTAGGGCTGGAGTCAGAAACCAAGAACCAACGCCGAGGTCAGAAGCCAAGAACCAAAGCAAGGCAAAGGAGCAGGGTCTGTCATAGACCCAGATGGGGATCCACTTGGTTGCACAGACCACTTCTTGGTGTCCCCCCAGGCTTAAGTAGCGCGCCTGGAGCAATCAGGGCCCCCATGAGCACTGTCAGACAGGCCCTCTGTGGGGAGCACATTCGGTGGTACTTGGCTCCTCCGGGCTCACAGCCTGTTGGTCGCTGTTGGGCCAGAACTGTGGAGTGGTGACATGGATCCTGCTCAGTGTCCAGCAGACCTAGGTTCTAGCCCTCCTGCTCCTCACACAGAGAATTCCTACTCCTGTGGGAGCACAGCGTTCTCTCAGTCCTCTCCATGCACAGAGGTGGTGAGCTAGGGTCAGGCATTTTACTAGGAGATAAGGGACCAGACTGAGCTCTGGCTACCAAGTCCCTATCTCACTAGAGGAGTTCACCGTAGTATCTGAGCAGCTTACAGCTATTAATGGGTTTTACCCTACACTGCGGAGGTGCAGGGCAGATTTAGTGACTTGCCTGAGGTCACACAGAGAGTTAGTGGCAGAGCCAGGAACTGAACACAGGTTCTCCTGAGTTCTAGTCTCCAGGCCCAGCTACCAGTGCCCTCCCCAGCCAGAGCTGAGTTATGTGCGCATACAGACGTGCACCATTCTTCTCCTGCCTGTCCCTCCCCCGCATTGGGTCTTTGCCCTGTTTTGGTTCTTTGAAAGTTTCTTTCCTGTTGAGGGGACAATTGTGAGCTACTTTACGCACCAAAGCAAGGATTTAAGAAGTTACCAGCTTCCCCCTGCACATGCTACCCCATATCATGGGTCAGTGCATGAAAGGGACAGCAGCTTTTAATGCAGCGTTACTCCCCATCCTGCATGAATGGGCAGACGGGACCTGCAGTGGGAAGAGCCTTGACTCCTCCCTCCCTCGCCACACACCAGTACTGATGGGGAAGTGATCTGTACCAAGCATAGAGCTGGCACGGATAACTTCCCCCACCCCAGAGTATGGGGAGACCAGGAGGAACTGGGTGATTCTCAAAATCCCACGGCGGTTCCTGGCCTGCTCTCAGGGCAGGGTAGCTATGTGCTGCCCCTTATGTGGGATAGGCTGTAAAATGACACTCTGGCTCTAAGTGATGATTTGCTGTAAGAGAGCAGAAGGGAAAGGTAATAAAAGATTGACTGGCAAAGCATCAGGACTGGGGCTGGTCTCAGCCAGTTGTGGAGATGGAGATATTGATTGACCTTTAGCACAAACAACAAATGTCGGTGTCTAGGACTACCATTCAAACCCCAAGACGGCCGGCCTGGTGTGAATACTCAGCCCAGAGAGATAGACTTCACTGCAACAGCCATGCAACATGAATCACACACTAACTAGCCTAGTGTTTTCCTCCAAGCACAGGATCCACAGTTATTCCTCCAAAAACTCCCGTTTGCTGTCTCCTGTGGGAGTGGGGAATAGTCAATTGATGTAGCTAATGCTCTCCTATGGTGTATCTGCAAGCAGATAATGAGTTCTTCACATTTATTTAGTAAATAACCTGTGGGTCGATTCTTTGATAGTGAATATTTGAATTTTCCTGTGTGTTGCCAGGCTGCAACTGGTCCAAAAAGTCACATGCTGGACAGTATTTCTGCTTGCAGATTGGATGCACAAGCACTTCACGCGCCCGTGCTTGGGTCTGAGGATTCAAACTTTGCTTTCTGCAAATACTTGCACACGTGGATCTTCAAAATTCTCTTTCCGCAAACGTTTTCCCAGCTACTCAACTGCTCCAGTGTCCGTGGGACTCAGCGACAGGTCCAAGGAAATTCATTTCAAAATTCAAACACCTATTCATGGCCTTCTCTGGCTATCTGTGCTGTGATGCATGGACTGTTAATAAAGGCTTCTGCAGTGAAAGGACTGCCCGTTCTCCACGGAGAACTCCAGCTCTACCAGTCAAATTGGTGCGACTCAACTGTCTTGAGTGGAACGGGTGACTTTGTTGCCTCTTTTCAGTGTATAACTACTACCTAGCTTGGTTTCACGTGAGCTCCAGTCCTCTGATTCCTGCCTAAGTTGAGCCTGATGCGAATAGGCAGTCTCTATGACGAAGGCATGCATTGGGGGGCATCTTCTCACTAGAGGTCTCTGGGGACCATGTCAATGTGTAGGCTAGTCTGCTGTCTTTGTACTGCTTCAATCTGCTCATGCACCGTAACACCACAGGCACTGTAATAGTGGGTTTGAACAATGGTCCATCTGTGCCAGGATCCTGTCTCTGACAACGATCAGTCAGAGTTTCAGAGGGAGGTGCAACATACTCTTTACTGTCAGTTTACTGAGTAACCTGAGGTTTCTCCCTCTCCTCCATCATGTATTGGTCAGTTCAGCTTGTGCACTGAAGCACAAAGGTTTCTGTCCATCGTACATCTTTGTTCTGTCTTATGGAAAAGCTCCCTCTCCCCGTGACCCTTGGCACAGAATGCAATCAAGTGAACACAGCAGCCGTCGAACAGCCCCACAGGAAGAGACATGTAACAACAGCGTTTTCTCAGACAGGCTCCAATGCCAAGGAAAGGAATCACTCCACCCTGCCTTTGGGAGGGTGCGGTTTAGATGTCTGCCATGGTCATTTGGTCTCCTGGTCATTAGCCCCTGCTATTCCACCAATGTATTCCTACCCTGCATTGGCCTCGCATCCACCTCTTGGGTCGGGCAAGGTGATTCTCATTGCACCTGGAGTTTCCCTGGCACTGCTCTCCAACTTTGAGCTGGGGGAACATCCATCTCCTGCAACGACCAGGCAGGGGGAATTCCTCCAGCTCTGAGCGCAGCAAAGCCTGTAATAGTATCATTCTCACCTTTCTGCTTCTTTGACTTCTCAGCTCTCTGCAGCTGTGTGATTGACTAGCAGCCCTGCTCCTGATAATCACCCAGAGGCACAGGCTGAGAAAGAGAGAGACATCAGGTTTGCGTACTCTGTAAACCTCCAAGTCCCTTGGAAGAGGCGGTTGGAAAACGAGCCAGCCCGCTAACCCAGAGAGGCAGCGGGAAGAGAATGGAGCTTACGCTTCCCCCCCACACACTCTGAACATCACAGTATTGAGACCTAGAAGATTCAGTGCATGCATAGAATGCTGGTTACCTGCAGGAATCCACCTTCTGCACCGATAGCCAGCCAAGGGGTCCTGGTTTGAGGGGGTCAAACCTGACTGGCTGGGATCTTCCTCTTTCAAGAGATTATTTTCCTTTGCATTGCACTTTCCCCCATCAACCAAAACAAAAAACAAAAAAAGCTCTCCCGGAGCAGCTCAGCCAGCTGCAGAAACGCTTAGAGGGTTGCGGGGGAAGGGGAGCAAGGGGAGATTAATCTCGTCTCCTGCGGGAGATGGATTCAAAGCTCTGTTTGTATGGAAGGAGACAAATGAACTTCTAGTTAGAATTTTAGGAGACCTCTGGGGCCTTTATTTAATTTTAAACGTGAGTAATTTCAGCGTCAATCTCGAGCCGTGTCGCCCTCGCAGTAAAGAACAGGCAGGGCTTGCCGCGTGACTGGAGCTGCCAGGGTGCATGGTCAAAAACACCCGCGGCAGTCTAGGTACCGTCACCTCCCACATGGCCTCGGTAAGAGGAGAGGCCAGGCTCCCTTCGCACCCTTGTTCTTCCTCAGCTGAAGGAACTGCCCAGCGTCCACTGAGCAATACTGACCTCGGTAGACTCTATGGGGATGTTTCTTTATCTCCCCTACCCCAAGTGGAGACCTCTCACTCCACAGCATGTGAGAGAAAAAGTGACAGATCCTCCTGCCTGCACCGTACCACTGTGAGTGTGTGTGTGGGGGGGAGGTTTCTTTAGATGGTAGCACAATTCTTCATTACTACCTGTGGTCTGATGCCACTGGCTGCACTTTGCATTCTCTTGTTGCCAGTGTGCATCCAGCTCCCCTCCCCATGTCTCCGTGTGGATCTGGCCACCCCTGAAAAGGTTCAGCCGAGCCAACACTTGACACTTCCCAGTATGCCAGAGGCCTTAAATGATGGCCTTGTTTGTGGCCCCCCCAGCATCTGACCAAAGGCGCTCTCCTGGTAGTGCTAGAGAGGCCTTTATCTACGCTTATTACCTTCTCTCCCCTTACACAGGCTTGAAAGTATTGGTATGGTCAATATATATTTTAAAGGAGGGGACAACACCCACCTGCTTCTCTGAACAAACAGGGCTGCGCTGGGAACTTGATCAGCAAATGTGCACTGAGGTTTGTCCCCTGAGAGCCGGTCCATCCTCTTCATCAATGCTTCACCCACCCATCCTCGGCGGCTGTAGAAGTCTGCCCATCAGTGCCGCCTGTCTGGGAAACGCTCTGGCTCGTGGAGTCCTCGGAATGCTGTGGCTGGAGGTGATGGGTCGCAAAGGGAACTGCAAACAGCCCCACCGATGAAACCAACTCTGCCGGAATCCCCAAAGGCAGCTTGCTGCCCACCTCCCTTTCCCCCTCTTCTCTCTCTCACTCTCAGTTGCTGCACAAAGCAGATGGGATAAGCAGAAGGAGATTCAGACACGTATTGGCCATCTGTCCTTCTTAAATTTGGCCAAGTAAACAGCCAAGAGCCAAGCAGAAAAATCCAACTGGGAAGGCTCTCATTGGCTCTTCCCGGCATTCCTGTTAGCATGTGCCACTCCGATGGTATCCCAGCCTGAGCATTCCAGCCAGCCAGGCTCGGCCATGGGGCCTCCGTGCCGGAAGAGAAGGCGCTCCAGTCAGCACGTGAGAGCAGGCCCATGGTCTCGGCTGAGGGAGGCACAGCTTCAGGACTGAGGAAGCGCGCGGTGTTTGCATTGAGTCTGACCCACAGCGGCAGCCTGGAGTTATCCCCAACTAAGAAACCCCCCTCAGAGACCACAGGGTTGTCTTCGTTTGATTGGCTGCGCTGCCTGAAAGGTTGTGGCCCGTTGATGAAAATGAGGCCATGAAAGGAGAGAGGGAGGGAAACCCCTTCTTCACACGCTCCACTCCCCCATCCTTCCAAACCTCTTTCAGGTGCTGGGCTGGGAGGGGGGGGCTGTAATTAAAAGTAACGCACCCCCCACAAGACGTCTCAACTCTGTGGCTGCGTTTGCGCTAAGTTTTCTCGTAGAAGTTCCCCGCGCCTCTGCAACACGGGGGCGCTAGTCCAGACAAAGAGCCAGTGTTGTTACCGCCAGGTCATGTAAACCTGCTCTGAGTAGGTCCAGACGACACAGCTGTAAAAGCAATGTCAGCCCGTCTAACCTGCCACTCCCAAGCCCTGTCGTTTTGCAGTGTGGGCGCAGCTCCAGTGGCAGACCGGAGTCAGAAATTCTGCATGGTGCAGTAGGGATATGTTAGTACAGGTGTGAGACCTGAGTCCAGCAATTGTAAACCCAGGTTTACAATGCAGTGTGGATGCTCAAGCGCTGGCTTGGAAACACGTGAGACCACAAGCCCAGGTCCTGCAGACCTGGGTTTGCAATCTAGTATGGACATAGCTGTCCTACAGTAGCACTTAGGGTAATAATAATTAATAGGCATTTGAGAATGGGGTTCCAACGGGGCTTTGGCTCGGATACCTGCCTTTAAGCTGATATCACTATCACACATCCATGCCCAACTATTCCCCACGGGTGGAGGGGGGAACCCATTCTATTTGATTCTGTTTGGGTTTTCACGCTGCACTCGCCTGCATGCTGTTTAAGCACCTGGGCAATGCATTTACTTTCCACCACTGATGGTTGAACCCCCTGTGACAGGGTGGCCTGCCCCTTTAAGGACCAGGAATCCGGGGGGCAGTCAGCCCAGTTCACTTAGCCCCACCCTGCTGCCACCTGCTCTGGATGTGGGGCCTATGAGGAGGAAAGCCCAGTGGGGATAACTGGCTGGGGAGGAAAGAAGAGGAGCTGACTGCAGAGGTAGGCTGGGAGAAGAGCAGACAGATTGCTCCTGCCGGGAGACTGTGCAGCCTGGGTGAGGGCCAGGAGCTGTTTGAGGACTTTGGCTGGCCAGGGCCCATGGTAGGAGGAGGTGGGATTGTTGGGGTAACCAGAGCCCAGGTACCTGTTGGTGGATGTGAAGACTGCATTGCAACTGGGACCTACCAGTAAGGAAAGGGGCTGGATATTGAGCCCAGCTAGGTCGAAGATTCCTTTGGGTTTTTTTTTTTGTGGTGGGGGGGGGGGTTGGAAGTTTGTCTAAAGGATGCTGTTACCATGGAAAGGTGAATTTGCTGGAAGATCAAGTCAGCTCTATGCCGGGAGTAGGCTTAAGATCATTGTGGGGAAACTGAGGCGGACGTGCCGCAGTGCCAGGTCTCACTGTGAGAGGGTGCGCCAGGACAGCGCTCCAAACAGCTGCTGTGCCAGAGCTCCTGCCGGGGGAAAATGGGAGATTGAAAGGAGCTGTAAGAAACCCCATAACAGTGTGATCCAGAGGCCCAGGTGGATAACATGAGCCAAGGTGCTTTGTCATCACAGAGAGGTAGCACATGTTTCCAGCAGGGATTTGCTTTGTAACATGCTGTTCAGGCATAGCAATTTGCAAAGCAAGAATCCCCGAGGAAAGTGTGCTCTGCAGGCTGAATGTGAGTAAAGTGCACATCTATGTTTGCTGGGGAAAACCCTGGGAACACTGGTAGTGTAGCATCTCCCCAGATCCACAAGCACACATCTTGGGATGCTCTGGGGCAGAGAAGAAGCAGGAAGTGATGGCAGGTGGGAGAGGATAGAAGGGTTTGTTGACAGTCAACTATCCAAGCACCTGCAGATCAGCTTGGGAAGGTCTCTGTGAGGCTCACAAGCCAGTGTAGATATGGCCAGCTTGGCCAAGCCATCCCTTTCCATCTCTGATTTCCACGAGTTAATCACTCTCTCTGATGACATCTCAGTTTGCCCCGGAGGCAGAGCAAACCTGGACCTGGGGAAGCCAGAGCCATGGACTGAGAAAATGAATCGGGATGCAGTAGTGCTGAGAGCCTCAGCGAATGCAGGGAGGAAAACAATGAAAGTGGAGGTAGAGCATGTCAAATGTGGATTTACTCAGAGCACTTTCTGACCTACAGCTGGCCAGGAGGCACTGCATACAAGGTTGTGATATTTTGCTCTTATCCGTTGAAGTCTGTTCAAGCAGACAGACATTTGTGCCCCTTCCCATTGGTCACTTTTTTCAGGGCTGTGGTATCCCAGAGCTGTTTGTTTTAGGGGAGGGGAGGAAAAATCTGTACGTGTGATCGGCAGCAATGCCCGGGAAACTGGCATTCACAGGGCCTTGGTTCCAACACTGCAGCTCTCGCCAGCTTCTCCAAGGGTCCTTGTCCCTCCAGACTGTGCAGAAGTGGAAGGCCAGGCAGGCTTCGGAAAGAAAAGAAAACATGCTGTGCACGCAGATAACTCCCCCAAAGCAGAGTCTGAAGACATGGAAGGTCGGTGCCAGCAATTTATTTTTCCATGGACAAAGTTACAAGGGAGCCAGAGCAACTGGGGACAACGTTGTTATTGAGTGAGGAGGGGAGGTTATATCTGTTAATTGGCATTCGTCATTCTTGCATTAATACGCTGTGCAAAGTTTAGCCACTTGGGCCTCTTCCTGATATGGATCTCGTCCACATCCGACATGCATTAGTGAGACAAGAGACTAGCCCCGTGCTGATCTGCCCTATTGTGCTATAATAGGGAGCTTTGTATTCTAGGTGTGAAAGCAAAGCTGACTCGCCTGGACGGGACTGTCGCTGCAGTATGAATGTTGTCTGATGCTGCCAGGTTTTCCAGTTTCCTCTGCTGCTCCCTCGGTTCCCATCCATAACAGAAGCCAGTGCATTGCCCATCCTGGATCCTTTCCAGCACCCTGAGCTCTCTGGCAAAATGTTGATGTCCCTCCACAGGATGAACTGCAGAAGATACTGCTCCCCAGGGAGAAGCAGCCGGAGCAGAGGAGGGTGTGAGCACTAGAAGATGTGGTCGCCTGCCAACAACAGTCGGGAAATTTCACCTTCCTTTGCGCTGAACCTGGAACAGACTTGCAGACGCAAACTCCATAATCCTGGAAAGAGTCCCTGGTCTGGGAAGGCCTTCATTTTTATCTCCTCTCTTAGATGTTGTAACTTCTATGGAGTAGCATTGAAGCCCATTGAACCAGGCTGCTGGGTTTGAAATGCACTGCAACCGAGGTCTGACCTGAGATTCCAGTTCGGTCTAGCTAGGTGCAGAACCTTAGCTCGCCGATGAATGAAATCCTTGCCCAGGGCATTATTTGTATTGCTGTAGTGCCTAGGAGCCCTTGTCATGGATCAGCATCCCATTGTGTTAGGTGCTGTAAAAACATGTAGCATTTATCTGCATGGGATTTGCCCTGTGATCATGATAAAGGTATGAACTGGCTGCTGTATCTCAAGGGCACTTCTTGCTCCACTTCTCACAGCCGTAGCGGCGTTTGACAAGGAGGATCATGTGGTTAATGGACCCCAATGTCAAGGTAGTGGTACAAAAAGGCAGGATGTTAGTCTTGGCTGTGTGACTAACTGCCACCAGAGATCAAGCTGATCCCATGTCTTGGATGGCCTTGGTTCTTCTTTCCAGAGGGATGTGATGTTACTTTGGAACTCGTGTAGCGTTGCCTAGATATACCTGTTATTGATGCCTTCGAAATGCATGGAGACCATGTAGCCAAGTCACAGGGTGCACCTCGGAGACCAGAGAGTAACAGGTGGGGCCTAGAGGCAGTCAGACTACGCAGTACAGACAACGCATGCATGATGCACAAGAGGGAAAGCAGCTTTGAATGCCAGCCCATTGACTGGAGGGTCACAGTGGAAAGTCTGCTATCCCATATAGGATGATGGAGGCATAAGAAAGATCAGACCTGTATCCACCCGTAGGGAAGTGAGACTCACCAGTGCGGCGCCTCCTGCTGGTTATCCTGGGAATTAGCTCTTGTCCAGCCTGGAGCGCCCTCTGCAAGCCGGTGTCTCGCCTGCCGCTGGCCCCCATGTCCCTCCTGGACCCCGGGGCCCCTTTTCCTCTGGGTTCTGCCCCCAGCAGTAACCCACAGACTGGGTCTCCCCTCCCAGGGGAACCCCCAACCCTCTATCCCCACCTTGCCTCAGTGGCTACTGCCAGTCACCATCTAGCCCTCGCTCACTGGGGCAGACGGCAGTCTGTCATGGCCACTCATCATTGGCAAGGAGGTTGGTCCAGTTGCCTCTGCCTAACCCGGGCTGCACCTCTGCAACCCCAGTACCTGTGTAGGCCTTCACCTAGGCCTCAGCCTGGGGGTTTACCAGGCTGGAGCTCCCCAGCGCTCTTGCCCTATTCCCCAGCACTGCTCAAGTTTCAGGTACCGTATGTTCCCCGGCAGCTAAGCCCTCTCCCTCCAGGGACTCCTCCAGCTTCTGGCCCACAGCCCTCTTATCAGGGCCTGCTGGGCCCTAATTGAGCTGGTAACAGCTGTGGCTGCTACTCCAATCAGCCTAGCTTGGCTGTTTTAACCCCTGTTCTCCAGGAGTGGGGCAGCCACCCCACTACATTACCTCTTTTGGGATGATCCACAACGGCCTAATAGATGGGTGCTCCTTTCTCAACGCCCTTTGCAATGAGCTGCAAGAGGATAATTCTTTTCAGCATCTTGTTCAGTTTCACCATCATGAGAGTATGCAGTCAATTTATATTTAGGCAAAATGGATAGATGGACATAAAGAGAGGAACCCCATGACTTTCTTTCAGCGTCACAGGCACTCCGATGTAATAAAGGATTGTTATCCCAATTTTACAGGTGGGAAAACTGAGGCACGGGGAGGTGAAGCAAGTTGGCCAAGGTATCCCAAGGCACAAGCAGCAGAATTGAGAATAGAACCCAGGAGTGTAGCGCCCTGCTCTCAGATGCAGAAAAGACTCCATGATTGCATACATCGTTCAGTAAGAAGCTCCTCTTGGGTTTGAGAGACACGCTGATTTCGAGTCCTATACCCATTCCTCCTGGCAAAGGGGCTGTTCCAGTACCATTTGAAGGAGATGTGGAAGAAAACACAGTCTTCACTCTTAGGTGGTTTGCAACATGTTAGAGACAGTTTATTTTCCTTAAACTTGCAAGGGGAGAGTACACTCGGACAGGGGTTCCCCCGTCCCAGGCAGGTCTCCATTAGATAAATAATTAGGGCAAGCATTTATACCTTTTGTTACAGACAATAATGATCAACAACCGCATCTTGTTTATACATATTCCTTCTGATATCTTACTTTTCTCAGCAATGCCTGCTACAATCTGCATTCCATTCTTATCTAACACAAGGTCGAAAAACAGTATCTCTTACAGTTTTTTCCCCACTCGCTTTCCACTTGCCCAGGCCCTGCCTTGAAATCTCGCGTTATTAGAGCTAGTGTTAGCCTGACTCTTGCTCTGTTCCTAGAAACTAAGATATCTGTGTTTAAATCCCCTTGATCCCTTTTCTCTACTTCCACAGAGACCATGGAGTAACAAGAAAAAGGTGAAACTCTCATTTGTTATTGCTGAGGTTGCTCTAGCCAAGAAGTCAGTCACTGGGGGAATACCAGGGGCAGCTCTATGGTTTTTGCCACCCCAAGCACGGCAGTCAGGCGGCTTTCGGCGGGGCCACGCGGATTCAGCGGCATGCCTGCGAGAGGTCCGCCGGTGCCGCGCCTTCAGCGTCCCCACCGCCGAATTACTGCCGAAGCCGCGGGACTGGCGGACCTCCCGCAGGCATGCCGCCGAAGACAGCCTGACAGCCGCCCTCACGGCGACCGGCAGGCTGCCCCCCCGCTGCGTTGGTGCCTAGAGCCGCCCCTGGGGAATACAGAGATTAAGGTTTGAGAGATTTACCTGGGAAACCAGTGCAGGACACAAAATGTACCAGAATAGCCAATTTCTATCGTAATAATCCATCCAAACAGTCTATAGCAAGATTCCCTCAAAGAAATCCACTTCCGCATTCAACCTGCCTGCATTTTTTCCCTTATACATATTTTCCGCTTTGTAATTCTTCCTGAAAATGAGGCATGCACTAACCACAAAAGTTCTTTGATCCAAAGAATAAGTAAGGCCAGATTTCCAAGTCCTCAGCAACTCCAGTTGAAGCTACATTTTCAGACATGCTCAGCACCCAACATGCACCCAACCCTCTGAGCTCTTTGGAAATCCTGAGCCCCATGGTGGGTGCTGAGTCCTCATGAAAAGGCTGGCCTGAAAGCTCGGGCACTTGAAGTAGATTCTCCCTCCCCATTATCCAGCAACTGTTCCTCAGTCAGTCCTGGTGGTGGAACTTCCTTTGTGTTCAAGGTCCTGGGAGCTGGACTGGGGCCCGCAGGTCATTTCCCAGCGACCACCAAAAAGCTGTCTGACAGGAAGGACTTTCCATCACTCCCTTTCTCACCCAGTTTTGAACTGTCGGCAGACAGTTAAAATGTTTCTGTATTCAATTGCTGAGCCTCTGAACCATGAAAACTAAGCAAGCCCTGTGTTCCCCGTGGCACAAACAATAAGAGAAGAAAGACCCATCTGCACTCACGTCAAGGATAGATGGGGTACGTGGGTCATTCATTTTCCTAATATTTGTTAAGCATAGACTCAACGTATGGCAAGATGGGGCTTTATGGCCCTTTATGTCTTGTTCACGTCAAAACAAACAAAGTAGCCGTCCTGTGGGGGGAACCATCAATCCATTATATGGGTCTGTGTGGGTGTGGGGTGTCAGTCTTATTATGCCTTTAAGAGCAAATTTGATGCTGTTGCAGTGATTCATAACGCCATATATCTAATGGCATGACTCCTCATCTCGAAAATAAAACTTCTGAGCCAGGTTCTCCTCTCATAAATCTCCCTCTGGCACTGAAGGATATAAACCAAGTGGCCTGACTCACAGGGAAGCAATACAATCTGGATACTTTAAAATGCAGGAGAAATTTGCCTGAGGACTCAGCGCAGGGTCAGGGTGCTGGGGAGTGGTTAGCTCCCGCAGGACAAGCAGCCTGTGCAGTGCATTGTGGGAAGGGAGTTACTCTGCCAACATGGAGGGCCCAACCCTGTGAGGTGCTCAGCACCCTCAATTCCCATTGACTTGCCATTGCTCAGCCCTTTGCCAGGATCGGGCCCCAAATCAGCACATCCAGGGTTAACTTTATGGTGCCATGGGCCTCCCTTGCCAGTGTCCTAAGACGATGGTGTCAAGGAGAGAGAAGGGTTAACTTTGAGGGAGGGGGAAGAATTACCTCTGTCACAGACACCAAAGCAATGCGGTAGCTGTGTCAAGGACCAGAAAGAGCAGAAAGGCGGGAGGGATAGCTCAGTGGTTTGAGTATTGGCCTGCTAAATCCAGCGTTGTGAGTTCACAACCTTGAATCCTTGAAGGGGCCATTTAGGGATCTGGGGCAAAAATCTGTCTGGGGATTGGTCCTGCTTTGAGCAGGGGGTTGGACTAGATGACCTCCTGAGGTCCCTTCCAACCCTGATATTCTATGACTCCTGGGGGATTAACCCCCAGTCAGATACACCAATGCCAAGACAGGGAGCAGAGAGTCTTCAGTCACCCAGGGTCGGGGCTGGATTAAAGGTATTTTGGGCCTGAGCACAGCTATGTTTGAAGATACACTCGATAATCAAAGACTGATAGATGGCAGATCTCTCCCCCGTCAGATGTGTCCCACCATTGCCATCTGCAAGCAGTCCTTTTTCCCCTGAGGGTCACTCTCGCAGTTTCACCATTGTCTGTGTAAGCGGGCCCTGTGCAGCATCCCTTCCTTCTTTCCTATACTCAGGAGAGAGAGAAAGCAAGTAGGCAGCCGGGTTACGGTGGCAGCCCAGCTTGACGGGTAGCAGATAGCCCTTGAGCATTACCGCTCTCTGAGACCAAGTCCCTCCAAGAACCAGATAGCACCCCCAAAAGACACACTCGTACCCAATGAGCCAGGTGGGTCCCACTCATCAAGTACTACGTCCCTACAGGGCAGCAGAGAATTCCTGAAGGTTACAGGGGGGGTCCCACAGAAGGAAATATTCATAGATTCATAGATTCATAGATTCTAGGACTGGAAGGGACCTCGAGAGGTCATCGAGTCCAGTCCCCTGCCCGCATGGCAGGACCAAATACTGTCTAGACCATCCCTGATAGACATTTATCTAACCTACTCTTAAATATCTCCAGAGATGGAGATTCCACAACCTCCCTAGGCAATTTATTCCAGTGTTTAACCACCCTGACAGTTAGGAACTTTTTCCTAATGTCCAACCTAGACCTCCCTTGCTGCAGTTTAAGCCCATTGCTTCTTGTTCTATCCTCAGAGGCTAAGGTGAACAAGTTTTCTCCCTCCTCCTTATGACACCCTTTTAGATACCTGAAAACTGCTATCATGTCCCCTCTCAGTCTTCTCTTTTCCAAACTAAACAAACCCAATTCTTTCAGCCTTCCTTCATAGGTCATGTTCTCAAGACCTTTAATCATTCTTGTTGCTCTTCTCTGGACCCTTTCCAATTTCTCCACATCTTTCTTGAAATGCGGTGCCCAGAACTGGACACAATACTCCAGCTGAGGCCTAACCAGAGCAGAGTAGAGCGGAAGAATGACTTCTCGTGTCTTGCTCACAACACACCTGTTAATACATCCCAGAATCATGTTTGCTTTTTTTGCAACAGCATCACACTGTTGACTCATATTTAGCTTGTGGTCCACTATAACCCCTAGATCCCTTTCTGCCGTACTCCTTCCTAGACAGTCTCTTCCCATTCTGTATGTGTGAAACTGATTTTTTCTTCCTAAGTGGAGCACTTTGCATTTGTCTTTGTTAAACTTCATCCTGTTTAACTCAGACCATTTCTCCAATTTGTCCAGATCATTTTGAATTATGACCCTGTCCTCCAAAGCAGTTGCAATCCCTCCCAGTTTGGTATCATCCGCAAACTTAATAATCGTACTTTCTATACCAATATCTATGTCGTTAATGAAGATATTGAACAGAGCCGGTCCCAAGTGCGGTGCCTAGCTGATTCTGCTGTAGCCTGGACTCCTACAGGCTACAGCAGAATCAGCTAGGCACCGCACTTTACAGCAGGGGTGCCCCAGGACAGTGCAGAGCCCTGAATGTTGTGGCAATGTCCCTTGAAGGCATCAGGGAACCCCTGAAGGTTACAGTGGGGACTTTAAGGTAGACATGGAGCCCCTGAGGGGCAAGGTGGTGGCCCCAAAGGGAATCTGGAGCCCCTGGATTGTATTGTCGTGCCCTGGAAGGGTAATGCAGCTTCCTGCAGCTTCCTGCTGGAGCCCTGCTTCAGGAACCGCGTTGACCTTTGTTGCGCCCATCCTGTTTTTCCGAAGCACCTGACCTCTTCCCTGCCTCTGAGCCCCCCTCCCTCCTCCGCGCACATGCTCCCCAGCGCACACACTCACTAGAAACCCTGATTAAAAACAAGCAAAGCACAGCTCCGCTGAAGCCTGGCCTCTCCTGGCTGGGTTTGACGTCAGCCGGCTGCTCCTCCATAAACAAATGTCAGGGAAATTGAATAGAGGCTGCTGTCAGGGCCGGGGGCCCATTGTTTCTCGGTGTAACTCTGTTACTGCGCGTAGGTGCGCTCGGCCTAATGAGTGGAATTGAAGGACGCATCGATGGGCTAACCTCGTTTGTGTAAAGGTCGACACAAGGCAGATCAGGGCTCTGTACCTGCAGGATCGAATTAAAGTGTATCGGGTCGGGAGGGGGGAGGGGGAAGCACGTACTTCCCGTAAACAACAAAAGAAATTAACTCTTGGATGGGGCTAAAGGGCACGGCCATGGTGGGTGAGATTTCTTCACTAGGTAGCCAGGGTATCCAGCAATGATAGAGAGCCTAGGTGGGGAAAAGAGCTGCAAAAGCGCTGACCTCTGACTCAATGGAAGCCTAGCGCTTGCGTGCTAGTGAAATACCACTGACCATGCACCCCCTGCTGCACCGTCCTCGGGGGCAGCGCGGGGGCACGGTGACATGCCACAGCAGACGCAGACGGAGGATGTACGGGCACGTTGTGATGGTGCCAGGCATGCGCTGCACGAGTAGTGTGTATGGGGAGAGTGCAAGGGGGCGGCAGCATTTGGGGTTGGGGTTGTGAGGCTTTCGGATGACGGTGTGACAGCAGCCTGGGCGTGTGTTCGTATAGGTTGGCAGAGACAGAGCAAGGGCCGCAGATGTGAAGAGTAACAGTATGAGAACAGGACAGGTAATATGGTGGCAGTTCAGTGGTGGTGGCAGGAGGGTGGGGTGGGGTGGGGTGCAGGGATGGTAGGGGGCAGTATGCTGTGGTGGTAGGGGGTGATATGGGGTGCGGGCGTGGCAGGAGGGCGGTGTGGGAGTGGTAGGGGGCAGTGTGGGCTGCGGGAGTGGTAAGGGGCAGTGTGGGTGTGGTAGGGGGCAGTGTGAGGTGCAGGGGTGGCAGGAGGGCAGTGTGGGGTGGTAGGGGGAAGTGGGAGGTGTGGGGGTGGCAGGAGGCAGTGTGGGCTGCGGGGGAGGCAGGAGGGCAGTGGGGTGTGGGGCTGACAGGAGGGCCGTGTGGAGTTTGGGGGTGGCAGGAGGGCAGTGTGGGCTGTGGGGGTGGCAGGAAGGCAGTGTGCAGTGCATAGGGTTGCCAACTTTCTAATCGCACAAAACCAAACACCCCTGTCCCGCCCCTTCCCTGAGGCCCTGCCCCCACTCACTCCCTGCGGCACTCGCTCCCCCCCACCCTCACTCACTTTCACTGGGCTGGGACAGGGGATGTGGGCTCTGGCTGGGGGTGTGGGCTCTTGGGTGGGGCCAGGGATGAGCAGTTTGGGGTGCAGAAGGGGGCTCAGGGTTGGGGCAGAGGGTTGGGGTGTGGGAGGGGGTGCGGGCTGCAGGCTCTAGTCAGGCGGCGCTTACTCAGGCGGCTCCTGGTCAGCGGCGCTGCGGGGCTCCTGGCGGAGGGGCCAGGGGGTTCTGCATGCTACCCGTGCCCGCAGCCGCCACCGTCGCAGCTTCCATTGCTCGCGGCTCCCAGCCAAAGGGGGCAGCAGGGGCTGAGCTGAGGGGCGGGGGCAGCGTGCGGAGCTTCCCTATTGCCCGTCCACCTAGGGGCCGCAGAGACATGCCGGCCGCTTCCGGGAGCTGCGCAGAGCCAGGTACGAAGTCTGCCTTAGCCCTGCTGCGCCGCCGACCGGACTTTTAACAGCCCGGTCAACAGTGCTGACCGGAGCCACCAGGACCCTTTTCGACCGGGTATTCCGGTCTAAAACTGGATGCCGGGCAACCCTAGCGGTGCGGGGGTGGCAG
Organism: Terrapene triunguis; assembly: GCF_002925995.2. NCBI lineage: Eukaryota > Metazoa > Chordata > Testudines > Emydidae > Terrapene > Terrapene triunguis. The sequence continues at coordinate 3,124,853 of NW_020664589.1, read as the reverse complement.
GAGGGCAGTGTGCAGTGCTGGGGTGGTAGGGGGCAGTGCGGGGTGCAGGGTGGCAGGAGGGCAGTGTAGCCACACAGTGACAGTATGAGAGGAGATACATTGCTTGGCAGACCTTGCTTTGGGCCCAGGTGACTTTCCTGGGCAGCCTGACACAGCTGTCCGCATGCTCCCAACCCGTGGGCGCTGGCGGATGTTGAGCTCGGAGAGCGCTGGAAGCTATTTCCTCTTGAGTGGCTCAGGTGTTTTCTCTCTCTTCGGCTCCACCTGGTGCTCCACTCCCTGACACTCTGCACATGGCCCCGCTCACTCCAGCAAGCTCACTGAGTCTCTCCTGTTGGCTGGAGATGTGAGGGGAGCCCGCACCCATGTGGGCCAGAAGGGAGCTGTAAACAACAGGACACATAACATGGAGCAGGGGGAGCGGTTCAAAGGCCAAGGATGATCTAAGGTCTTTCCTTCCCACTTCTTGGCCTGGCTGGAGAGTACTCTCAGCTCCATGCCCTTCGAATCCTCTTGGAAATCCAGCCTGCTCTCTCTCTCAGGCTCCCTCATGCTTTTCTAAAATCCATGTGTCAGTTTCTCCTCTTCTTTCGAAACCATCAGGAAATCCCATCCGAGCTGTGGCCCCATTCAGAAAGAATCATCCCGGGCAGCCACCTATGGCATCGTACCTAAGTCAGCAGTACAGCCCCCCACATCCCCCGGTTATGGAGTAGGGCTGATGTATTTTTGCCTATGTATTTTTCCTTTCCATGAATTCCTCGTCACATTAGTTATAGCAGACCCTCTGGGTAATGCAGAGGTTGAGAGATTATCGTCTGGTTACAACATGGGACAATTCATTCTCATGCATCTGATCTGTCTGTCTGTTTGTCTGTTCTAGACATTCTCTAATTGCCTAAAAATACCCTTTCCGCTTTTAGGCTTTCACTTAGGATCTAAAGAATAATGATGTATTTTCTCTTTCTTTTGCTCTCTTTCTCATCCTCCCCCCCCCCCTTTTTTTTTTTTTAATGGGAACATTTAATAAATGTCTGGAAGCAGAAATATTGCAGACTCGGGTGACTCAAGGCGCCTTGTTATAAAGGTGGTTGCGTGTTTGGGGAAATTGACTAAATCCCAAACAATAGAGTGTGACGTATGGCTCTATTTATACCCTTTCTTTTTATAAATGGTTCGAGGAAGGCGTTTTTACTACAGTGTTGTGTTAAATACCAAATCTGCTGAAGCCATCCCTGTCCTCCCCAAGGGGTGATTTCAATCTTTAAGGTGTAACCCTTAAAATTAGTCGTATCATGTGGGCCAGACAACTGCGGTCTGGCACTCTCAGAGATTTGAAGGGGGTGAAATAGTGCTGCTTTAAGTACTGGGGTTTTGTCAAATAAGATCTGGCTGGTGTGGGAAAGCCAGCAGGGCTGTTAGATATATAGAGGACCCTCCTCAGTAGTTTGGGGGCCAAAATGTAGGGCTTCTAATACACTGGAAAAGGAGTTGCAAAAGCTAATAGAAGTAGATTTTAAAAAATAATTACAGTGAAGTCAGGGTTTCATTATTGTAGTATCTCTTAGAGACCTCAACTGAGGTTGGAGCGCAAGGGTGCTAGGTGCTGTACGTTCACATAGTGGGAGACAGCCCCTGCTCCAAAGAGCTAACGGTCTAAGTAGACAAGACCGACAAAGGATGGGAGGGGCAACAGAGGTGAAGCAATTTAAGGTTACACAGCAGGTGGGAGGGACTCCTGGCTCTCCAACCCATGTTTCCTGAGACCCAGTCACAGATCTGAACCACTAGACCAGGGTGCTGGGTTTGTTTTAAGCATTCCTCTGTGGTATTAGCAACTCCGCTCCAACAGCCTGGGGCTAGTGCATGAGAACCCGGCAGTGAAACTGACCCGCTTTGTCTTTCTGTCCTAAGCTGAGTGAACAGCAAAAAGTAAACAATCATCAGGCATAGATTCAAAGGAAAGTTAGATTTTTTTTTAAATGATTTCACCTTTACTAATCTAGGGCCGATCCTGCAGTCTGATCCATGAGGATCATCTTTGCTCCTGGGGCTCATATTGTAGTATCAGTCCTCTGAGGCAGTAGGAACTGCAGTGAGGCGTTCTTGTCATGCTAATGACTGTGCAGAGGTATTAATAATTTCCATCAGATGCACCCCCTAAAGTGCTTTTACAAACTCTTCTGTTTGTACCGACTAGGGTACCTAGTCCTGCAATCCTTACTCTTGTGAGTAATCCTTACTCAAGCAAGTAGCACCACTCACTTCAGTGGTGAGTTGGACTGCTCATATGAGTCAGGAGTGTGTGAGGTCAGCATGCATGATGGCCCCTGGGTGCTTTTTATTCAAGAGTCACTTGACTCACCTCTGAAATGCAGTCAATTCTGGGGTGGAGCATAAGGGAAATTAAAAGATGGAAGTAAAGAACAGTAGTACATCCTGCTGAAATTTCAGGTAGCGTTAAGGGAGCCCAGATTTGTTGGAATTGGGTTTATCCCTGTCCTTCTGCAATAAAGTCCCGGGGGACCACATGGGCCCTTTTACATCTCAAAAGACTCCCTTTGAGGTCGGCACTGTACAGACACATAAAGAGAGACAGGCCCTGCTGGGAGAAGCGGACGGTCTAAACAATCAAGACAAAATCATTACCCCCCTTGTACCGATGGGGGAACTGAAGCACAGAGAGATTAAATGACTTTCCCAAGGACACACAGGAAGTTGGTGGCAGAGCTGGGAATTAAACCCAGGGCTCCTGAGTCCCATCGCATCCATGAGCCCCTCCTTCATCCTTTCCAGATCTAGTGACATTGCAGTTGGTAATAGGGGCAGGGTAAGGACTAGCTGATTTCCCTGAGCTTTAAGCGTTTACATGTTTGTTTCTTTTTAATAAAACTTTCTAGGCCTTCAGGGGAGCCCTGATGAGCTCGTACTGGTGCTCAGGGAAAGGAGACGTTATCGAGGATTGGTGCAGATGTGACCTCAATGCCTTCGACGAGAATGGACTCCCAAACTGCAGTCCTCTCCCTCAGCCTGTGTATGTATCTCTTGGTGAATGGCTTCTATGTTGTGGTGTGGTCAGCACATACTCCGTCCCCTTCTGGTTCGCTGTGTGGGGTTACAGTTTTGCCCACAGGTGCCCCCTGGCTCCTGCATTCAAACCCAGGTCCCCAGTCCGGTGCATTTTGCTGTGTGACTGAGGCCTTTCAGATATCCTGAGGCTGGCTGTGGCCCTGGGAGGTTTCTTTGTTGTTTTTCATCACCTTATTAGCACGGCTTGTAGAATGGGATTTAAAACGGCGAAAGAAATGGAATTACAGTGCAATTCATTGTGGCTTGTCAGAGCGAGAACAAATCAGGAGCAAGCTGATGGGGAATTAGCTGAGACAGCAGGAAGAGAGACTGGCTCCAGCTTTCCACTAGGAAGAGAACATAGTTTTAGTAAGCGAGTATCCTCAGACGGCATCGATTTCCCATCCTGAGCTCAGCAAACACACTTGTACTCTCAGAGCCCAGTTGTTAATAGCCCTGCACCTTGTGTTGTCACCGACTACAGTCCTACGGGGGTGCAAAGTTGGCGTGATTCTGATCCGGTGGCATTTCACGCTCTCCTTTGCACTGGTGTCAGTGATGATGATGGTATAATACTTAGTCCTGCCATGAGTGCAAGGGACTGAACTAGATGACTTCTCAAGGTCCCTTCCAGTCCTACGATTCTATGATCCAAGGCACACAGCATGAAGAATTAGACTCCCTCTCTCACCTCACACATTCACTCCCGTTCTCTCTCTCACACACACACTCTCTAACTCACACGTTGTACCTATTCATCCCTCTCGTTCTTTTGCTCACACACATGCTCAGCAGGGCTGGCACAACCCATTAGGCGACTTAGGCAGTCGCCTAGGGCACTAACATTTGGGGGGCGGCGACTGCGGCGGCCGAATCTTTGGCCACCCCAGTCGGCGGTGGCATTTCGGGGGCAGGACCTTCTGCCACCTCTGTCGGCGGTGGCATTTCGGGGGCAGGACCTTCTGCCACCTCTGTCGGGGGTGGCATTTCGGGGGCGGGACCTTCCGCCGCCTCGGGCGGCAAAAAAGCTGGCGGCGCTCCTGATGCTCAGACTCACTCACAAACACACACCCGTACACACTCTTGGGCGTGCGCATTCTTGCAGTCCTTTACTCCCATTCAGGCACAACCTGGGCTAGATTCTCTCTTCACTTATACCCCATCCATTGACTTCAGCGGAGTTACATGGAGATACACGGAGGGAAGTTTGACCTTCTCGCTCTCCTCTTTCACTCTCCCATGTGGCTGGACATCCGTTCTCCATAGGGTCACTGAGCTGATCTGAGATGGCAGGGATGTAGTTATGAGGGTGTTAACTGAGAAGAGGGAGAGCCCTTCAAGTGGGATGAGTTGGGCCACCCTCAATCATGCATAGCCCAGAGATGCTGATTCAGAAGAAGTCACAAGGCCAAGGCTCTTCAGGGAACAGGTGGAGGAGGGAACAGCATACAGCAGGATCTGATTCCACCTGGCTGAAAGTTTCCTTTTTTGTTTTTTCCTCCCTCCCTTCACTACTGTCCCCTTGTTTCTTGTGTTCATGTGCGTGTGTCTGAATGTGTGAGGGAGCCCATAGGCATATGTTCAGAAGCTGCTTTAACAGGCTGGCTTTCCTCAGAGTGCAAGCTGATCTCCAGCAGTTCTGCCTTGTTTGTGCCCTGCCCAGGTTGCGCTTATCCCCCAGCGTAGAGCCCTCCAGCACCGTGGTCTCTCTGGAGTGGCTGGATGTCCAGCCTGCGATCGGGACAAAGGTCTCCGATTACGTCCTTCAGCACAAGAAGGTTGATGAATACACGGACACTGACCTCTACACAGGTAGGTGAGGACAAGGGGCGGCAGCTCCGGAATTCCACAGCAATGTTAACTAATTCTGTGCCCGAGATCCCTGACTGCAGATGGGTCCGAGCTCCGTCCTCGGGATTTTGTTGGCTTTGTACAGAAGGGTACGTAGCACAGACACCGTCTGGAGTGTAGTGTCAAACCTCCTGCACTGGGAGTGGCTTCTGAAGGTCTCTGTAGATTCTGTTACTTGGAAAAATTAGAGAAAAGTGTTGGGTAACTACAAAGAAGTGATTTGCATTTTGAAAGTACCCACCATGGTAGCAACTGGGCAACGTACAAAACTGAGAGACCGTCAGCTAGAGCTGTGCAAAGCTTCTCTAACAGCACCTGAAACCCACCTGGTTTTGGAGTTCAGCTATAAACACAGAACTTGGACCCAGTCCCCTGAGGCTCGTGAATGTTTTGGCTGAGACTCAGAGCATGATTCAGGGGCCTGCAGGTCAAGGTGGAAACTTGTTGATGGGTCTGGATGAGTAATTAAAAGTGATGTGTTCTAAAACATATCACCAAAGGTGTTGAAAGCTGCTGCTCTAGCTCTGCTCAGTGAGAAAACCAGGCAAAACTCAGTTCCTTCTCTTGCAATTAATGGAGGATTTGGAGTTCATTTAACCATGAAGCTACAAGTCACGGTGCATGTGAGTTTTTCTCTCTCTACATTGCAGGTTCTTTCTTTGGAACATTGTGTTGCAAATCTCACGGGCCAGGGGGTTTACATGTGGGCGGGGTTGTTTACATTTGTTTTTCCTGGTGCTATCTGCCTACCCATCCCATGCTCGTTGCCGTGCTGTCTGAGCGCCTCCTAGAGGCTACGCAAGTCAGCGCTAGCAGGGGCTAGGCCCACCACTGTATGTATTACTAGACCATGCTCTGCAGAAGCACGAGGAACGGGCCCGACTGAGGGGCGTCTCTCTGAAGTGCTACCAGACAGATTGAGCCTCTCCACGAGGCCCACAGCATCTGTGCTGGTGAGCGTAGACCGCTAGAGGCCAGCTGGTTCTGAGACAGTTCCCTCACTACTGTTTTCTCTTTGGCACAGGCTCAGGGTCCTCCGGATACTCTTGTGACCATGTCACACCTCGCTCCAGTCACAGTCACTTTGACACACCTTTGTATGCAAATGGGTAGGACAGAGGTGTGTGTGTGCCAAGCCGCAGACTCGTGACTAGCAGAGGCTCCTCTTCAGAAAGCCTTTCCTGTTGTTGCAGACTCAGCGGGAGCTGGCCAAGCCGCTTTTCAGTGCAGGGCAGGGTGCTGCACGCACACCACAGGGGTGGGGGTAGTTAAAGTGCCTCTGACGGGCAGTGGGCAGAAGACTCCTGATCATGACTCATGGAGGACGAGTCATGGGAACCTGAGATTCTGAACGTGTGATGATTCTGTCAGAGATGCTATCTCACCATGATCATTCAGACCCAATTGGGGATAGCTCAGTGGTTTGAGCCTTGGCCTGCTAAACCCAGGGTTGTGAGCTCAATCCTTGAGGGGGCCACTTAGGGATCTGGGGCAAAATCAGTACTTGGTCCTGCTAGTGAAGGCAGGGTGCTGGACTCGATGACCTTTCAGGGTCCCTTCCAGCTCTATGAGATAGGTATATCTCCATATATTTTTATTAATTCTATCTCTCGGCTCAACAGGGGCAAGCCAGATTCACGCAGGCGAGAACAGAATTTGGCTATTAGTGGTGGGTGGATTTTTGTGGGTTTATTCATTCTGTAACTTTCTGAGCACCTATGGGCCAAATTCTCTTCTGGTGTAAACTGGTGCAACCAAGGAAGCTGCACCAAATTATACCAGCAGGGAATTTGGGTCCCATCTGTTCTTCCTGTCAGATTTCTCTCTCAGGTGTTTATACGGCCCCCATTACTAAGCCTGTGTGCTACAGAGGCTAGGGTTTCGTTGTCAAAGGAAAGATCAGCGCATCCTTCCGAGGCCACCGATCACTTGAAGGGGCCTCCACTGCGGGCAGTCAGAATTGGTGCCCCTCATTTGTTTACACCTCAGTCCCTGTCTCAAAGTAAGTTTCCCTCCCTCCCTGTCACTGACTTCCATTTCCAAAGCTACCCGGTGCCGCTGCAGTGCCTGGGTTACGGTTCCAGTTTCCAGGCACGGCAGGTTTGTTCTTTGCCTTGGAGGGGCACCGTCCAGTAATGGAAGAGGAAAGCAACCCGCTAAAGGAAGCGCTGTGGTTTGGATGGGGATTCCAGATTGCTCACGCATTTGTTAGGTGAGGCCAGACGAGGGAAACACGGGGTTTCTTCTTTGATGTGGCTGGATCGCCGTGTGACAGCTGCAGGAGGAAATACACATTAGTATGATTCTTTTCTTTTCTTTTTTGCCATGTGTTTGACATGCGAAGAAAATCACTCCCGAGAGCCGCATGCCCCTCGCTCTTCTCCTGGGCTTTGTGCTAATTCTGAACACACAAAAAAACCAAAACAACAAACAGACATTTAAAAACAAACAAACCCAAAGTTCTCTCTTCTCTCAGTTATTTGTATCCAAATGTTCCCTCCTTCTTTGTCAACTTCTATCCACGCCTGTGGAGCTCCTAATGTTAGATGCCTTGATTTTTGGGTGTCCAACTGGAGACACCAAGGGGCCTGATTTTCCCAAGGTGCTGAACATCCGCAGCTCCCGTTGTCTTCATTTGGACGTGTGGGTGCTCAGCTACTCGGAGAATGAGCCCCTGGGTGCCTCCAGTTGAGTATCTTTCTCTTTCTCTTGCTTTCTCATACTGCTGCCCATCACCAGTCTCTGAGTGACTTTCGCATCAAATCAATAGCAAAAACCTAAAAACAGGAGCCCCCTGGAAAATCTGTGCCTCTGTTTTTGGGCAAGTTGAGGTTTTCCACACTTCTGCTGCTGTCAATAGGGCGGCTGGCCATGCCCCCTTCCCCCGGAGAGACAGCAGGGTTATTTGAGCAGCACAGCCATACCACCCGAAAACAGCTATGCTCTTGATGCTGCTGGAGTTTATTCCTGAGATCTCCAGGCTTTAAGAGTGGGAAGATAATCCGTATTTTTTAAAGAAAAATTAGAGTTATAACCTCCTAATATTGTGATTCCTGGCAATGCCCTCTGCTAGCACTGTGCCAACCCACCCTTTGGCTACATGGCAGGATTTGCTCCTGTATGGCATCTGGCCCTCTGCCTGTCTCCCAAAGGCTCCAGCGTCTAATCTCGACAAAACCCTTGGCCTCCTATTCTGCTGGCAAGTGGAAGAAGCCCTTTCCCTGAGCCAAAAATAATTTTATCCTCTTCTTCATCCAGGAGCAGGGTCAGGAGCCAGCCCCGCTCTCTCCTTGTCTCGGTGTGCAGGACAGAGGTGCTAGGGGGCGGGGGTGAGAGAAATGAAGGCCTCTCGGGGAATACCTGCCTACCCAACTCCCTGGCTATAAACATTTTTAAAGGCTTATTACTGGTGCTTAGAAAAACACAGCCCTCAAAACCTCTGATGTTACCAGGACTGTTCCCGAGGTGAATTTGTGTGCGAAGCAAACCATACTTTCAACACCGTGCAGCGGGGAGAGAGCGGCTCTCCGCTCAGCAGCCAGAAAAGAAGACGGAGCAATCGCATCCCGAACTGTTGATTAAAGTTTGTGGCAATTACTCACAACTCCATGTGCGTGACAGCTTGGTAGATGAGTGATGCTCTTTGTTCGAACATGAGCCGCTCGAAAGGCGGGAGCGCGCGTGTGAGCGCGCGCACTGGCGGGGCTGCGAGCAGATTATGTCATAGACAAAGCAGGCTCTGCACTTAAGAAAAAAGAGAGAGAAAATGTGTTTTACAGAGTGAGGTACAAACCAAAATGTCTGTGAACATCTGGAACTAATATTAGGTTTGGAAAATGTTTTCTGTGACTTCAAAACTCCTCTGGAGGAAGGAGTGTAAAGTTAAGAACCTCCGAAGGGGGAAGAAGAGTGGAGCAGCAAGAACCCCATGCTACGTGCTTTTCATTTCTTTATTCTGGTTCCACTTCAGTCCGAATCCCCATCCGTTTCAGACAGATTATTATTGTTCATTGTTATTACAGTAGTTCATAGAGGCCCCAACTGAGATGGGGGTCTCATTGTGCCAGGTGCTGTACATAATGAGGGACAGTCCCTGCCCCAAATGCCTTGCAGTCTAACTAGGCAAGGCAGACAAAGGATGGCTGGAAAGGAAGGACTGTTGTCTCCCTTTGGAGAACTGAGGTTCTGAGAGATTACAGCTGGGATCGCCATGCCCAGCTCTCATGGAAAGTCCATGGAACATAGGGATGCAGGAATGGGGGACTGGAGCCTCTTGAATCCTCAAATCTAGTCAAATCCCTGTAATTGCAGACAATCCTGTCATGTAATCCTGTTCAGAAATGTATCACGCTCCATTTTAAAGGTAGATAGGCTCCTACTCCTGATGGGAGGCTGTTCCAGAGCCTCACTTCTCTGATGGTTAGATCCCCCCTTCTGATCTCCAGCCTCAATATATTCAAGGCCAGGTGTACCCCCATCGGTTCCTGTGCCGTTAGATGTGGTCTACCCTGAGCTGCTTTTGAAGATCCCATGCATAGTGACATACCCCAGGTCCCACAGCAGCCTGTGACAGAACCAGACGCTCCAGCGTTTCAGTCTAGGATGAGACCATCCTTCTTCCCAATCCCTGTATATGATGTACATCGTGATAGTACCTCAGTCAGGATCAGCGCCCTATTTATACTAGACATTGGGCAAGCACATGGGAACAGCATTCCTCCCCCCCCCCAAAGTTTACAGTCTAAGAAGGGGTTAATGGTGAAATTGCCCCCATGCACAGGGGCCAGTGCAGGCCCACCTAAGCCCTCAATCTAGGGCAGACGTAGGTGCTTAGGCCTTTTGCAGGTCCTCTCCACAGGGCTGAATTTCACCATGACAAAGGTTCTCCTCACTCCCCCAACCACAGTTCAGAGATGTAGGGACAGGAGACCAGTGGGGTGGCTTGGCTTTGTGAATGGCCCTAGTGCTGGTGGACGGGATCAGGCTGGCTGCCCTGGAGAGTGATGTGAGCCCTCTGATTCTCTACACAACAGGTGCGGCACGGGCAGCGGTGAGATCCCTGCCACTTATCCCAAACAGGGCAACTCCTGCAATGGATGAGAGACATTCAGTCTCCAGGCCGATTCAGTGCTAACCAAGGGGCCTCCTTTCCCATCTCGTGTAGGCCACAAACAGCCAGAGGATGGTAACAGTCTTCAGTCCCACATCTCTTGTATCTCTCTCCAGGATACAAGGAGTATCTGACAGTCACTCCTGTTCAATCCAGCAAGCTCGGTGAAAGGCTCCAGTGCCCACTGACAATTCTGAGCCATCCAGGGTATGTCCACACATCCAAAAAAAAAAAAAACAACAGCAGCTAGTCTCGGAGCCCAGGTCAAGTGACTTGGGTTCGTGGTGTGGGGCTAAGAATAGAGCAGACATTCGGGGCTCTCCAGCCTGTGAAGGAGGAGGATCTTGCAGCCTGGACCCCAGCCCGAACATCTACTCTGCTATTTTTAGACTTGTAGCGTGAGCCCCATGAACCCGAGTCAGTTGACCCGGACTCTGAGGGTCGCTGCCATTGCCCGTTTTTGCGGTTGTAGATCTACCTCCCGACTCCTTTTCTCGGGCGCTTGTTTTTAATCTGGGTGAATGGACTCGCCAGATCCCGTGTCCATCTTCCAGATCAGGCTTGGGCACTGTGGCAGCCTAGGGAGTGAGATGCCTGACTCTAAATGCCCACGTGATATCCCATCCCAATCCGAAGAACCACAAATAACCCCCTCTTATGCGGGGGAACCCTGACCTCTCCCACACAGTTAGAGCTGTTCCCTACCTTCGTATTGTTATTTGTATCGCAGTCGCACCGAGGAGCTCCAGTCGTAGACCAGGGCCCATTGTGCCAGGCGCTGTACAAAACACAGAACAAAAAGATAGTGACAGTTGGCAACTTTTGGATTCTTTTTAAATTGGTGTGAGTGGGTGAGTCCTTTTAACCCCCTCCCCACCCCTTCCTGCGGCTGAAACCACTGTCCCACTACAGGGCTTTGTACGTGCTTGATAGTTCATGCACCTCCCCTCGAAATCAGCCTCTCCTGCTCCATGAAACTGCTGCCCATGTCAGCCTGTCTGTGACTGTGGGCTTCCGTCCCCGTAGCTGCTGTCCCAGCTGTTAGTTCTCGTGAGTTGTCTCCTTTGCCAACAGGCTGTTCAGTGCTGAGGCTTTCAGAGCTCTGTGGCAGTTAGCATCAGTGCATTACACACCTCCATGCCAAGTAACTCCAGCCCCTGGAAGAAGGAGACTTCAGCATTGTGATCCCCTCAGAGGAGGAGAAAGGAACAAACCTTTGGCTGCAGGCTCCCTGCGTGACACATGGGTCAGGGAGAAGAAAAGCCTCCTTGTTAAGCAGCCCCTGTTTAGGAATAGAGGATGATTACATGTAATGTCACTAATCCCATCTCCTGTTTACCTCATCGGGGGAGGACATTTGGGTGGATTTTTAGGGCTTCACATAAAAATAGCCACATTAGTTAAGGGTTTAAAAATAAAATAACGAAATGTACTTGTGATGCTGGCAGACCAGGAGCCAGCTCACGCGAGGATCCCCAGGTCTCCACTCAACACTGACAAATGTGTCGCTGGAACCAGGCTGGCTCACCTGTGTGTTAGTATTGTTAAAGCAGGCATTAGAATGATAAGAATGTGTTTAGTGTTTAGACTGTACGGAATGCTTGTGATTTCCCGCATGCATTCATCTCACTCAGAACCTCTGTATCCCATATTTTAAGGTAATATTTGAGCGTTTTTGCATTGTAAGCCTCTGTAACCGCGTACAACACCCGACAGAAGAGAAACATTATCTAGTGTGAAATGCTGGTCTCCGACACAAGGTGTGGTGTCCAGCCCGACAAGGAAGGCCCGTCAACATCAGGCGGTCTAGAGTGGAACATTAAAAGGGACCAAAGATTTTGTTGTTTACCCCTCACGCCCCTTGAAGATGAGACTTGCAAGGGAATTCCCACCATCAGCTGAGTTTGCAACTTGAAGCAGAAGGGGAGAAAGGAATAAAAAACCCTAACCAATACAAGACCATCCTTCCTCCTAATCCCTGTATACTATGTACTATAAATTAGGCCACGACTGGACTATTGTGTCCAGTTCTGAGTGCCACATTTCAGGAAAATCCAGAGAAGAGCAACAAAAATGATTAAAGGTCTAGAAAACATGAGCTATGAGGGAAGATTGAAAAAAAACTGGGTTTGCTTAGTCTGGAAAAGAGAAGACTGAGAGGGGACATAATAACAGTTTTCAAGTACATAAAAGACTGTTACAAGGAGGAGGGAGGAAAATTGTTCTTCTTAACCTCTGAGGATGGGACAAGAAGCAATGGGCTTAAATTGCAGCGAGGGAGGTTTCGGTTGGACGTAAGGAAAAACTTCTTGTCAGGGTGGTTAAGCACTGGAATAAATTGGCTAGGAAGGTTTTGGAATCTCCATCATTGGGGATTTTTGAGAGCAGGGTAGACCAACGCCGGTCAGGGATGGTCTAGATAATACTTAGTCCTGCCATGAGTGCAGGGGACTGGACTAGATGACCTCTTGAGGTCCCTTCCAGTTCTATGATTCTATGTGCATTGTGGTAGTCTCTGGACACCTCAGTCTGAATCAAGGCACTGTTTACACTAGACAGTGGTCAAGCACATGGGAACAGCATTTCCTCCCCCCCCCCCAAGTTTACGATCTAAGAAGGGGTGAATGGTGCAATTGCCCTCGTGTACAGGGGTCAGTGCAGGTCCATGTACCAGCTAAGTCCCACCTAAGCCCTCAATCTAGGGCAGACATGGGTGCTTAGGTCTTTTGCAGGTCCTCCCCACAGGGCTCAATTTCACCATGAAGAAGGTTCTCCTCACTCCTCCAACCACAGTTCAGAGATGTAGGGACAGGACACCAGTGGGGTGGCTTGGATTTATAAATGACCCTAGTGCTGGTGGATGGGAGGAGGAACTGTATTTTCATGCTACTTGTACCCTCGGGGGCAAAGATTACTAGGGATAAGCAAAAGATCCCTATGTTTAGCCTGGGTTAGCCCTAAAGGATATCTAGAGCTTGCTTATCATAGAAGCTTCTATTCCTTTTTGAAACCTAAGACTGTAACTTGTTTGTCTGTGTATGTTTACCTGCTTTAACCTTGTAGATAACGCTTGTTTCTTTTTCTTAGTTAAAAAAATTGTAATTAATTTATTATTGGATTGGCCACAAGCGTTGTTTTTAGTATGGAGTCTCTGGTGCAATTGACGTGAAGAAGTGACTGGTTCTTTGGGACTGGGAGTAATCTGAATATTGCCGTGATACTTGGTGTAAGGGACCATCTGTCCCAAAGGTAGGCTCACCTGGGTGGCAAGACAGATCGGTGGACGCAAGGGGACTGTCTGTAACTCCATATTAAGGCTGTTATAGCACTTGAGGAGTTTACACTTGATACTTGGTTGGTGAAATCTAAATGCAGAACTCACAGCCAATTTGGGGTTTGTGCCCTGATTTTGAGTAGTCTACCCTGAGGCTGGTGCTCACGTCCTTGGGCACTGCAGGGCAGCCTGACACTGTTTATAACACTCACACTGGAGGCCAGATAATGGGGGTTGCTGTTCTGTGGCTGTTGTGTTGGATTGTGGAGGGTCACTGTCGTGTTGCTGTGCGTTGGCGGGCATGGGTGTTGTGTTCTTGTGCTTTGGCAGACATGGGGGTTGTGTTGCTGTACGTAGGTGGGCGTAGGGGTTGTTGTTGCATTACTGTGTGCTGGTGTGCGTGTGCGTTGTGTTGCTGTGAGCAGGCATAAGGGTTGTTGTGTTACTGTGCTGGTGGGTGTGGGGGTTGTGTTGCTGTGTGTTGGGGTTGTTGTGTTGCTGTGCTGATGGGCATGGATGTTGTGTTACTGTGCATTGGCGGATGTGAGGGTTGTGTGCCTGTGCTGGCAGGCATGGGTGTTGTGTTACTATGTTCTGGCAGGTGTGGGGGTTGTTGTTGCTTTACTGGGTGCAGGTGGGCGTGTGTGTTGTGTTGCTGTGCGTTGGCGGGATGGGGGTTGTTGTTGCGTTACTGGGTGCTGGTGGGCGTGTGTGTTGTGTTGCTGTGTGTTGGCGGGATGGGGGTGGTTGTTGCGTTACTGGGTGCTGGTGGGCGTGTGTGTTGTGTTGCTGTGTGTAGGCGGCATGGAGGTTGTTGTTGTGTTACTGGGTGCTGGTGGGCGTGTGTGTTGTGTTGCTGTGCGTTGGCGGGATGGGGGTTGTTGTTGTGTTACTGGGTGCTGGAGGGCATTCTTTCACATCCGACCTTCCTGGGCAGTTTGGTTTTGGTTCCTGCCATCACCTCTGAGCACCCTCACAGCAGTGCCCAGCATTTGCCATCTGGGACTCCCACCATGGGAACATCCATCAAAGAGTGTCCTGCCAAGGATAATGAACATTCCCCCAGCAGGAGCTTCCGCACAGCAATGTCCCCTACGCTTGCCAGATAGTATCCAGCTGTGTGAGCTTCCTCACAGCAGTGTTGTGCCAATGACAAACAGGAAACCAGCTCTGGGAGCTTTCCTTGCTGGGAGTAGCTCCCAGCTAACAAAGAGCAGAGACCTCCTGCTGGCAACAGCCTCTCCCTTTCAGCATTTGCCAGGCCTCCCTTGGCCTCCTCACAGCAGTTTTCTGCTATGACTACATGTATGTCTACACTGCAATAAAACACCCTTGGCTGGCCCGTCTCAGCTGACCTGGGTCCGCGGGACTCGGGCTGCGGGGCTATAAAACTGCAGTGAGTTCGAGAACATCTACACTGCAAATTTAAAGCCCCACGAGCTGAGCCAGCTGACGTGAGCTAGCTGTGGGTGTTTTATGACAGTGTAGACATATCCCCATGTCCTGGAGCACAAGCCCAGCAGAACATAAGCAGGAATCTCCTACTTCTAGATCATCACCTCTTGGCAATATAACACTAGGGACAGTCCCCTTTCTGGAAGCTAGGTGGAGATCCCCCTGTCCTGGAACAGTCTGAATCCACTGTCTCTCCAGCTCTTGACTCTGTGATTGGGTTAAGTTTGACCTATGACACACACACCCCCTCCGGTGCCTCAGTCGAGCTCAGAAATTTGGGTGCTGTGTTCTGTGATCTAATTTACTCATTACAAATCACCCAGGTTCCAGTAAGTCCGATAAAGCTTGTCCTTGAGGCACTGAGTAAATAGAGGCTGAGGGCGCTTACACTGTCTTATTTCTCTCTCGCTGTCGTCCCCCCCCCTTTAAATTATAAATGACCTCATCTCTGGAGGCAGGAGAGAGGGTTTGTCAGTGTCAGTAAAAGGAACAGGAGCAGATTGAATTGTGGGCAGCGTGCCAAAGCCGAATGGCACAAACCTCCTGTCAGGCTCATGTGGATCCAGAGGACACTCTGTCAAGAGAAGGCAGAATAAATGGGGCCTCTCCAGAAAAGAGCTTCCCTTTTGCACAATGATCATCCCCCAGTGAAGCTTAATAGCCCTCCTGCAGTCGTCACGGGTGGAGTCCCCGGACATCAGCGAAGGGGTGATGAGAGGAGTCTGATGCACATGCACTCATCTAAGATGGGTAATGATGCCTTGCACTTCTGTAGCTCCATAGGAGGAGAGGTTAAAAAGATGGGGACAGTTCAGCTTAGAAAAGAGACAACCAATGGGGGATATGAAAGAGGTCTCTAGAATCATGAATTTTGTGGAGAATGTGACTAGAGAAGTGTTATTTATCCCTTTGCATAACACAAGAACTAAGGGTCACCTGGTGAAATTAATAGGCAGCAGGTTTAAAACACTCATAAGGATGTACTTCTTCATACAATGCACAGTCAACTTGTAGAACTCATTGCCAGAGGACATTGTGAAGGCCAAAAGTATAATGAGGTTCAAAAAAGAATTTGATAAGTTCATGGAGGATAGCTCCATCAATGACTGTTAGCCAAAATGGGCAGGGACGCAATCCCATGCTCTGGTTGTCCCCAAACCTCCAACTCCCAGAAGCTGGGCCTGGATGACAGGGATGAATCACTCAAAATTGCCCTGTTCTGTTCATTCCCTCTGAAACACCTGGCATTGGCCACTGTTAGAGACAGGATACTAGGCTAGATGGACCATTGGTCTGACCCAGTATGGCCGTTCTTATGCTTTTATGTGCCATGGGAAGAGCTCAAAGCACTTTACAGACATTCATAAATCAATCCTCAGCACCTGGGAGGTAGGGAAGTATTATCCCTATTTTACAGGTGGAGACTTGTCAATTGATTTCTTCCCCCCCCCCAAGTCATGAAGAGAAGATGTGCATGTGGGCTCGTCCCATCAGCCTGAACTCTGGGGGGAAGGGAATAAAAATCCCTGACAAGAAGAAACTATCTCTATGCTGCTTGGACTTTAGGAGGGAAAGGTTTCTAAGCATAAGCAAGGGATCCCCAGCTGCTTAGCCTGGGTTAGTCCTATAGGACATACAGCACTTGCATATTACAGCAGCCTGTATAACTTTGTGGAACCTAAGGCTGGAATTCATTTGCGTGTGTGTATTTATCTGCTTTAATCTTGCCTTCTTAAAGTCCAAAAAATTAACACACACTTTTGTCCTCTGATGTTCCACAATGGTTTGCCTGGTGTCTATGGGCTGCCTTTTGTTGGGCAGAAGATAACACCTCCTGTGGTAAACTAGCAATTCACATTTAGGAATGCTTCTCCGAGACCGTGGGGGTTTACAGTTTCAGAGCAATCACTTTTACATTTACAGAGCAAACTCTTAAATATTACTTTATGCCATGGGATAGAGATTTTGTAAATGAGATTAGTGCAGGCAAGCAACTCACAAGCATTTCATAAAGTCTAAACACCAAACACATTTTCATAAACCTAATACCTGTTTTAACAATTCTAATATACAGGTGAGCCAGACCGGTTTCCCGATATGCATTTGTCAGCGTTCAGTTGAGGCGTAGGGACCTTGGCATGAGCGGGCACCTGGTCTGCTGGCGTCACACAGGCCCTTAGCAATAGTCATGGTTTTTTTTATTTGGCATAAAAAGCTGGTGCCCACGTAGAGGGCTCAGTTCACCCCTGATCTGCCCCAACTCAAACCCTGGCCGAGGCCCTTAACTGGTCCTATAACTAGAAAAAGCCCAAGCGGTGATGATGTGGGGAGGAGCTAACAGGTGGGAGGAGCATCTGGGGTCCTTCCCCTGGGGACTTGTGATACATCAGGTGCAATCCCCTGCATTTAGGAGACATTTAAAGTATTTTGAAACAAAGCAGCTGGATTGTGGTTTAAAGCCACATCCGATGCTGGAGGGTGGTGAGCAGGAGTCTCAAGGGAAGCGCAGGCTGGATCAAACTAAATTCCTCCTGGGGAGGAAGGCTGAGAAGCAGCTCCACCACCGCAAGAGAGAGTGCTGCATGCACTGCTATTGGTGTCTTCCCAGCTCTGCTGGCTCATGCCACCCTCACCCTGCCCCTCCCAGCTTCTCTGGCTCCAGTGTGCACAGTGTGTGTTATCTTCAGCTGCATTGAGCTGGTCCCCAGGAGCAGGTAAATGGAGGAAGGACCAGCTTTTTATGCAAAAAAAAAAATTAAACGTGGGCTTTATGTAGCGATTTTGTACTAAAACCAGGCTGGCTGCAGGCTCTCAATGGATCGATCGATCGGATTTGTTCTAAATTTACCTGCTGCTTCTGTCCTCCGGTGACCCTTTGTTCTCCTGTTAGAGGACAGGCTTGTAGCTGGATTCTTTTGCCGTAACACGGTTAGGTGACTGTGAGGGCTCTTGTGCCATCGAGCCTGCAGGCTGGGATTCTCAGTGGATGGGTGCGGGCACGGTTGTGCTGACACAGGATTGCTGCGAAGGGGATATTCCTTAGCACGTGCAGTGAAGACTCCAAGTCCCTTTGCACTGGATCTTTTTGTGCGTGTGTGTGTGTATGACGAGCCTGCCTTGGTAGCTGGGAGGAATTCCAGAGCATCAGGTGAAGTTTACACCTGGTTTTGCCTTACTGTGGCAGTCCTGCTGTGCACATTGGAAAGTGCCCTCTTCTGCATTCGACCTCATAGGTCCCTATTATTATTTTATTAAGGTAACACTTAGAGGTCCCAGTTCAGACTGGGGCTCCGTTGTGCTAGGCATTGCACTCAGCATAGTAAGAGACAGCCTCTGCCCTGAAGAACTTGCAACCCAAATAGACAAAACAGAGTTAAGGGCGGGGGGAAGCAGAGGGAGGGACGGGACTTGTTTAAGGTCACGCAGCAAGTCAGTGACAGAGCTCGGAATAGAACCCTCAGGCCAGTTCTCAGATCTTAAGAGTTTGCACAGGGTCAATCCAGCCTTCTTTTGTGCTGACCCAGCCCAGCTGACATCTGCCAGGTTGTGCCCGCGGGAGTAGGAGAAGAACTTGGCTCGTAGATTGAAGGCGGCATGTTGGGCAGTAGACCAGGACCAGTCAGGATTATTTGAGGAGCGTGAGGTCCCAGTTGTGTCACCAACTTTTGGCAGAAAGTACAGTATTGGAGCCTTAAAATTCCATCTCTCCTGTAGAATGCCATGTCCTACAAGGGGGCGTTCATTGAAAAATCCCGGTTCTTGTAAAGAAAGGTGTTTGCCTTCATGCTGGACATGGAAAGCTTCCTTTTTGGTCGGTTCACAAGGTACATTTTCAGTTGCGATTTTGAGAGGATCTTATTTTAATCGCATTTACCGCAGTTTTATTGTGCTCATTGTGAATCATTTTAAAACATCGTCACTGCTTGGCCATGTAAATATAAATATGGTGACGCTCATTTTCCAGCAAAACATCTTCTGTGTGAATGCTGTGCAACTGGTATTATATGAACATCTGTTTATGGACGTAAAGGAATAAAGATATAGCCAGAGTGAACGCAGTGAAGGTCACAAAGGGGTTAGAGGTTGTCCCTATTGCCCAGATTGCCTGACGTTAGGTTCCTAGCTCCGTACTAGATCAGAGTTTCTGAAAGTGCTGAGCAACCAGCGTTCCTCTGTGCCTTAGTTTCCCCATCTGTGGCATGAGAGTAATGATTCCAACCTCCCTTGTAAAGTGCTTTGAGATCTCTGGCTTTATCTATATCTATATTTCTCTCAAAGAGCTAACGATTATTAATTTAGGTACGATCTTTTTTATAGTCGTTGCCTGTAATCACAGCTGTGTGAAGCTCGGTCTTCTGGCTGTTTTTGGCCAATAGGCTGGGGTCTTTTTTTTCTGGTTAGGAATGGAAGAAAATACTCTTGGGCTTTATTGGTTTTAAGGGGGTTGTTTGTATGGTGCACCACGGTTCTGCTTGTCTTCCTTATCATGATGCTATTGGAGGGCTTGTCTCAGAGCAGACTACCGTAGGTGATAAAATCTGATGTCTAGGAGGTTTAGACTTCATAGTCCGGGAGTTATATGTAACTGTTTCATGGAGAGTCTGGGTGTCATGACCGCTCTTAGGAAGTCTTTGAACATCAATGGGGTAGAGGAAGACTGGGTAGCTCTGGGGAATTGGTGTTGGAATATCGAGCCTTCTACCTCAGATCAGTACTGAGCAAATGTTATGTTACCATCTGCTAGCTTCTCGTGGCTTACATGAACTAGACCTCCGGCCGCTTACTAGTTGGTAGGTTGCACATGACATAAAACACCATCCCAGTGAGCACTGACTGGCACCCTTGTAGATAGTGTCAGCAGAGAGGCCAAGAACTGAGTGGAACCTGGACTACCCATCTCCCATACAAAGTGAGTCCGTCCAGGCTCAGGTTAGTGCATGTAAGTTAGCACAGCTGCTGCCTCTGTCGTATCCATTGCATGGAGAAATAGAAGACTTCAGTTCCCCAGGCCCCTTTCCTGAGCACTAACCCACTTAGCTGTTGGCTTGTGTAAAAAAAGCAAACAAAAAAAACAAGGAGAGGGAAGTCTTTGTAGAAAAGGTCAAATTTTTGGAAGAAGCTTACTGGGAGGTGTTATGAAATAATACCTAGCAAGTAGTTAATTCTGGGCGTTGCATTCATTCGGAGAGCACTGATTTTCTCCCACAGGGATAGCTGTAGTTGTTTCCACCTACCAATGTCATTTTTGAATCCTGGAAAGCAAGAAGGAAGAGGAGATTCTTGGCCAGTGTTGAACCATGTGCCTCAATATTTCATTGAATCATGTTTCCATGGGGCAGTTCCAGTTCATTATCTTGTAGGAAGGCCGTTGGGACAGAACTGGGATTAGGGCATCGCCTCCAGTCCTCCCAAATGGTTCTGTAGTTTGAGAAGTAGGAGAATCCATCAATAAGCTTCTGAAATAGGGAACTGAAGCGTGTGCTGAATGGGACAGAGACAGGGGTATGTCATCCACTTTAAGGTATAATGTTAATTGAAGGCTTTGTATTGTCTGTTCAAACCACACTGGCTCTTAATGAAGACAAGGATAGTGGGTAAAACGGCAGCTGTAGGATGTTCCCTCCTAGCTAAAACAACTCTGAACTTACTACAATGGAGGTTAATGAGGCCACACGTGGTATTTTGTCCAGGTTTATAAAACCATCCCCTAGAATAAAGGTCTGGAGTAGTCAGGGCCCAGAGTCGTCTAGAGCAGTGGTTCCCAAACTTGTTCCACCGCTTGTGCAGGGAAAGCCCCTGGCGGGCCGGGCCGGTTTGTTTACCTGCTGCGTCCGCAGGTTCGGCTGATCGCGGCTCCCAGTGGCCGCGGTTCACTGCTCCAGGCCAATATGTCCCTCAGCCCGCGCCGCTTCCAGCAGCTTTCCCTTCACAAGCGGCAGAACAAGTTTGGGAACCACTGGTCTAGAGTGAAGGCTGCTCCTGGAATTTGGACTGAGTGATGGTAGCATATGAATGCAGGTCAGTAGTCATCTATATAAAACCCTTTATGGAGGAGTCTTTATGGAAAGACACTGTCCTAGACAGTAAAATGATATGGTTGGAAACCACCGGGGGCCCAGATTTTCAAATTAGCTCACCTCCCATTTAGGCACCCAGAGATGTGCCCACAGTTTCGAAAGTGCTAAGTTCATTAGGTGCATGTTGGGATCTTGGCTCCGGTGAAAATCTGACCCCACTGAGCGGTTGGAAATGGCCCTGAGCTCTTCAGAAAATCCAGCCCTTAGAGCACAGTTAGGTGCATATGGCCCCGATCCAGCAAAGAACTCAAGCATATAAATAACTTTAAACACATGAGTAGTTCCTCTGGAGTCCACCGTGCTACTCATTGGCTTGATGGTATGCACGTGCTAAACTGCTTTGCTGGACTGAGGCCATGGCGAGGCTTGTACATGTTCCTTGGAAGCATCTGGTCTTAACCACTGCTGGGGGAATGATGCTGAAGTCGGTGGATCTTTGGTACTAAGGTTATCCTCGTATCCTTGCTTTAGAGTCTGCTGCAAGGCTGCTGGGCATGCCTGTGTCTTGGGTTATTTCCAGTGATGGGGAACGAATGCATCAAAAAGGAAAGTACCTGGCCCCTGTCCACTGCTCTGGCTGCGTACAGAGGCTATAAAGGGGCTGCCCCAACCTGGTGAAGAATTCCCTTGGCACAAAAATTGCCTCGAGCTGCCATACACTGGCTGACCTCTGAGCCTCCAGCATGGGAGACATGCTGGGGGCAAAGCCAGAGGCAGGAAGGAGGGTAGCCATAGTGCTAAGTGTTACAGCTCTCCTGGGCTTGGGGCTGCTCTAATGTACACCAGGGGCTGCTCTGGCCCCTGGACAGACAGGATCTGGTTGTTGCAAAGCTGGCTTAAAGTCCCCTTTGCCCCTGCTCCTCCTGAGCTGTGCCTGTGTGCTGCATCTGCCCAAACGCAGAACACAAAATCTTTCTTCTCCCCCCATATACCAAGACAATGTGCTACCCCCTCGGTGACCCATGGCTCCAGGCAGTGCCCTGCTTCTGCCCTTTACATCACTTTTTGTTTCGGGGAAGGGGGTATCGAGTATGGAGAGTTAGAGGCACTTGCCAATTAAAATAGCTGTTCCTCTGTCACATTTCACATGATACGGGAGTAGGAGAGATCCCCCGCTCCCCTGTGGCCCCTCCCCAGTTTGTTCAGCTTGCTGTGGAGGAAGATCTGGTTCTTGCAAGGAGGCTACGTCACATTTTATGCTGTTTAGACAGGCTAAACCTTTCCTCCTTGTAATTGGGTGATTGAGTCCATGTGCTTTCCCAGATATTAATCTGGGTGCCCTGGGGGGCGGTCAGATTAGGTTATGGAGACATAATAGGAAATACTGCTGGGGCAAGTTTGGGTTATGGGGGATGAATGGATATTCTGTAGCATTCCCCTGATGCCTTTCCCAGTCAGGGGGCCTGCACTGTGGGGTCAGGGAGGGGTCTTTCCACAAAATCAAATTGGCTTTGACCTTTGCTGGGAGAACCTCTCCCTGGTCCCGTTCAGCTCATGTAACTGTGCCCTTCCAGAGTATCTAACGATGAGCTCTTCCTTGGGGCTGACTCGCTCCCCTCCCCTTGGTGCAGAGGAGAGGAGTTGCCTGGCTTTCTATTTCAAATGGGCACCACATCACTAGCCTGGCTTCGACAGAGAGAGCCTAGGGGCCTCCTACACTGGGGCAGCATTGCTCAGAGAGAGAAAGCTACGAAAATCGCCCCTTGCAAGCAAGCCCCTGCCGTGCCCAGCTCCCCCCAGCTGGGGCGGGTTTGTGTGCTCCAGAGGGGTGGCAAGCACAGGGATAAAAGGAAGGAGTATATTTCTCTTTTTCACGGGGAACAAGCGTCTCTCTGCCCACACATCTCCAGCTCGCCAGCCCACACATGCTTCCAGGCCCTAATTCAGGACAGCATTTAACCTCATACATAAGTCCCTCTGTGATGGGTTGCTCACCCCACACCAGCCCCTGAAGGGTTGGCTGCACCTGGAGGAGGAGCCAGGGAGCAGTGAGGACTCTTTAAAGGATGAAGCTCAGCTGGATGGGAACAGGCAGGGCTGGTCTAAAGCCAGGTAGCTAAGGGCAGAGAGGGGCTGCAGGGAGTTCTGCGGTCACTCTCTCTGAGGCTAGGGGAAGCGGGGGCTTGGCCCAGAGGGCAGGGTGGGTGGAGAAGGAGCTGGAGCCTGAGAGAGGCAACCTAGGAATCAGGCCAGGGAAACAGCAGTGAGGTGTGGGGTAGTGCTTTAAATCCAAATAAAGTCAGTGGACCTTAAGCATGTGCCTGAAGCAAAAGAGGTGCTTCCGTGCTATCTGGATTAGGGATGCTTTCCTGAATGGAGGCCCCAGGGAAGTGAAGAAAGACAGCAGTACAGCCACGCTGAGGCTAAGGAGGACCACCCTTGAGTGCCCAGGAGCGTGGAATCATGCCGTTTAACTCTCATTGGCTTGTTCAGGCAGGTGATTTTGCTGGGCTCAGTGCCATACGCCCTGCTGGGTGCCATCCCGCAGCACTCACTCCAGCCCTTCTTTTGTTTTGTTGATTACAGGATGTTAGTTGTGGGATGGGCATTCACTTAGGAAGTTTCTGATCAATAATGTTAAGTGGTGGCAAAGGCCCAATGGCTGGATTGGCTGCTAATGGTGATTGTGCAACTCTCCGGTGAAATAGGGTGTTATGGGCCTGGGAAATGCCTTGTTCGGATTCTGCGCCTGCCAGCAGCTCCTTGCAAGGAGTGGGGGTTGCATGCAGGATATATTCTAGCCTCCTCAGCCAGGGTGTTCTTAGCATAACCTGGGAGTGGGTTTTGGAGTGCGGTTAAAGTGAACAAAGGGCTTTTTCCACCCGCTTTAGTGATCAGCATTTTAACCCCCACTTGTGAGTTACCCGTGAGCCTGATGCAAAGCTCACGGGAGTCAGTGGCTCTCTTTCCACTGACTTTAACCGGAGTTGGATCTGGCTCTGCCACCTGCTCACATCCCCTTCTCAAGGAGCTACAGTGGACTTGTCCAGTGTTTCAAATAAGGCGGAGGGACCAGTGCTCCCACCCCCCTCTATGTCCCCCTTGCCAACTCTCTCCCCCTCCCCCCCACACTGTGGGGGATGGATGCCAGCAAGGAATGACAAACTAGCTATGCAGCCCTCATGCTGGAGGAGAGTTTGCATGGCACTCATTAATAGTGCTTTGCATTTCCATATGACTGCGAAATACTTTACAAATTCGGGAACTTTTGTAAACCACATTTTGTAGCTTGGGAAAGTGAGGTGTCCAGAGGTAAAGGCACAAATGTTCATAGGTTTCTAGATTTTCATTGCGATCAAGTAGTCAGCCCTCCCGCACAACACAAGCTAGAGATTCACCCTGCAATTCCTGCCTCACGCTCAACAGCTTCAGACTTGGCTTCAAACAGCTTCAAGTCCTGACTCCCAGTCCCCTGCCCTAACACTAGAAAACACCTCCTGTTGTCTTTGTGCTGTAAGACAGCCACAGCATTAGATGGAGAGGGGAGGAGTGTAGCCAAATCCAGGAGAAAGAGACCTTATGGTACAAGAGCAGCAGGAGTGCTATCCTTTGACGATCAGGATCCAAACTCCAGCAAGGGACCGGTACGGGAGGGCTCTCACCCTGGCATGAAAGCTCAGGGCTCAGTGGGAGACACGGAGGTCCCATACTTAGCACATTCCTTTGAGATATTCCCTTTCTGTTAGTTGTAAACCGTATTTCCCTTATGTGAGGTCACCTTCCAGGACTTTCCTGACACTTCCTAGAAACCTACACAGGAGCTGGCTGCAATAGTTGCCTTATCTTGGAAAGTGGAGCTCTGGGACAGATGCAGGAAGAGGAGGGAGATTTTCAAAGGTACAACTGACATTTTCATGCCTAACTCCCCTTGAAAGTCAAAGGGAGTCAGGCACCTAACTCTTATTTTTTCATTGAAAATCTGCCCCAGGATGCCATCAATACTGAATTATCCCCTCCCCATCCCAAAATAGTGGGTCCTGAGGTCTTAAACAAAATCTCTTGTTGCTGGTTAGGTTTGTCCACAGAAGGCACTTCCTTCCCAGTTCTCTTTGGATTGAAAATTCCATCCCAGTTCTGGATAGTAATATAGGTGTTGGCATACTGGACTAGATGAATGGTTTATCTAGACTGGTATCCTCTCTCCTGCAATAGCTAATGAAGGATAACTCAGGGAAAGGCATTAAAAACTCCTAAATGGTATCAGACCAACTATGCAATGCTAGAACCAGGGGAAATTCCTTCCTGGCCCCAGCTGGTGTTAAGTGTATGCCCTGAAGCATGAAGCTTGATAGCCCTTGTCATTTTTACTTTAGCTAGAGCAACTGCAAATGATGTTAATTAAAAAAGCAAGTTGCTACTGTAATAACCTGCAGCAATGAATTCCGCAGATCAATTAAGGACCATATGTTCTATAATGTTCCTTTTTAAGTCAGTTGCTGTTGAATTGTTCTAGAGCCCTCCTTACTTGTGCCTGGGGCCCAAGGGAAAAAAAAACTCCAATGGCACAGCAAACTTAGCAGAGAGGATGACATTAGTAGTTTCTTGGGCTAGCTGGAAGAGGATGACGACAATTACCATTATTGTGGTAGCACCTAGGAACCCCAGTTGTGGATCAGGACCTCACTATGCTAGGTGTTGTGCAAGCATGGAATAGAAAGAGTCCCTGCCTCAGAGAGCTTGCAGTCTAAGGGTACGTCTACACTGGGACTGGAGATGTAATCTCCAGCTTGGGACCGCTACCCACACTAGTTTTGATCAAGCTAGTGCTCTAAAAATAGTAGTACAGCCGTGGCAGCACAAGTAACGGGACAGACTAGCTGCCCCGAGTAGGTACATTGGGTTTCAGACAGGATCAGACTGGGGGTGGCTAGCCCCTCCTGCGGCTGGGGCAGACGCAGCCACACTTCCGTTGTTAGCACATTAGCTCGATCAGCGCTAGCAGGGGTATGTCTGCCCGAGCTGGAAATTATAACTCCAGCTGTAGTGTAGACATGCCCTGAACAACATCTGCTATGTAAGCCTGACCTTAACTCTAGCATAGACGTAGGGGGAGACCCTGAATTTTGAGTTGTAACCGACGTCTCTTGCCCAGGCCAGAACACTACTTTTCATCCCCTTGTCTGTTTTTTTTAATGCATTTTATGATGGGAGATAAACCAGGGATGGAAAATGCACGTGGAACTTTCCCCAACACATACTCAAAATCCCATCCCACAAGAGATTTGGACGTGAGATTTTGGGTGAGAAGGGAAAAAGAGGCGGTCAGAGGGGGCATCGTATAGGGAGCGAGGAAACCCAGCAGGTTGATTTACGTGCTTTTCTGTGGGAGTTGGCTCCCATTAAAAGCTGTTGACTTAAAAGTGCGTGAAGCAGAATCTATGTTCCGACCGCCCAGGAGCAGAGCCCCTGTCCGGGAGGAGAGAGACGATGAGGAGCTGGCACTCGCTGTTTAAAGTGCAGCCTGCTCGCCTCTCCCTCAGCTTGTTCCGATTGCAATCTCAGGCTCCTGGCTGAAGAATGGCCATTCTTGGTATTCCACTGCCATTGCACCCAATAGCCTCGCACTTGCCTTCTCCAGATCTCTTTTGAGTGGGGGGAGGCAAGGTGATATTAGGACATTGCTGTGGGGTTTTGTGCTGATAAAAGCGCACCATACTCCTGACATGCAGCCCCCTCCTCTTCCAGTCCTGAGACCCAGCTCTGCCAATGCACCTCATTCCTGACCTTCATTCCCCCCCTGCTATTCTAGTCCTGGGCTTGCCACACCCAGCTCTGCCCATGCCGCCCGGAGCACCTGCTCCTCCTCACAGCTCAGCTACAAGACTTCATCCCTGAGAAGCAGCAGCCGCTGCAGTACAGGTCCAAAGTTTCACCTGGTGAGCCGGTATTAGGAGGAAAGAGGGTAAAAAAGGAGTCAAAATCTCTCTCTCTCTCCCCTCTCTTCCCCCCATTCCTGCACTCTCTAAGAGCCTTTACGTCTCCAGGCATTTGTTAAAGTCTCCCCTTGCATCCCTTGACTCCCCTACATCCCAAGGGCTATTTCTTCTCTTAACAATTGTCTTTTTTTCTTTTTTTTCAAACTTTTTGTTACGGCAAAGTTACAAATAAAATGTTAACATGCTACATTGTACGTTACTTGTTACTTATTCAAGATCAGGGCAAAATTCAACGAACCTGGCTAGAGATTCTGGCTGGCTGGCTGAAATTTTAGGAATTAACATCCCAGAAAAGGTCAAAACAAATTGTTGTCAGCTACATACATTTAAATGGGTAAAGGAACCTTTAAAATAGTTCGGGATAGATATTGTGGAGAAACGTAATAAAAGACTTGGAGGAATGGAACAAATATGAAATTTCTTGGCTAGCTAGGGTAGCCTCAGGAAAGGCGCATGCCCTCCCGAAGTGGTTATTTTTGTTTCAGTGCATCCCCGTTGGTATCCTTGACATGACATTAAAAGCATGTCAGGGTGCACTATTCGGGTGCATCACTGCTCTAGTGGACATTCTGGTACTTCCGGGAACGGGGTGGGCCTGCCCCCACCGCCGTGAACTCACGCGCACAGTGCATGTGAGGTTATGCCACACGGGGGAGTGCTATTTTGAAGAGTATGCCGCCCTGCCCCCGCTGGTGTGAAATGTGTGCAGCGTCACGCCGGCGGGGGCAGAGCCACATGCTCTACAAAATGGCATCCCCTGTCTGATACTGGATAAATTCACGTCAGGTTTTCTCTCAGTACCGGGTGGGGGATGAACCACAAAAAAAGAGGACTGTCTGGTTCAAAGCCTAACAAGTGGCATCCCTAGGGTGACCAGATGTCCCGTTTTTATAGGGACAGTCCCGTTTTTTGGGACTTTTTCTTATATAGGCGCCTATTATCCCCCACCCCCATCCCGTTTTTTCACAGTTGCTATCTGGTCAGCCTAGGCATCCCTGTCTATTAAAATTCATATAGACATGTCAGAAGTGAAGGGTGAATTCTGAAGTTCTGTATAGGCCTACAAAGAGGGGTGGGCTGGCTTCCCTTGACTTGACTTATCATTATTATTATGCATCACAAGTATCAGATGTGATCAGCTGGGTTAACAACAGAACCATCCAAACACCGGGTAAAACTTGAACATGTTCTCTGACCCCGTGGGACCCCTTGCTTCCTGGAGGCAAGAGCAGAAAAGAGACAATTGTGTCCTTATGCCATACCTTCAACTCTCAGACCAGATCAGAGGGCGTTTAGATAGGGTTACCATATTTCAACACTGAAAAAAGAGGACACTCCACGGGGGGCCTGGCCCCACCCAAACTCCGCCCCTTCCCCGCCCCCATTCCAACCCCTTCCCCAAAGTCCCCGCCCCGACTCCGCCCCCTCCCCTGAGCACCCCGCATTCCCCCTCCTCCCTCCCGCCCCCCCGGGCTCTGGCTGCTGCTGCACTGGGGAAGTTGCTTCGGCCGCCGTCGCGGTGGAGAGCAGCGGGAGCCGGGAAAGTTGGAGCCTGCACGGCAAACCGTGAAGCCAGTAGCGCTCGGGCAAAAGACGCTCAGGGGACCCCGAGTGCGAGTGGCTGCAGCAAAACTAACAACTCCCCCGATCTGCGGGGGCACCGAGGCGGCGGGCGGCATCCAAGTGCGCAGCCGCCTCCTCCCCGGGCTCCAGCTGCTGCTGTGCTGGGGAAGTTGCTTCGGCCTCGGCACGCGGTGGAGAGCGGCGGGAGCCGGGAAAGTTGGAGCCGGGGAGGAGGCGGCTGCACGCTCGGATGCCGCCCGCCGCCTCTGTGCTTCGGCAGATCGCGGGAGTTGTAAGTTTTGCTGCAGCCACTCGCACTCGGGGTCCCCCTACCATGCTTCCTTATTTTCCCGGACATGTTCGGCTTTTTGGAAATTCCTTCCGGACGGGGATTTGAGGACCAAAAAGCCGGACATGTCCGGGAAAATCCGGACGTATGGTAACCCTAGTTTAGAGGAATAGCAACAGCTTCTTAGTGTTGGATACAGAGACCTCTAGGAGTTAGAAATATGCCGTGAGAAAAGCCCCCTTGCCAGTGGGAGATGGAGGGAAATCTGGGAAGGGCAGGCACCGAGGCAGCTTTCTCCCACTGTGGGATGGAGGGAGCTGGGGAGGACTCCTTGGAGTACAGTAGTTCACTCTGCCTCCTCGGTCCCTGCAGCTTGCACAGTGCTCTCATTCTTTATTAGCCGGGGGAGTCTGGCGAAAGCAAGTGTCTGCAGGCAGCAGGCATGTCTGGGCTTGTCGGGAACACGCCTGGCCAGGGAGGCTGGCTGATTTAACAGTGTGTGTTGGAGAGGGTGCATGTGGAGGGGGAAAGCAGGAAAACAGCAGGGTTAGTTTGGGCAAGAGTAGGAAAACCAGACTGCCCGAGCACCAGGTAGTGCAAGAGCTCTCAGCTCACACCAGCAGTGCACAGCAATGGTGCTGCTATTCATCTGCCTGGGTGCTGCACACACTCGCTCAGCTGGTGCATTCAGCAGTAAACCACAGCACTGGATGGAGATTGACCAGGCATCAGCATGTGCAGGGTCGGTCAGCTCCATCTGGCGATCAGCCCATTGGCTGACATTACACAGTGGGGGGGAAGGGAACTATGGCTGCCTGGCTACAGATCCATGTTCCACCGCAGCACCCAGTAAGGAATGTACTGGATCAGCCTTCTGGGGGCATATTAGGGTTGCCACCCCTCCAGGATTGTCCTGGAGTCGCCAAGAATTAAAGAGGAATCTTTAATTAAAGAGTATGCCATGTGATGAAATCGCCACGAATACATCCAGCCAAAATTGGTAACCCTATGTCAGACAGATAGATAGACAGATATACAGATAGATAGATAGCAATGGCCAGTGTGTGATGGGTCAGAGGAGACTAATGCATTTAAGGCCAATTGTGCAGTATTGTACATGGGGTGGGGAAATTCTTTCTCCCCCTTCCCCTCCCCCCGACATCCTAGAGCATGTGGCCAGATTCTCCTTATCTAATAATATTAGCCATAAAATGATCCAGCCTTTTCTTTAATCCTGTTAGAGCCTTTGACTCTTGTTCTGTGACTCCTGAGGGCTCTAATTACAGATGCCCGTAGATGTGATGAATGGCTCGAACGGCAGCAGTTCTTAGGACAGCCCCCACTCTCCATAACAATTTATGAAAAGGGGAACTAACCCTTGTTAAAAAACCAACAGCTCAGTTATGCAGCATTGGTGTTTTGCCTTCGTCTGGCCATTCTGCATCCCGTCCGTTCCCTCGCTCATCTCCTCTCTGCTTTTCATCCCTTAGTTATCAAGAGAACAACCCTAATTGCTGTTCACTCTAATGTTGCTGCACTGTAACCCATAAATCACTCTGATGTGTGGAGTATTTTCATGCTCCATAACAAAGGAAGCAAGATTTTCTCCTGTGCTGCATGTTTTGCAAGAGACTAATTCTATCAAGGCACCTTTGAAACAATGACTTCATCAGTCACTCAGACGTCGCCGCACCACCAGTTATACAGGCACGATCGGAATCCTACATTTATTAGGATTAATTTATTCTCCAATCATGGTCCTTGTGCTGTAAGGACAGGGAAGTTGAGTGATGTTACTGACTTGGATTGGCTCAGCTACATAAGCATGATTTCCTGCCTCATTACTGAGCTCGAGATATTTTTGTTGCACGCTGAAACTTCTCCGAATGAAAATGAATAATGTTATGTGTCAGATGAAAGTGCTTCCGGGACTCTGGAGAAAGTAGAGTTATTCCAGGGTGCATACAGATTGCCTTTAGACCCTCGGCTTTTTTGTTCCTGATTTCCTCTCTTGTTTGTCATGGGGCACGCGCCCCTGTGCGGGATGGGGAGTCCCAATGGCTTTGTACAATATCACCCAGCTAGGGAACAGCCGAGTGCAGGGGTTCTCAACCCGGTAGTTGGGACTCCACGGGTGCCACAGAGGGCTGTGACCATCCTGCTCTTGCCATATTGCTACGTGGGAGAGACACTGTGGCTAGATACTGGATGCGTAAGAAGGATTTTCTTTCAGGGGTCCAGGCTGGAAAGTAGTCCCACTTGCATAGTGGCTGGAGCTGCAGGTAGCTCACAACTACTCTGGTCCCAGCCTCTCCCAGCAGGAGTCTCTGTAGGGAATGGCGTAGCGCAGTAAACAGTGGCTAGTACTCAGATTTTGGGGTCAAACATTTGGCTAGAAATAGGAATAATTCTGGATCTCCGTTGCCAGAACCCGCTTCCCGTCCTCGACTCAACCCCTTTACTCCCCGCAAAAAAACTCTCCCCTTTGGGGAGAGTTGAACTTGCTTCCATCTCGGGGGTAATTCTGCCTCTGGCATGCAACGAATGTATTGCTGGCCCCAGTCGCTGCCCAGAGGAGAGCTTGCGACAGTTCACCAAGTGGGGTCGTCAGCCGGCTTGGCGGGTTCTCAGCACCGGGGAAAGCCTGGCTTTGGCATGAAGGAACGTGGCAAAGGGGGAGACCCTGGAGCCTGATTCTGGGGCAAAGCCCGCTCGGAGCACTACAGCCGTGGCTATTTAGTTCGCGTGTGGCAGGCTTGGTTCCATGACAAGGGGCCTGCGGGCGGGGGAGGGAAGGGTGAGTGGAAGAGGCTTGACAAGGAGCAGGGGGAGACTGGTAACTCCGGTGCTTCCCCGACAGAGGGGGCTCCTGCACCGTCCAAGGCCATGCAGGAAGGAAAGCAAAACCGAGAAGGGCTGCCGAGGCTGCCAGCTGACCTTTCTCAAACAGTTCATGGGTTTCCAGAGCAGCCGAGGTGTCGGCGGTGTAGAGCAGTCACAGCTTCCCAGTCACTGGAGGAGGAAGGCAGGGGGCACTCGAAAGGGGAGGAAAAAAGGCTCAGTCCTGGATGGGTGGAAACCTTGCAACCTATTAACCGTTTCTCAGCAGAGACAGGAGAGGGGAAGCAAAGAAGGGTGCGCTTTTCTCCTTGCCCTTGCCCTTGCCCTTGTCCTTGGGGGGGGGCTGCTCTCTTTTGTTCTCCCTCTTTTCCTTTCAGTTGTTTTCATCCCTGGCTCTGCCACCAGAGCAACACATTGAAACCCAGGGAGCAGCCTCCGGGATGTAGGCAGCACCTGTTCTTCCCCGCCAAGCTGAGTAAAGCTAAACAGACCGATATGCTGGCCAAGCATGCTCCCAAGTATAGATCCCTGTTGAAGCTTGGCTGCGGAGAGCACAAATCACTGCCTACAATACCCCTTATGGGAAGCAATTATACATTGATGCCTGTAGCCAGCTTTGGTGAAGTTTGCAGCAATCCGATTTAATTAAGAGTTGCCAAAATCTTCTGCTTCTCCTCAAAATGATTTTTAAAGTGGGGCCTTTCAGTGTCGTTGGGTTTATTTATTTTATCTTATTTTATTTGAATTACATTTGTTCTGAGCCTGAGGCAGTTGCTCCGTTACCAGCTAAAACCAACGTACCGTCCCTCACAAGCACCAAAATGGAGAGTAAATTAGCCAGTGGGTTTTGTGAAAGGAACCGTTTCCTTAAATGTTTCCATGAAGCTTGTTGGTCTGTAAGTGTTGCTACCCGTGAGTTAGTCCATTGTACTGGGAATCAGGACTCCTGGGTTCTTCCTGGTTCTGCCAGTAAATAGCTTTTAGTGTGACCTCGGGCAGGTCGCTTCATGTCTCCATGCCTTAGTTAGCCCATCTGTAAAATAAGGACACTAATACCGACCAGAGCCGTGATGAGGCTTAAGTACTGAGTTTATCAACTGTTTTAAGACCCTGGGATGAAAGAATGTATAGAAAGGCAGGTTAATATCCTTGTATTTAGTACCTTGAAGGGGAGAGACTACAAAATGAAGCTGCTTGTTTTTATCATTATTTTATTTTTAAATGATATTTAACCACCAATTTTCAAATCAAAAACAAAACCCATGACCCCCAAATTCTCCCGCCGCATAATAACAGCCCATTTCTGTTTGCTCTGGAAACTAGCAAGGAAAAAACCAATCCATTTGCCTCCTCCGCGTCTCTCTTCAGAATGATCACTGTTTCGATCAGCTGGTCTATGACAGTGTCCAATAATTTTCAGGGATATCTTTTCCCAGCTAGCGCTGGAGTAAGGAAGCTTTGTGATGGCAAATGTGTAAAGTTCAAGGGAGCATTTTCCACGAATTTCCCCCCTCAAGTTCCTAGGAGCCGTTAATTATTAGTAGTACTTGTATTACAGTCCAACGTAGAGACCCCAACCGAGATCAGGGCACCATTGTGCGAGGTGCTGTCTATAGACAGCGATAGGCCCCGCCCCAAAGAGTTTACAGTCTAAAGAAAGAAGACAGAAAAAAGGGTGGGATGGGAAAGGAGCACAGAAGGATGATGTCTAAGGTCGGCTAGAAGCGGCGAGCGAATGTTTAGCTCTGGCTGACAGCATCGGAGGATGAGCTGCACCATTTGAGCTCACGAGTGCCCCAGGGGAACTTATATGCAAACCACCCTCCCAGGGTAACCCAGTTTGGCTCCTCCAGAAGTAGGAACGACTGTCCCAGGACAAGGCTGTTCTCAAAGACTCTACTGTTTATACTGATGGGCTCAACCTGGATTCCTCCATCTCCAGCACTGGATGGAGCTGGCAGGGCCCTGACAGGGAATTCAATCTCCTTCTTGTTGTTTCAGGACTGGTTGGCTGTCCTCTGACTCCCACTATGATTCCTTCACTGCCCACATGCTCCAGTCTGCCATCTCAGCTACTACCCTCACAAACCTCCCTTTCCCCTCCCTGCATTTGTACCATCTTTATAGTACCCATCACTATAGATCTAGGCGTCATCTCCAGTAATGCTGATGGTGGTACTGTATAGCCCCCAGAGACCAAAGCCCAGACAGCTCTCACTTCGTTTTCTCATCACTGCCTGCCTATCTGCACAGACTATGTAACTCCTCCCCCTCACTGCCCACATGCTGCTTCCCTAACCCCTTGTGACTAAGCTGTCTTTTCTTATACCACCCTCCTTGCCTAAGCATCCTCCTTATCACTCAGTCCCTGTCCCGTTTCCCTGCAGCAACCAGCACCTCCATTTTTGTGTGTGCTCCTGGCATGCCTTCCCTATTAGATTTCCCTCCCTTGTTTGGCTGGGCATATTCCACACTGCAGAAGCCTTTGCATCTTGTAACAATGTTCACTATGATTCCATGCCACGCTGCCAAACGTGGATGCTTCCAGGGAGGAGCAGACAGTGAGCACTCCTTGTAGAAGAGGGTGATGCAGGGTGATGGGCTGCTGGGTGCTTTGTTGTAGGTTTCCAACGGGGTTGCATTTCATAAACAGGCAGGGTGTCTTCTCTGCTGGTCTTTGTCCCCACTGTGGTGTCTATGTAACACCCTTGTAATAGGCGTGCTGTATCTCCATTCAGTGGTACATCCACATAGAGGATAACAGCCTTTTACCATTGCCAGCTAATAGAGTTTCTCCTTTAGCTCAAGCAGTGCTTTGGCTCTGAAGAGCCTAGGTTCAAACCCCGCTGATGACCTGTGTTAGGGAATATTATTAGAGCTGGATAGGAAATAATTTTCCCAGCCTGTGAAAAATTTCCCGTTCCACATCAGGATAAAACAACCCAACTCCAGAATAGGCCATACCTTGCTGGTTTGGGGCCGTGCCTGGGCTGTGAGAGACCCAGGTTCAAGTCCATGGGGGGGTACTTTCACCTGGTATCCCCCATCCCCAAGAATGCCCTTACCACCAGACTATTGGCTATTCTGTGGTGGTTCTCTCTGAATAGAAATTCCCCCCTGCACCTCAGAAACTCCCCCTCCCCCAACTGGCCCATTCCTGCGAAAAGGGCGGGTTTTGACAAACTGGTATTTTTTGATGAGAAATTGTTTCATCACAAATTTCCCGAACAGCTCTAGCCATTTATGTCTGTTTCCACGGCCTGGCTAGGATCTATCCCAGTGGCCAACAGGTAGAACTTTTCATATATTTAAATGTCAGTATATTTATGCTCCACGTGTGAGGCCAGAGTTTGAGCCCTCATCCTCTACATGCCATTCCTGACAAATATTCTCCCAAGGGAAGGGGTGGAAGCCCCGTCATTTGGGGCATTTAAAACAAGACTAGAGGAAGCATTAGAAAATGTACAATAAGGGACAGCTTGACACTGTCAGGAGGATGGACTAGATAGGATCTAATAGGCTGTTTCCTTCACTGGCTTTTACATTTGATCGTGCAGTCTTATCTATCAAGTGGTTTTTGTATAACATCTATCCCTGAAGTATCTAAGCACTGGTCATCCATAGACTCTAAGCACTTGCCCGCAGAGGGCCTGGCTTTCTATGCATATGGAAGTGCAGACTCTTTGTTCATGTACATGCAGACCTGAAATGGAGGGGATGGGGAAGATGGAAGCAGTCACTTGGCATTTCTAAAGTGGCTGGTAACCCATCACCCCGTATCCCATCAAGCCCTAAGTGCTGGCCAGTGATGCCAGCTGTGACTAGAAGAATCAGATGGAATTTTTTTTTTACTGTTGTGCTAAAGCAAGAGGTTTATCCTGCTGCCCGGCCCCGCTGTGGTGTCCAGCTTCCCTAATGTACACTGTCCTGCTTTCCTGAGCTGGAGGCCTCTTTGAAGGGAAACCCATGTACTGCATTCCCAGTTGGTGCAAATCACCCCATATGCAAAGGGCCAGCACAATGCCTATGCGCCACTTAAGACTTCAGGGCTGGTGCTGACCCTTTGCATAGGGGTGAATTTCACCCCTTGGTCCTGTTTTATTTTCAACTTTGAAACCCACATGCAGCTCAATCACTTGCATCGTTCAGCTAACATAGGACACGCTGTTTACTGCTTGCACCGTCCAGTTCATTTTCTGGCTGCACTGCTCTCCCCTCAGCATGTGACTTGCACCTGTTTAAACTTCCTTACACTCACTGGGCTTTGCCTCTGAATTGGTCTCGGAGTCTGCAGGGTACCCCGGTGGCTCTTACCGACATTAATGTCCCTCCCCCCTCCTCCCCTTTGCTTGTTGTTGCTACTCTGTCATATCTCCTCTTTCTCTGTCAAGGCAAATGGCTGCGTGGTTTCCACAGGGTGCACTGCAGCGCCCATCACCCAGCCCTCTCCCTACATGTGACAGAAGCAAGTGGGAGGCCGGTGGCTGCACTGCAGACTAGCTGCCGTGCCGATGGGCCATCCAGTTTGTGACTATTTCTCCCGCAGTGTTGAATCCTGTGCCACGGCTGCACTTTGGCCACTTCCACCCTGTGATATAAGGTTGCTGCTGCAACTCAGCTCCCAGCAAATGCATGTTACATTGTCATTTTTATAACAGTTTAAGTGGACTGAGCAATTCTGTGAGAGGGGGAAGTTACATGCCAACCACCAGCACCTCTACACTCACTGTCACTCTCAAATACACACGACGTCCCCATCCATCTACAGTCACACACACACACACACACACACATACTCACACGCCCTCTCATCTTGAAAAGGCCACACTCCCTCTGAGTGTCAGCCATGTTCATCACACAAGGAGGGTCGTACGCTGGCTACTAACAAGTTCCTTGTCCCAGGATGCAACTCTGTTAGATCCCATCCTGGGCCCCCCTTCCCTAAATCACGGCAGCTTTCCAAGGTAAATTTTTCCAAGCCTTTCTTTGTATGAGCACCAGGGGGGTGGGGCAGGACAGGGCATCTGTGCAAACCCATACTGCAAACCATCCATCAGTTGCAAGGTCCTTCTGCACAGTCATTGTTACTGCTGCGGTTTTGCTTGGAAGATGCTCTGTTTCTGTCTAGCTGGATCAATTTGGGTATATTAGGTCCGCGATGGGGCGTTCTGGAATTGGAGTTATCTGCTGCAGTAGAGGGTAAAATGCTTGGCGTTTGCTCAGACTATTAATTACCTACAGTATATTCAGTGATGAGTATCTGAAAAGGCTGCTTTTACACACTGCCTTTCCCCCCCTTCCTCTCGACTACCCCTTGTTTTCGTTTGTGCCGGCCCGGTAGCATGGATAAAGTTGCGGGTTGAGTGGGTTGAGGATGGAGCCCTGTCTTATGTGGCACCAAACTGGTGGGGCTTGGATGTAGCTGCACCTTAGTGAGGGAGTCCTAGCAGGAGAATGGGCCACAAGAGCAAACAGAACTGACGTTGGTACATGTAGCCATCACCCTCCGGAGGAGCTCAATGACGTGAGTGTCTCAGGTGTTCCCAGAACAGGGCGGGGCAGGGGGAGGAAAGGGACATACTTGGGAGTAAGCAGCAGCCCCACGCTATGCTGGGTCAGGGAGATAACAGTGGTTCACCTGGATCAGCTGTCTTGGGACAGGGAACGGGTCTCATCGCTAGTGTGTAAAACATGGTGTGGATGTACCCAGCTACCATCTGTAAATGTTTTAGGATTAATAATGGAGAGGGAGGTGCTGATGGGGTAGCAATCATGATACTGTCTGAGGAGCTCCGTGCTTTCTGTATTAATTATGCCTACAAGCCTCTGAGATGTGATTATAATAATATTTAGCTCTTAAATAGCACTGTTCACCTACAGAGGAGGTCAGTGCTGTTGTCTGCATCTGTGTGTTCATTTACAGCACTGCATAAACCATAGTAACTGGGCTGCATTGACTGAAGTATATCCTTCGACATACCTGCAGATTGCCCAGACCAGACCTAGGTACCCCAGTAGAATAGCAGGCAGGCAGTGTCCTGGACCAGAAGCCGCTTGCCGAACATACCATGTGTGCTAGTGTCCTTGTGGTGCCCTGCATTGCCTATGCACCGCTGGGGTCTCTGCCTGCAAAGCAATGGCTGCACGCCCTTTGGGGAATCTAGACCCCCGGGCTCTGGCTCACTGTGGGCAATTTCTGGTTGGTTGGAAGAGGCCTCGTCGTGCCTTGGTTCTGCAGAATATGTGCCTATTCAGCAACTCGGCAAAACCCAAGAGGCCCAATCGCCAGCCTTGATGGTCTTCTATCTTCCCCCTTAAACCGGCAAACGACAGTAAATCCTGCAGGTGATTGGTGAAGAGATCCTAAGACTGAGAAAGAGGCAGGCTCCGCCTCAGCTAGCTCTTATTCTGCCATCAGTTCCTGTATCGCTATAGATATCACATGCTGAGATAGCACCTTCCATCCCAAATGAAAGTCCCGTAGAATGTATACACGCAGGAGTTGCTTAACCCAACACAGCAATGCTGCCACTGCCACAGAACAGTTTAGGACAGGAAGTGAAGAAAGTCCCATATCAGTATGGTCCAGTCAACGGGGAGTCAGGAGACCTGAAGATCTATTCCTGACCTGCATGTAACTTTGAGTCAGTCACTTCCCCTCTGTTTTCCTCCTTATCTAATTAGTTGGCATGCTCTTTGGGGCGTTTCACTATGTGTTTGTACAGTGGCAAGCATGCCGGGGCTCTGATCTCAGCTGTAGCCTCTAGGAACTACCAGAATATGGAATGATCGAATACAGCTGTACATCAAAATGTCATGATACGTGAGTCTGATCTTTCCAAACAAGAAGAGATCGGTCTGTGTTCGGGAGCCAGATTGTGTCTTGTTGCCAGACAGACTTTGATACAGCAGTTCAGGTGCATAATTAATGAAGGGGAGGGATGGATAGGTGCATTCTGGGAGCTGTCTCAAGGTGTAATTTCCCCACACCCGTCCTTGTATAGCTGAGTGCTGGAACTTTCTCTGTGTGAGCTCCTAGCTGGAATAAAGCTCTTCCCCTTTTTGACCTTAAATGATGTTTCAGGATCACTTTATGTGTGGAACTTTTCCTTGGCACCTCACACCATCTGTCTCTCCAAAAAAGAATTCTGCTCTTTCACTTTCCGATGCCAAATTGGAATGCCTGTTTATTACCAATCAGGATCAGTAAATAGCTCATCTGATTTAATAATACTTAGCATTTATATAGTGCTCTCCATCTTCAAAGCCCTTTGCCAACTCCAAGTAATCCTCTCAGCACCCCTCCGAGCTATGTGAGTGAGAATATTAATCCCAGGCAAAGAACTTTAATATGGAGCTAAGGCAGAGAGCACATGTCAGTAATTTAAGGGTAAACAATTATAACCAACAGCCCTGTAATGAAGAGGTAGTTATTTAAAACAACCAACCAACAGTTAGGAACTAAGGAAATGGAGACCTAAGGTTTAAACTTAAAAGAAGTAACTTGAAAACACAAACACCGGTAACTTACATGTCAAGTTGGCAGGAGAGTAAACACATGCTAAAACATGTTTATAAAAACCCTAGGATGTGCTGCTTTGAGGTATAAAACATACTTCACCAGTACATCTTATCTATAACATAATTTCATTAAAAATTGCCTTCAAGTTTTGTTAATATGTTAAACTTAATTTACACTCTTGTCCTCTTAGTTTTCTTTTTTTAAACAAAATGGCAAGCTTCTTAAACCTTCTTGCAAACTAAACAGAAGCTCTCAAATTTCCGTTTTTATTTATTTGTAATAACTCCAACATGGCTTTCAGCACTCAGGTCGCTGCTACTGAATTTTCAAACTTAACTCCAGCTTTCGCAAAGTTCCCCCCCAGATTGCTCCTTAGCTTTTTTTCTGTAAATTTTTTGTTAAACTGGTTCTATGGTAGGCTGGAGGAAAGCCATGCTACTCCAGGCTCTAGGAGTGTCTCAGGAGAGGAACAGTGATTTTGCACTTTTGTAAGTGTTTTGAAATGGAGGAACGCACTCCTTCCTCCTCCCCAATGTGCGGTTCCTTCAACCTTCTGCAAGCCGCTCCGCATCCAGAGAGGAGCTCTGCCTCTGTGAACCTCCTATCGACTACAAGAAGGGAGAGCGTTGTTCTGCACTTGGGCATTTGGTTTGGTTGCAGTTCTTTTACATTTTAATTTAGTTTCAGAATTCCCTACCCTGCATACGGAGCAATAGGAAGAAACACACACAAATACGTGCGCACACACACACACCCCCGACTGTTGGCACAATTCAGTATAAATCACCAATGCGTAGTTGTTAAGGCAACAAAATGCACTTCCACTTAAGGTACTTGTTCAATCCTGATCAACACTGCCTTAAGAGTTCCTTGCTCCCCAGATGGTCTCCTAATAATTTTGCAAGAAAAGAATAGCAAAGTTCAGAAGAGTCTGACCTGTAGTCATGTCTTCTGTCTTCTCTGAGGGTATGTTGGGAATGCATTTGAGTCTCTGCCCAGCAAGTTACTTTCTCCCAGGTTGTTATTGTTAATATTCCTTTAGCACCTTCCGGTTACAGGTGGGCTTGTACCCGGCACAGCTCATCCTGCGCTGCTGCTACCTGTGTTACTACAGCTACGCTGCTGTTTATGCTTCCTCTAGCTCCAGTGTTCTAACCTTTTATCATTGTTGCTCTCCTCTGGACTGTCTCCAGTATGTCCACACCTTTCCTAAAGTGTGGTGCCCAAAACTGAACACTGAACTCCAGCTGAGGCCTCACCAGTGCCAAGTAGAGTGGAACAATTACCTCCTGGGTCTTACATACAACACTCCTGTTAATACACCCCACAATATTTGCCTTTTTTGCAACTGCATCCCATTGTTGGCTCATGTGATCCATGATAACCCCCAGATCCTTTTCAGAAGTACTACTGCCTAGCCAGTTATTCCCCATTTTGTAGTTGTGTGTTTGATTTGTACTCTGCACTTGTCGTTATTGAATTTCATCTTGTTGATTTCAGACCAATTCTCAAATTTATCAAGGTCATTTTGAATTCTAATCCTCCCCTCCAAAGTAGTTGCAACCCCTCCCAGCTTGGTCTCACTCACAGATTTTGTTCAATATCTTCATTAATGATCTGGAGGATGGTGTGGATTGCACCCTCAGCAAGTTTGCAGATGACACTAAACTGGGAGGAGTGGTAGATACGTTGGAGGGTAGCGATAGGATACAGAGGGACCTAGACAAATTAGAGGATTGAGCCAGAAGAAATCTGATGAGGTTCAACAAGGACAAGTGCAGAGTCCTGCACCTAGGACGGAAGAATCCCATGCACTGCTACAGACTAGGGACCGAGTGGCTAGGCAGCAGTTCTGCAGAAAAGGACCTAGGGGTTACAATGGACGAGAAGCTGGATATGAGTCAGCAGTGTGCCCTTGTTGCCAAGAAGGCTAGCGACATTTTGGGCTGTATAAATAGGAGCATTGCCAGCAGATTGAGGGACATGATCATTCCCCTCTATTCAGCATTGGTGAGGCCTCATCTGGAGTACTGTGTCCAGTTTTGGGCCCCACACTACAAGAAGGATGTGGAAAAATTGGAAAGAGTCCAGCGGAGGGCAACAAAAATGATTAGGGGGCTGAAGCACATGACTTATGAGGAGAGGCTGAGGGAACTGGGCTTATTTAGTCTGCAGAAGAGAAGAATGAGGGCGGATTTGATAGCTGCTTTCAACTGAAAGGGGGTTCCAAAGAGGATGGATCTAGACTGTTCTCAGTGGTAGCAGATGACAGAACAAGGAGTAATGGTCTCAAGTTGCAATGGGGGAGGTCTAGGTTGGATATTAGGAAACACTATTTCACTAGGAGGGTGGTGAAGCACTGGAATGGGTTACC
The DNA here is from genome assembly GCF_002925995.2 of Terrapene triunguis. Lineage (NCBI taxonomy): Eukaryota > Metazoa > Chordata > Testudines > Emydidae > Terrapene > Terrapene triunguis. The sequence goes on along the minus strand of NW_020664589.1, from coordinate 3,083,492 downwards.
TAGGGAGATGGTGGAACTTCCATCCTTAGAGGTTTTTAAGGCCCGGCTTGACAAAGCCCTGGCCGGGCTGATTTAGTTGGGGATTGGTCCTGCTTTGAGATAAGATGACCTCCTGAGGTCCCTTCCAACCCTGATATTCCATGATTCTATGATTTTGTACACATACTCTCCAGTCCATTATCCAAGTCTTTAATTAAAATATTGACTAGTACTGGACACAGGACAGAACCCTTCGGGACCCCACTAGATACATCCTCCCAGTTTGACAGCGAACCATTGAGAACGACTCTTTGAGTATAGTGTTTCAACCAGTTTTGCACCCGTCTAATTTTAATCTAGACCACATTTCCTTGGTTTACTTATGAGTATGTCTTGTGTGTCAAAAGCTTTTTTCTAAAATGAAGATATATCATGTCTACCGCTTCCCCCTATCCACTAGGTCCCAGTTACTTTATCAAAGAAGGAAATTAGGTTGGCTTGGCATGGTTTGTTCTTGACAAATCCATGTTGTCTATTACTTAACACCTTGTCCTCTAGGTGCTTACAAACTGATTGTTTAAAAATCTGTTACAATATCTTTTCAGGTATCAAAGGTATCCGGTCCACTATATTTCTCTTTTAAAAGATAGGTAATGCGTTTGCTCTTCTCCAGTCCTCTAGGACCTCATCTGTCCTCCGTGGGTTCTCAAAGATAATCACTAATGGTTCCAAGATTGCTTCAGGTAGTTCCTTAAGTTAGGGTGAATTTGTCAGATCCTGCTGACTTGAATGCATCTACCTTATCTAAATATTCTTTAATCTGTTCTTTCCACCTTCTGGCTTGTGTTCCTTCCCCCTTAGTGATCATATTAATTGTGTTAAGCATCTGCTCACAATTAACCTTTTTAGAGAAGACTGAAACAAAATAAGTGTTGAACACCTCTGTCTTCTTGGTGTCATTGTTATTAGCTCTCCTTTCCTGCTAAGTAGTGGACCTACATTTCCCTTCATCTCTCCCTTGTTCCTGATGTATTTATAGAACCTCTTCTTCCTGTCTTCTATATCCCTTGTTAGGTGTAACTCATTTTGTGCCTTAGCCTTTCTGATTGACCTAATGACTGTAAATTGGATTCTTTATTGATGGTGCTGGATACAGACAGACCTTGTGGCTCTTTCTGGCCCCAAGACTGAGTAAGGCCACCTATGCTGCCTACCGTCAGCACACCGCATCTCCTTTAGTCCTGGCCTGGACTCAGCTTCGATGGAAGAGACTACTTACTACACTGCAGTACCAACCACCCAGCCAGGAATAACCTCACCTGCAGCTCTACATATCAATCTCTTTTCAAGCCTTCCTAGCAGCAGTAAGCTCAGCAGGGCATTCTGATGCCTACTCAGGCAGTGAAAGCAGGAGGACAGGTGAGTAACCAGCCGCTAATGATACTCAAACTCTTTCCTTAGAGCCTCAGTCATCAGTTTCTTTCTCTTTGCTGTCAGACCTGGAGGCTCCCAACAGATACTCCAGTTTCATATTCTCTTGAAATGCCTCCTTTCCTTACAAGGTCCCTCCTGTCAAGTCGCTCCTCTTAAAGGGAGGCAGTGTCATCTAATGGCTAGAGCACTGCACTGGCACTCCAGAGATCTGAATTCTAGTCCCAGGTCTGCTGGGCGACCTTGGGCAAGTGACTTCCCCGCCCTGTGCCTCAGTTTCCCCAGTTGTAAAATAGAGAGTGATTCTGTGACCTCATGCATAAAGCGCTTTGAGATCTACTTATGTAAAATACAATAAAAGAGCAAGATGTTATTATTTTATTATTATTATTAAAGTGACAATAACTCAATACCCCGGTAATTAATTTTTGCAAAACATGTCCAAGGGTTACATTCACCACACCATCTGACATTGCAGCAGATCTCAGCGGCTAACTGAGATCTAACTGAGCAGCAACATTATATGCCATTAATGTAGTTGCTTTTGATACCTCTCTACTAATAATCTACTCAGGGTTTGCATAATTGAAAATATTTGTGGTATACTCTAAACTTTCCTTGACATGCATGTGAGTTTCTACAGGTAAATTCGTTTACTTTACATAGTGGGACAACAAAAAAACCTCTAGAAGACTCTTTGGACTCTCATGAATGGCTGTATTTAAATGTCTCGTAATGAATGAACCTCTTGTCTAAATTATTTTAAAAATTCCACCTTGGCCACAGACGGCACATAACAATTTTGAGGCCAATATTCCATTTTTTGGTGGATTTTGAGAGAGGGGGCAAAATTGGGCTCTTATTGGAAACTGAGTTCCCAACCTTAGCTATAGGACAGTGGCTACTGCCCTGTATTCCCCCCACTGTATAGTTGGGGAAGTTGAAGCAGTCTTAACTGGCTCTTCCAGGAGTACAGAGAGAGACCTGGGATAAGAATTTGGTAGTCAATCCACTGGATCATGCCTTTGCTCTCCAACAACCTGATCCAATGCCCATAGGAGCCAACGGGAGCCTTTCCATTAACTTCACTAGCATTGGATCAAGCCTTAATTGCAGAGTAATGCATGCTGTACCGCTTGTACTTGTGCAAGTATTTGAGTGGACCTGGACTGACAGATTCCCTACAGGTGACTCCCTGGAGGCTAGTGAACAGCAGTATGCTGTTCAAAGGTGGCCTACCTTTTTGATGATGCATTGTTCCCTTTATTTGAGTATTGCTTCGAATGGTCATTGCTGTCGACAATGGACGTTATTACAGCCCTATTGACTCTCAGACCTCGGAAGGGTTCTGTCCCCAGGCTCCACTGCTGCCCCAACAGTCTCCACCCGCCAGAACTAGTCACGAGAGAGCAAGAGAAATGGGACAGAATTAAGGGCATCGAGGGAACCGAAGAGGGGAAACTTTAAACTCACGAAAAAGCTGGAGGAAAAATAAGCTGCTCCCATCTGGAGCCCCAGGTTTACATCCTCTGCTGAGATGACAAGTGGAATGATTTATATGTCCATATCTTATTCTTAACTGGCTAGATGTTTCTATCCCAAACTCACCAGACATTCAGATGTGACCGGGGTGAGCGCAAAGGTCTGGAATTTCCCAGGTGCCGTAGGTTGGAATTGAGGTTTTTTGGCAAAACTATTGGGATGGACTGAAATAACAGGGGCTGATGTGCTGCATTGGAAGAGCTCTGGCAAGGCTCCAGAATGGAGGAACAAGCACCGCAGGTCAGAGCTGAGGTCTCCAGAGAGTGTTGTGTGTCAGCTCAGGACTGGACGGGGACTGCAGGTCTGGACTAAGGTGGATTGGCAGAGCTGCATGTGGGCCAGAATGCGATCGGAGGGGAGCTGCAGGTCAGGACTGATGTCCACTGTCAGAGCTGTAATGGGGCCCAGGATTGGACTAGAAGGGTGGGTCCTGGGTGCATTGACAGAGCTGCGAAGGAAGCTTGCACAACATCTGTCTGCACTCTATTTGCTGGAAGCCAAAAGATATCATACCCACTTAAAAATGTACACGAAATAAAATACCCACCCAAACCTTCTCCTCCTCCCCTGTTTTGCAAGGAGAGCAACTAAGACATGCTTCAAGAGCGCTGAGCATGACCATTTATCATAGGGATCTCGCTGGGGGGGGAGAGGCTAAGGGAGAAGGCAGAACTGAGAGCAATCGGAATGACTAAAGCAGGCACACATGCAATGCACAGAGCTCTCTGGCTCCTGGGAGCCGTATAGCTGCTTCCCCCTCTCCATGCCTCTTCTCTCCCCAGCAGCCTTGCCCTTCCATAGCTCACTTCTCAAGTCGTAAGAACAATAAAGGTTTGGCAGGTCTCTTTGCACTGTGAAAAATCGAATTAACAGTGGTATGTGAGGAACACAGCTCGATTTCCATGGGGATGAGGAGATCTTTATCGCCCCCGTGGGATTAGCACAAAGCCCCCTCTGAAGCTGGCACATAGACGCCCTGCCGCGCACCTCTCTGGGTAAAATCAAGGCAGTGTCCTCTCTGGCCCTGAACGGCCAGTGCTGGCTCCAGACTCTACAAAGCCAGGGATTGGTGAAAACTTACAGGAAACAAATGTTTTCAAAGGTGCCATCTTGGGGTGGGGGTGGGGAAGGGGTGCTGCAAGCACCGTGGCAGGGAGAGGACCATCCCAACAAATTTCCAGGAGAGCCTCAGCTATCTCTGTCCCCTTTGATGAGGTGCCCCAAGGACTCAACAGGTGAACCCTGTTAGCATAGAGACACCCTGATCCAGTGGTAGTACAGAAGGAATGAGGCTATATACAAGCAGCATCAGAGGAAACTAGCCACTGTTACCTGGGAAAATGCTTCCAAATCCTTGTAATACTCAGAAGCCACTGACTTCCTGAGCCACTGCTAGCTGTCAGTATTGACTCAGCACCTTGTGTACTGACTGAGGACTGGCTGCACACTCTCCACTCTCATTGAAATGAGCGCCCGGCACCTTGCAGGATCAAGTCCTTAAAGAGGCATCTCTGTCCCAGAGGAAGGGTGCCTCTTTCTCAACAGGGCTGCTCGGACACATTGCAGGAGAAGAACACAGCCCTAGATTGACGCTGGGCGTCGGATAGACGGCAATGCAAATGTCACAGTATTAATGTCACCGGAAGAATGGGAAATAAATGTCAACTCTAACTCAGAGATATTGCTGTGGCTGATAGGGCCAAAGCGCATTGTTATTTGTGTAGGCTTGTACTGGCTTGGACAATGTGTCTGCACAGAAGAATGAGAGAGAGAGAAGAGACTCGCCCGCACACACCCCTACATGGGCTACCCAGACTTGGGGGCCAGGCACACAGGAGTAAACAGCCTGTCTGGGGCACGGGGGGAACGGGACATGGATGGAGTCTTGGCCAAACCTCCCCTACTTGCTGGCCAGTACAGCTGAGCTGGTGCAAATGTTGACATAGTTTGCTGCTGGTAGAGGCAGCAGGGAGAGACCATTTGTTATTTGGTGTGGGAAGGGCCATGTAAGAGGGTCCCTGCATGAGCAGTTGCAGCAGGGAACAGACTAAGGCTAGGTCTACACTACGGGGGGGGAGGTCGACCTAAGATATGCAACTTCAGCTACGCGAATAGCGTAGCTAAAGTTGCATATTTTAGGTCGACTTACCTGGCTGTGAGGACGGCAGTGAGTCGACCGCTGCCGCTCCCCCATCGACTCCGCTTCCGCCTCTCGCTGCAGTGGAGTTCCGGAGTCGACGGCAGAGCGATCGGGGATCGATTTTATTGCGTCTACACTAGACGCGATAAATCGATCCCCGATAGATCGATCGCTACCCGCCAATCCGGCGGGTAGTGAAGACGTGCCCTAAGGGTGTGTCTACACTGCAATTCAAATCCTACAGCTGGCCCGTGCCAGCTGACTCCGGCTCAGGGGCTGTTTCATTGCAGTGTAGACGTTCACACTCAGGTTGGAGCCCGGGCTCTAGGATACTGTGAGGTGGGAGGGTCCCAGAGCTTGGGCTGCAGCCCGAACCTGAATGTCTGCACTGCACTTAAACAGCCCCTTAGCCTGAGCCCAGCGAGCCCGAGATAGCTGGCCCGGGCCAGTCGCGGGTGTCTAATTGCTGTATAGACAGACCCTTAGAACAGGATGCTGGCTACTGCAACTGGTCGACTGTCAGAGCAGGTGGGTGCCAGAAGTGACTGGAAGTTGGAAAGGCCTGATGTGCATTCATTTGGAGGCTGTCCCTCTATGGGGAGGCAGCATGAGAGATGGCACAGAACCGAGAAGTAGGAGTCAGAAGAAAAGGCTGGTCAGAATGGAAGGGGACGTGGGAGGAGATGAGGGTCCACATACAGGCAGGAGAGGGAAAGTTTGCAGTGGATGTGGAAGAAGGGGGAAGGCTAGTGCAGAGATTCCCAAAAGAGAGAGACAGGGCAGAGCTGGCTGGACTGCGGGATGCGTGATATGAGAGATGGGAGGCTGGAGCAGGAGACCAACCCTATTTTTCTCTCTTCAGTCAGTTGGCCCAATCTGCCATTCTTTGCATCTTTTCCCAATTTGTCTGGGCTGTGCTTTGGAGAATGATAGCACTCAAAAGGCAGCTGCCTGCCTCTCACGATCCCCTTACTAGATAGGCCTGCAAGGACCTGCCCGTCTGAGGCTGGGAAAACCAGGCCCAAAATACCATGTGTTGAACAGATGTTCCCTTTGGAGTCACGTCCATTCTGAACAGACTGGGCTCTATCGGGGCAGCTCTGACCCATGTGAGGCAAGACTAGCTCACAGGTCTTTGACAAAGCATGCCCATTCTATCTAAGGTACATATATGGCCCTCATTACTGTTGTATCTGAGTCATAACACTCCTCTGAGGTAGGCAGTGCTGTTATCTCAATTTTACAGGTGGGGAAGTGAGACACAGAGAAACTAAGGGTCTGTCTGCACTGCAACCCAAGGTGCCATTGAAGCTTAGGTAGCAGTAAAAAAGTAAATAGGGAAGTGTTATTTACTCCTTATATTACACAAGAACTAGGGATCACCCAATGAAATTAATAGGCAGCAGGTTTAAAACAAACAAAAGGAAGTATTTTTTCACACAACGCAGAGTCAACTTGTGGAACTCCTTGCCAGAGGATGTTGTGAAGGCCAGGACTATAAGAGGGTTCAAAAAAGAACTAGATAAATTCATGGAGAATAGGTCCATCAGTAGCTATTAGCCAGGATGGGCCGAGATGGTGTCCCTAGCCTCTGTTCGCCAGAAGCTGGTAATAGGTGACATGGGATGGATCACTTGATGATTACCTTTCTGTCGGAAGACAGGATACTGGGCTAGATGGACCTTTGGTCTGACTCTGTTTGGCTGTTCTTATGTTCTTATGCTCTCTGCAACTGCCTTGCAGTATAGCCAGTTGGTGACCGGGATCATTAGAGTCTTTGCAAGGCACTGCAGTGTGCTTACTAAGATGTACGCTGAGGATAGCTGAGTATTATGGTTGCCTGCAAAGAGGGACTCAGAGTCTGTTACATTCTGCAAAGGGTTCCAAACACCCTTCCTTGCATTGCTTCTGTTGTGTTCATCCCCTCTGAAGCACCTGGCATGGGCCACTGTCAGAAGACAGGATACTGGGCTAGATGGACCTTTGGTCTGATCTAGTATAGCCTTCCTTATGTTATGTTCTAGCATGGTTACAAATAGCAGTGTATATGTGGAGTGAGCCCCCAGAGCCCCCTGGGTGCTTGTATAGATCATGCTGCCACACCTACCGTGCTATTTTTACCCTTGCTATCACAGGTGTGCCTACCTGATTGCAATCATATTTCAGACAGCAGTGTAGACATACCCTATGTGACTTGCCCGAGTTCATGCAGTACGTCTGTGGCAGAGGTCAGGTTGCCTGACTCTCAGGTGAGCAGGCTAACCACTGAACTAGCCCCCTTTCCATTTTCAGCAGGTGTGGAGCCCTCCTTCCCTTACCTATGTCACTGCAGACAAAACTCCTCATTCGTCAGAAACGGGGTTCCCAAAACAGGGACCATTTTTGAGTGACCCTGGCCCAATTCATGGTTTCAGGTCCTGGGCGGTGCATGGTTTCTATCAGGTAAAAGAAAGTGGGTTTGGTTGGGCTTCTCTTAGAGATGTTAGGTCCCTACTGATTTTTCGGGCAACTCCCACTGGCTGCTGGATGTTTGAATCCACCCCCTCTGTCTCTCCGCCACACACATTCACTTGTCACTGGAATAGCAGCCTATTCCTCAAAGCAGGATCCTGCCTGGACAACCTGCTGCAGATAACCACGCTCTGACCTTCTTCAGAGTCTTCTCTTTGAGGATCACACCAGACTTTACATACATTAATGACCAGCCTCACAACCCTCCTGAATGGTAGGGAAGTATTGGCAGCCAGGGTTAGAGCCGCTGCAAGTGGCCCTGGCCAAGTCACTTACCCACTCTGTGCCTTTGTTTCTCTTCTGTAAAATGAGGACTGTGATACTCACCTCCTGAGATAATCAGATGAGGAGTGCAATGGAAGTGTACATCATCTCCCCTCAGTTTAGCAATGGGGAAACTGAGGCACGGAGCGGCGAAGTCACACAATGAGTCGGCAGTAGAGCCAGGAAGAGAACTCACACCTCCCAGTACAGTACCTTGCTTTCACCTCTAGCGCATGTTACTGACTGCCATCCCCTCTTAAAAGAACAAGCATCCCCCAATACCTGCCTATGGCCTCCCAACCCCACCCACCATTCCAGACCTGGCAGTTTTTCCTTCCTCCAGCTGGCCCGGCTGGAAGACTGATTTCCATTTCAAAGCTAACAAGGGGTTAATTATAACCCAGAGCAAGCATGAGGATATATATGTACGCCCGGGAAAAATACAAGTCTCCAGTGGCTAGTGAGGTGGCACTGTTTTGACCTCAATGTGTCTTGGGTGCTGGGTCTCCCCTGGCTGTTGCGGGTATGACACAGCCAGATCCGTGCGTAGGTGCAGCTCCTGGGGATTTGTCTGCGACATTAAAGCGTGCTGGAGCCCTTTGTATTTGCACACACACACACACACACACGCACGCACACACACATTCTCTCTGTCACCGGGAAGCAGATCTTGGGGCCTTTTCGACTGCTGATTTTTGTTCTGTAGCCAGCCTCTCCTTACTGTTCTGCAAAGGTTAAAGTAGTTGGGGGAGGGGAGGAATCAATTCCCCCCTCCCCTTTCCCCTTTCTAATGAGAGTTTGGGGACCTTTTCCCTGGTGACGTCAGGGTCGTCTCCAATAGCCCTTGCAGTGAGGCCTGATTTGCAAAGGACATTCTAGGGTAAAGCAGAAGCCTTGGTGAAACCTTAAAAAAAATCCCTTTAAAATGATTCTCTGTTTCTTTTATGTCCTGATTTCACCCTTTGGGGGAGGGGGGGGATTTAAAGCAGGGGAGGGTAAAGTTTGTAACCCCCTCCCCCTCTCTGCTTGGTTCTCTCTTCCAGCTGCCATGCAGAAATAGGCCAAGCCTGAACAGCTGGGTTGCTCCATCCTTTCTTGGCTGAGAAGGCAAGGGGGCCCAGTCTGGGTCTCTCCAAATTCAGGTGGTCCCGGCCCTTCCAGTCTGTGTGTGTGTGTTTCCTTTCTTAACGGCTGGCTTGTGACTTGGATTCTGTGCCCACACTAGGGAATCAGAGCCCCACTACACACACACACACACACACACACACACACTAACCAGGCCTCGGGGTCTGGAACAGAGGAACAAAGGAGGCTCCTCGCCTCCCTGGAGCAGGTGGGCAGGAAATGGGCAAGGAATGGGTGGCGTCTTGGCTTCACTCCTCCTGCCGGCTGGTTGATGTTTCTGAGCCAGTGTGAGGGGTGCTGTGAGTTGCGGTGGGCATAGGCGAGGTGTACATTACTCCCCCAGCCACCCGGCCCCAGGGGAAAGGAGGGACGGATTTGTGTCTTAGGCTAGGTCTACACTACAGCGGGGTTCCGACCTAAGATACGCAACTTCAGCTACGTGAATACCGTAGCTGAAGTTGCGTATTTTAGGTCGGCTTACCTGGCGGTGAGGACGGGGGAAAGCCGACCGCTGCCGCGCTGCCGCCGACTCCGCTGCCGCCTCTTGTCGAGGTGGATTTCCGGAGTCGACGGCAGAGCGATCAGGGATCAATTTTACCGTGTCCTCACGAGACGCGGTAAGTCGATCCCCGATAAACCGATTGCTACCCGCCGGATCGGTGGGTAGTGAAGACGTAGCCACAGAAGGGTGTCTCTGAGAGACAGTGTCTCCCAAGGCTACTCACAGAGCGGCGCAGCTTCTGAGCTGTCCCCTGCTCAATCTCGCTCTTCATTTGTATTTCTAAGGGATCCGCTCAGTTCTCGGTCTCCCCTTTGCAAACGTCGCCCTCTGGCCCTTGGCAGTTACAGTCAGCGTCAAGATTTGGGTGGCGTGGAAGTAAGTTTGTTTGCTGAATGTTGTGATGGAGAAAAGGGGCTGGAATGTCACCTCTAGACAGCGGTGCCCTCTGTCCACAGCACAGCCAATGGCAGTGTAAGCTGCTTGCCCACACTTGTGCCCCTGCTTCCACCACCATTGGGGGGAGGGATAGCTCAGTGGTTCGAGCATTGGCCTGCTAAACCCAGGGTTGTGAGTTCAGTCCTTGTGGGGGCCACTTAGGGATCTGGGGCAAAATCAGTACTTGGTCCTGCTAGTGAAGGCAGGGGGCTGGACTCAGTTCTAGGAGATAGGATGTCTCCATTTATTATTAATAATGAGATCTATCGATGGCCTTTCTAAGGTGTGGTGTCTATGACTCCATAGCCCTTTCAGTCCTTGGTCCCTGTGCGAACCAAGGGGCAGTTAGTGCCCGTTGTGATGACGGTTAAGAATTGGAGCGAGACCAGTTAATTCCATTGATGACGCCACATATAGCCATCGGATGGTAACTTGTGATCACTGCTAACCTGGGCTGGCTTGGAACCGGTTCTCTAGAGGTGCAAGGCTCCGTGTTCCAGTGCTCTCAATCACCCAGTGCCTCCTGAGTCACAGTTTTAAAAGCTATATTTAAAATGACATGTACATTTTTGGGATCCTCTCCCAAGATGGAGCCATGTGGCACTAGAGGCCTTCTTCAGAACCCCCCCTGCCCAACTTTGGCTGTGTACAGGAGGGAAGAGTGACAGAGAACTTCTCAAACCCCTGATACAGATAGGACGCTGATTCTGGAGAAATCTGAATGTAAAAGAATGGCAGGTTTTGCCTGAAACACGCCATCCTGTTAGCACATGTTGTTCCTGCAAGGAGAGGATGACATGGGTTCTGCTTACTCCCTGAGGCCTGGGGGCTTGTTACCTAATCTGGATATAAGGGAGGAAAGAAGCACTCTCTGAGAAGTGAGGCTCTAGAGTGTGGGCTGAGCAGGCCTGAGGGAGGAACCGTAGGAGCAGCCATGCTCTGGGAGTAAGCTTGAGCTGAACTTTGTTATCTTATTATCAAAGATTTTGTAAACAATACCCAAATCCCAGGAAAAGGGGAGTGTTTGACTCTTTGGTGTGTGGACATTGTTGTAGACAGATTGGGAAAAAGCCTGCTCCAAAGTTCTTCAGTAATTAGGCAATTACTCCTTAATCAAAAGCTACAAATAGCAACTTTTTTCTCTTACCTGGAACTGCCACTTCTGAGGCTTAGTCTCCACTATAAAGTTTTGATGACGTAGCCATGTCAGCTAGGAGTGTGAAAAAAAATCACCCCCCCCTCGCTGCCCTAGCTGTCATGCTCTGTCAGCAAAACCCTCTGTATAGATGCAGCTATGCAGACAGAAGAGTGCTTCTGCTGATGTTCATGGAGGTGCTGTGAACTATGCTGGCAGAAGAACTTATTCTGTTTGCTTACACTGTCTCCACTATGGGATTCTGCCAGCATAGCTATACTGCAAAAGCTGTGCCGTTCAGACAAGCCCTGACATGCTGAAATACAGCAGTTGAGGGGGTCTGTTTAAATGCCAAGTGACATGCATTTGGTGAGGTCTCATCCTAATCCCTAAAAGTCATTGTTTGCCACGGTAAAACTACAGTGTGGATTAAATTCTATGGCGGGAGATCAGACTAGCGGATCTTAACGGGCCTTAAAATCTATGAATCTGTGAGCACGGTTTTGTGCAGCTGGCAGTATTCCTATGGGATGCAGTCTTGCTTTCCGGAGTGAGACTGGCACGAAGGGAGAAAAGGAAACACAGATGCTCATGAGTCTGTTGGACATGGTTTTATGCCACTTGTGTATTCTTTTGTGGGTGTGTAGCAGAAGAGCATCCCTACCCTCCCTTATGTCTGAGTCCTACCAGGCTCAGCAGGTCCACAGCACGACATACTGATAGCTGGGAAATGAAATTGGCATACATTCCTGAGTTAACAAGCAAAACAATTGGGAGTCTGTATCTCTCCCTGCTCTCTCCAAGCATCAGCATTTTGGATTTTAAACCAAGGTGGTGACGCTGTGAATCGGGTCAGATGCCAGTGTCTGCTAGCCAGAGGTTAGTACTGGAACAGCAGGGGATAATGTCAATCTGGATCGAGGTGGACAGGCAAAAACCTAATAACATCATGTGTCCAGCTCTGGCCAAATTCACCCTCCTCAAAGGCTACAAGACATGTATTTTATTCAGGGAGTGTGGGCACAACTGCTTTAGATGGGCTTGAACCCAAACCCCGTGACCCGTCTGGAGGAAGTTTAGTTCTGGGTCAAAATTTTACAGCAAACCAACCCTGAGTCCAAAAGCATCCAACATTTGGTCAAAGCTGGATTCAGATCTGGATCCTGATCCAAACGTTGCAAATTAGGCCTATCGGTACTTCCTTCTCTTCCTTAGTTCTATGACTGTTGTCACTCTTTAGCTGAGTCAAAGATCTAGTAATGCTTTGGGCTGCACCTTACTGAGATTCAGGGCTGCAGTTCTCCCAGAGATTTCTGCTCTCCTGCAACCTAATACAACGGCTCACATTCTGCTCGCCTGGCCCTACATATTCCCCGACTGATGCAAAACACTCTAGGCTCTTCCGGGCAGGGACTGTTTTCCCGTGTGCAGTGGAACCCTGACCCTGGTTGTTTTAGGGGGTTGTACTGTAATGCAAATCAGTATACGTAGCACCATCGTGTCCTATGGTTGCTGACTCTGCTCACTGCCTCGTTCTTAAATAACCTGTAGCAAGAACAAACCGGAAGCGGGTGATTGCTCCTGCAAACATGCTGCACTTTACTCATCCCTAGGGCGCAGGCAGCTAGGTCATGAAAACCAGAATAAGGGAGGAGTTATTTATTTATTTGTCTTTGTAAAGAAACCTCCATACCGTGACACTCAGATGCCACATAAATGGGCTCCCTAGGAATGGATTAGATAGAGCTGCCGCTTCAGAAATGCTTGCCACACGGCAGTGTCGAGATGGGGAAAAAACAGACTTTACAAGACTCCAAGAAGAATCAACGGAGAATCAGGCGCTCAGTAGCCAGGAGGTGCCATATATGTGTATTAGAGCAGATTGGCGAGACAGAGGAGATTGGCGAGACAGATGGTTTGGTCGAGCGAGGCAGGTAATAGGATGGCGTAGCGTTTTCATGACACTCTTGTCCCTGCCACATAAGATGGTGCTACCCATCCCCATTCTGCTTTGTTCTGTTGCTGGTGGGTGTTAGGCTGAGACCAACCTTTTCTGAGCATCTTAGACAAATAACCATAACCCTTTAAATGGCTCCATATCTCTTGCTACCTTTTTGCCCATTGTCTGGATGCCTCTTGCTCTCAGAGCTGCTCCTGCCTCTGATTCCCAAGCCTCTCTGGGGTTCATGGCTATTAAGGATGTGCATGCCCTGCTCCCATGGCTTGTGCAGTGAATAAAAATAAAACTGTTTTATGGGCAGCCGCCCCAGGCCACAGCATCTGAGCAAAACCGGGCAGCCCATTGCTCCCTCTGCTGCTTCCTTGCATATGTCCACATGGGGCAAAGGGTCCGGGTAGCCAGTGGAGTGTCCCCAGCTGAAGGTGATGAAGTTTCATAGTGAGGAGAGGTTAACGCCTTTACTACTTCTCCTAGGAAAGCAGCTCTGAGTTTGGAGATTCCTTGTGATCTCATGACCTGAGTGGGTCTAAAAGGACCAGAAGGGTCTCTAAGCTTAACCTCTGTTTCTCTGCCCGTAAGGGACAGAGTCATCCCAAACTGCTCCGTCTCCAGCCCATGATGAATTGCTTCGCCTGGCATTGCTATCGCCAGCCACTGGCCAAGTTGTTGGGCAAGAGACAGCAGAGCTTGCCCCTGAACAACTGGAGTGGAGGCTTCTTCCAAGAAAAACATCCAGCCTGCTGCCTCGATTGAGCAAGAGGCTGGAAGAGGAGACCGAGCCTGTGTGACGCAGACGAGGCTGGGAGGGTCCCAGAGAAGCCTGATGCAGCGCTCGGAGCCTCGCTGCAGCCCCAGCTGTTCTGTCGGTGCGCCTCTTCGCAGACTTCTCTTGAAACGCTCTGTGCAGCCAAGTTTGTTTCAGAACAACAGTGAGATGCTGTAAATCATAGTCGTTCCTCTCCCCCCTCCTCCTCCTTTCTCACTCTCCCTTCCATCCCGCCTTCTTTTTTCTTTTTTCCTTCTGCTGCTGCTTCTCCTCACTTCTGAATTACCTTAAGCAAACACCACCGCATCCGATCCGAGCCAGGCGAGAAAGCAACACCGACCCCTTTGCCAAATGCAGGCTTAGAGGCACGGCACAGACACAGCTCCATTAAGCCAGGCCAAGCCTTACGGGAATCGTTCCTGGCCCTGGCTTGAAAAACAAATATAGCATGTCGGTTTTCTTTGGCCGCTTCGGGGGGGAGGGGGCTGGGGGGGGTCATCTGAGGACACAGGTTTGCTGTTCTGATCTGAAGTAAAGTCCAAAAGCGCAGCGGCGTAGCCTGGAGAGTGGTGGAAATGGTCTGTCGTTATGTACGTGCCAGGGTAAAAAAGCTGAGGATGGGCTTGTTTGGGTGGCGTTGTACTGTCACATGTGGGAGAGGGGAAGAGAAGGAGAGAGACTGGAGCTCTTTCAGTCGTGCGTCAAACCAAAGGTGAGCAAACCCGTAACAGGTAAAACCTTCCCCTTCCCTCTGCACGGGCAAGGGAGCGTGCATACATGCCAAAATGCCAGTGCGTGGTACTGACACCCAGACAAGCACACCGTCACGCCTTCCAGTTTGCACAGGCCTGTGTGTCCACTCACTTGATTATTTTAGAGCATCCCGACGCGTGCTTGAAGCCCTGCATAAGCCATAGACACATATGGCCCCAGACCAGTCTCATGTACACACCTTTTCACTTTTCCACCTTCTGATCCAAATTCACAGCTGGTATAAACTTGACTCCTGTGGTATTGCACTCCCCTTATGTTGGGTCTGATTTCAGTAGTGTTTCCTGAGAAGCAGGGTCTGTGAGTAAGGGGCAAGGTTGAGTTCCAGACACATGGCTTCATTCCTCCAGCTCTTCCACTTACTTCCTCTGTGACCCTGGACAATTTCTCTGTGCCATCTGTAAAACAGAGATGAGGATCATTTCTTTCTCCCACTCTTCATATGTCTTATCTGTTTAGATTGTAAGCTCTTTGAGGTAGGAGTTCTGCATCTGAACAGCACCTCCCACAGTGGGGCTCTGTTCTTGGTAGGCATGTTGATGTGCAGCTGTAATACAGATACATAATAATAATTTACATTGGATCTGAATTTGACCCTCGGACTCTAGGGAAGCCAACCTGAAAAAAGAAAAATTGCTGACAACATCCAATATGTGTACTGACATTCCAGCTTTTTTTTTACTGGCAAATTTCCAGACAGTAAGAAAGGTCAATAAACTATCATATATATATGTGTGTGTGTGTGTGTATATATATATATAATGTAACTTATATCATATACATATTGATCATATATGCACACACACAGTCATACAATAGCTTGGAAAATTAGGATTTCCAAACAACTTTGTATTTGTATAACTTCTATTTATGGCCATGTGTGTGCTTTTTTTTCTTCTTCTTCTTCCTTTTTTTCAGAACCCACCTTTTCATCTGCCAAAAGAAAAGGCAAAAGGCCATAAATCTAGATTATATATTAAAACTTCTCGTATACTCAGAAGTTTACACTGGAGTAAGGGGGGAAATGTCTCAAAGTTAATTTACCGTTCTTATAGCTATGTTACAAAAAAAAAAATACTGACTTTTACTGACACTAGATCTTTGATGGCTTATTTTACTGCCAGTCAGGAAATCCACTGCTAGTTGCTAACCCTGTCTGGGATGTAGACATGTATGCATGTGGACACACACACATGTACATACACCTTTCTCTGTGATGCACTCGCATCCAAACCCAGGATCTTGATTGGTCCTGGGACTGCTCATTTACCGCCTTCCCAATGATCTTTCTGGACAAAAAGTATGGCTCAGTGAATAAGGTACCGGCCTTGAAGTCAGGGGAGCGGGGCTCTATTTCCTGTTCTGCTCTTGATCTTCAGGTTGACCTTGGCCATGTCTCTTCCCCCTCTGTTTTCCCTCCTGCCATTTGTCTGTCTTCTCTATTTAGATTGTAAGCGGTTTAGGGCAAGGACTGTCTCTTACGATGTCTCTGTACAACCCCTAGCACACATGGGTCCTAATTTGAGCAGGGTGAGGACCGAATTTTCCCTTTCATGGGAAATTCTGTGATTTCAATTTTTTTTTCTGTTCCAAAATGGAACAACAACAAATGGAAATTTCCTGCAAAAGTGGAATTAATTTGGGTTGACTGAAACATTTAATTTTAATACATCTGAAACATTTAGTTCACTTGACCTTTTTAAACTATATGTGTAAAAAACACAATGAATTTTGTTGTGAAAAGTCATTTTGAAATGAAAAAGTGAAACATTCCATTCTGAAAACACTGAAACAGGACATATCAGCATCATTGAGATGCTTCGTTTGCCTCCTCCCCTTCCCCAAACATAAACTTTTGTTGAAACGTATACAGTTTTGAAAATGTTGTTTTTATTTGAATGAAAACCGCATTTGTCGTCAAAACCCCGTTGTGAAGCAAAGTGCCTGACTAGCTCTCTCCCTAATCACGGTTGGAGTCCCTCAACAATAATGTCATATCTGTAATGAAGACATAAGGGGACTCTGCTGACAGCTCCGAGAAGTCAGCATTCAGAAGAATCTGCTTCACTTTTTCTGTTACATGTTTCAGTACTTTTTAGCCCAGGGCGATCCTTCACTCCCAAAACAAAGCATTAACTGCCTCCCTCAGCAGCCTGTCCAGTGCCTTCACTCTGGTCTTTACCAACTGGCAAGATGATACCAGCAGGGTTTATGGGACCACCAAGCAACTGGTCCTTCTCAGCAGCAGATCCTGCAGGGGCTTAGCGTTCCGATGCTGATATCATAGCAGGGACAAGAATCTTCTTGATCCAATCACGCCTCTTCCCAAAGAATGAGGGAATGATTTGGGGCATGGAACAGCTTCCATATGAAGAGAGATTAATAAGACTGGGACTTTTCAGCTTGGAAAAGAGATGACTAAGGAGGGATATGACAGAGGTCTATACAATCATGACGGGTGTGCAGAAAGTAAATAAGGAAGTGTTACTCCTTCTCATAACACAAGAACTAGGGGTCACCAAATGAAATGAATAGGCAGCAGGTTTACAACAAACAAAAGGAGGTATTTCTTCACACAACGCACAGTCAACTTGTGGAACTCATTGCCAGGCGATGTTGTGAAGGCCAAGACTTCAACAGAGTTAAAAAAAGAACTAGATACATTCATGGAGGATAGGTCCATCAATGGCTATTAGCCAGGATGGGCCGAGATGGTGTCCCTAGCCTCTGTTTGCCAGAAGCTGGTAATAGGTGACATGGGATGGATCACTTGATGATTACCTGTTCTGTTCATTCCCTCTGGGGCATCTGGCATTGGCCACTGTCTGAAGACAGGATACTGGGCTAGATGGATCTTTGGTCTGACTCAGTTTGGCCGTTCTTATGTTCTTATGCTCTCTGCAACTGCCTTGCAGTATAGCCAGTTGGTGACCGGGATCATTAGAGTTTTTGCAAGGCACTGCAGTGTGCTTACTAAGATGTACGCTGAGGATAGCTGAGTATTATGGTTGCCTGCAAAGAGGGACTCAGAGTCTGTTACATTCTGCAAAGGGTTCCAAACACCCTTCCTTGCATTGCTTCTGTGCAGAGGGGCTTGCAGAAAGCACCGGACTTTGTAGCTCTCCTCATGCTGCACCTTGGTTTATGTCTAGGTGAGAACTGCCTGGCTTTAAGGCTGCGATGAGAAACCCACTTATGGTTTCAGGACACAGCCACCCATCACAGGAATCTCAGTCCCTTGTGTAATCTCTCCACCCCCATGCGGCCTTCCAAGGTGTGGTCCGCATCCAGCAGCTGTCCATGCTGCAGGTGGAAACGCAGCTGGTGATAGAAGCCAGGCAGACTAGAGGGCTCAGCTCATTGTGACAAGCTGTCACACTCTATAGCTTTATCCAATGGCCGGGGCAGGAGGAGGGCATTAGAGCTAGGAGTTTAGGGCCCATCTCCAGGACATCAGCAAGTGGACACTTGAGAAATGAGACTGGAGGGAAGCAGCGATTGTCTGTGTTCCCATCAGCAGCAGTACGTGCAGTGAGCCTGCGGGACGGAGGGTGATGGTAACAAGGTTGGTTGGACACAGCCCAGAGGAGGGGAAAGAAAACACACAAGGCCCCTAACGAGGTGACGACGGAGAGCTCTGGATTCCAGAGCAAAGCGTCGGTGGGGAAGGAGGGAATCCTTTAGCTGCAGCCTTTACGGGCATTATTTCATGTATTTATTTATTTATTTTTTTAAAGGACTTAGCTTCCTTGTGTCAGCCAAGAAAGTGTCTTTCTCCTTCTGTGCCATGGTTTCCCATTGGCTTGGCACCGGGCAGGGTTTTCCTGTTTGCTCCTGTGGTCTCTCAAGGCAAAGAACTGGAATCTCTCCAAGCCTGAGCTGGTGTTGGTTCCACCCCCTACCCCCATTATCCTTGCAAGGTGAGTCACTCCAGGTGACAGGACTGTGACCTTCAGAGCGCCCTGGACCATCACTGGTAATGACCCCAGGATTCTTCCCCCACCCCAGTGTCTGAAAGATGCTGTCAGCTAGGGAGCCCCTCTCAGCTGCTCCCTGTCCCGTCGCAGGAGCACGCTTGGAAATAACACCAGCAGCACCTTTCTTAACTCATGTATATTACATGCAGCCTCAGTGTTCATCGGGAGGCCACTGTGATGGCTGGGAGGGATTTACCAGGTCCAAATTCACTTGACAGAAAAACAAAATTCCAACGTAATTTTAACCAGCTGTGGTAGGAGAGAGAGGGCAAGACAAGGAGAACTCTGCGTGGGGAGGGGGAGGGAGGAGAGGAGAGGTGGCTGTTCTGAATGGACTGGATGTGCACAGTCTTTGCATTCAAAGAAACACTCTGTTGCGGGAGACAAGGTTCTCAGGATGCTCTGTAGTAGACACCACTAACCGGGCGCTTCCAGACATATTGCCCGTAACCCTAATGATGATGTGGACTGCGGAGGTTGCTGCTTCTGTGCATTCACCTTCTGTAATGATCACTTTCCCCTGGCAGTCGTATATAGCAGTGTGCCACTCAGTCCTGGAGACCCTTCTTCGGAAAAAGTAAATATTCCGTGGAACCGCGCTTCCACTCCAAATGTCACCCGCCTGCCAGCTACTCTGCAATATTTCTAGGAACCCAGACCCTGCCCCTAGGTAGCGTGCTTTAGAGCAGTCTGCAGCTCTCTCATCCTTTAACACCAAGCTCAGTGCTGGCTCAGATCATGACCTAGGGCCTGTAGTCGCCATGAGCCACACCTCCACATTAAAGACGACAGCTGCCGTGAGTTGCATTTAGCACTCCTTTGGTCTGCAGTCTGCCCTTCGGACACCCCTGCCATAAAGCCTCCATCTCGCTAGGGTGAGCCGGGGATCCTATTAAAAGCTGTTCCTCTGATACACTTTCTCCCCCACCCTCCAGCAGGCGGCATTCTCTTTGAAATTCGTTGCTTTGTTTCCATCCCCATGTGGCATCTTCTGTGGCTGCTTTTCTTCTTCCCTATCTACTCCTTAAAGGGTGGAAGAATTTTGGCTGTATTTGGGAGGCCTGAGACAGGCAGCTGTTACATATGTCAAACTGCAACCTACATAGGGCAGCAGCTGTTTCACTTAACTGTGGCCAGCACCTACTGTTTAGTGGCAGGAGAGAGAGAGAGAGATGACAAAGCCAGAGAGGGAATTAATGGACACGTACGTTCATTTAATGCTGGTCTTAGCAATGCCTCTGAATCCATTTCCCATTGGTTGTCCCTGTGTTTGCATTGGGCTGCAATGGCATTGTGATTCCCGGAGCTGATGATTTAAACATGCCTTGGCACAAAGTGGCCACGGCCGGATGATAGCACATGTCTAGAGGGGACCACCTTCTCCTGGGCCGTTGGCTGTCCCTGATCCTTCAGTCCTGGGCTCCCACACACGGACAGGCCCAGTTCTCCGCCAGCAGGCCGTAAGGCTGAGCGTCTCCTGATGTGACAGGAATCCCGGGTGGCATTGTTCAGCTCTTCATCTGGAAGCTGATGTACCTGTGGCCGGAAGGAACCATTTGGCAGGGCGCAGGGGGTAAGATCGTGTTGCACCAGCAAAAGTCATGAAAAAAGCCCCCAAACCCCCACTCAGTGGCAGCACTTATACTAGTGCCCATTCTGCTGAACCCGTCACTGGCATCGACTTGCCCTAGCAGGATGCAGTTGCTACATCCGAGGCTCAGTCCGAGGAGCAGCAAGGAGCAACATGCTCTCTGCTCCAAATCATTGCAATCCTTCCTCCTTGTACTTGGGGCCTAGACACCGCAGCGCCGGGTGCCCAAGAAACGTCGAGATAAATCACACAGCTACGGACACATTCTCGCCAGTCTCCTGCATTGATCCCTTTCCCCTCCCCCTGTCCCGTTGAGCGATGTGTGTGTAAAACACCTACCACTCCCAGGCTGTAATGACTTCCACATGGGGCCGGGCCTTGTGGACAAATCCCCTTTAACAGTAGGAAACATTCCTTGGTCTCTCATCGTGTCTGTCTTTGGGAAGGAGGGGGAAGAGTGAAGATGACGGGCTGAGGAACTCTTCATATTCCACCCGGAGAGCTGATGAATTCCATCCTCCCCAGCCGCGTTTGACCATCTCCAGCCCGCCCCTCTCCTTCTGGTTCTTGTTGCTCTCTCCTCTCCACCTGGCTCCGTTTGGCAAGGAAACTGACGGGACTTCCCGCCGGGTGGTGCTCCCGATGGAAAACCCAGATGGGAAGAGGCTCTGTCCCCCGCACAGTCCAGGGCCTGCGGCTCCTGCTGTCAGAGGGAAGGCTGCATATTCCACGTGGCGGAGACCAAACGGATTGGGGATTCAACATTCCTCTGCCGCAATTCAGCCCCAGTCACGGAAAGGAGGAACTTTCCCACTCCCCCATCCCACCACTCCAAGGTATGTTAGTGGGCAACCTTAAACGGTAGAAAAATTCCCATCTGAACCGCTGAAAACAACTGAGCACGTTGAACTTCCTCCTCGTACTCAGAGCCACACACTCCCACTTGCACTGACACACACCTGGTCGCACTCACACTCATCCATATGTGCGTGCACACACTCCTACTCACACCCTTCCCCTTACACTTTCACTCACCCACCCTCTCACACACTCATACACATCCTTGAAAACCCCTATGCTCACCCACTCTCTTTCCGTACAGTCCCCGTCTGCCTTCACGTGGAGCCCTGGCCTTTCTGCCTCCAGACGGACACTCCAGCTCTTGCTCAGCTGTGATGCAGGGGAGAGGGGGAAGAACGAGACAGGGGCATTTTGATCGCAATTATGGACTTGATTGATGAGAATCCTGTTAAAACACAAATCCTGTTAAAGCCATCTGTGTGCCTCTCCCCTGTCCAAGATGTATAAAAGACCAAACCAGCCATCTGACCCCCAGCTCTCCCTCCCCCTCCACTCCCTTCTTCCATACTCATCAGTGACCTGCTTGCCAAGACACTTGCCCATACATAACTCTTCTCCCAAAGAGACCATGCTTTGCATTCTTGTATTAGAAGCCAAAAAAATAAAAAAATCCTATTCTGCCTGTGCTTTGCAGCCTGATCCTTTAAGCTGCTTTCCTGGGACGGAAACAAAGGGAAAGAAGGTGGTGCTAGTGAAAGGTGCTCGAATGGTAACGTTCTCCTTCGCTTCACCTCTAGAACAGGCCACGGATGGGAAAGACGAGCTGCCCTCCGGCATGACTCAGGCCTGTTCGGAAGAGATCCCCTTTAGGGATGAAAGGAGAGTGTGGTCTCTGCGTCCCATTCCTTCCTTCACCTTTCTTCTGAGGCTGCCAGCAAAGATCCTGATTTTCTAGGAGTGGGGGGTACTAAGAGTTTCTCCTTCCAGGATGTTCTCATGGCTAAAGCCCAGGACAGAAAGAGAACTGGGGGGTGAGTCTCCTCCCATGCCAACGTAAGTCAAGTCAACGGAGTCACGTGGGAGGATATGAGAAGAGAATCAGTCCTCCCCTTGTTTCTATTCTCAGTGCTGCTACAGACTCCCTCGGCCATTAAGGTCAAAGAAGCTATGTGGATTTACACCCCCTGGGGATATGCCCCCTCTTGTGACCTTGAGAAAGTCATTTCACCACTCTGTGCCTCAGTTTCCCCACACCTTAAATGTCTTAGGCATTTGTAAAGGCACATCTACATTACAAGAAGAAGTGCGAGCCAGTACGGCTAACTAACAGATGGGGGCTTCCACATTATAACACAATCTTTTTATCATTAGTGCAGATGGGAGAGAACAGATGTAGCACCGGGTATTTCCCATCTGAAGAAACAAACACAAACAAACAAGTTACAACATGACTTCCCCTAGCCATGGCATAGAACCATGTTAGCCCAGAGTTTGCCTTGAATAGGAAAAGTGGTCGCATTTGAGTCAGGATTAGCTAATGCACGCTAGCTAAGCCCAACCTACGCTCAACCTTTTCTTAGTTTAAATGCGGGGGAAAGCATTTAGTTTAATTTTAGTCATGTCGTAGGCTAGGCAGGAGGTTAGCCTGACCCAAACTCAACTACTTTCCTTGCTGGAATCAAACCCACAGCATTGTTAGTGCTCAAAGGGCCTTGGTATGTAGATGGGCTCTAATGTAGATACTACAAGGTTGCGAACCATATAAGTACCCAGACTTTAAAAAAAAAACTATCTATCTATTAAATTGATCCTAGATCTGCCTCTCAGAGCTGTTTTGTCAGGAGATTAAAGGTGTTACAGAAGTCAGTAGTAGTATATGTTTGTAAAGGGCCTTGAGATCATCACATTAATTATTGTGCTATAGGGGTATTGATTATGGGTTGGCTTCTCCTTATACTCGTCTGGATATAAATCAGAAGTAAGCGCCATTGCATTTTTGATAGAGATACACTAGTGTAAAACTGGTGTAACTGAGAGGAGAATCAAGCTATATATGTGATGTCAATGCCTGTCCATGAGGGATCAAAGAAACACTCTGTTGCTGGAGACAAGGTTCTCAGGATGCTCTGGAGTAGACACCGCTTCCAGAGATATTGCCCATAACCCTAATGATGATGTGGACCCCACCAACCAGGTTGAGACCCCACCAACCTAGGCCACGGAACGACTGTTAGGGTAGGGACTTTTCACTGCAACTAACCTGCGTGGAATTCCAACCTCCAGACTTCTACCCCCGGAGTAGGATGGTCACACCGGGTTGCAGTGCCAATCCAGAAGAGCAGCGAGGAAGTTTGACTTGTATTTATTTATTTGTGCAGATTTTTTTTTCCTGGATAGTTCTTTTGAACTTCATATTTAACCCTAGCAAGATAAACCTTATTGTGATGGGGCTAAAGGAGTAAAAATCCCACCCAGGACATGAGAGTGCTGGACCTGTATGGAGTATGAAAGCACTTGCAATCTACTAATGAGAATTAATGGGATAAGCAGGGTATATGTGGGGGATGTGAATAGACTTCACCTCCACCTAAGGGGCTGTCCTCACTGCAGAGTTAACCAAGGTTCTTGCTTGCGTGTTGCCCCAACTTCCTCCCATCCACACGCAAAACCCTCTCAACTGAGTGTGGTGCTGCTTTTAACCCAAGCTAGCTGGCTCCTCTGGGATATAGGCTAAAGCCAAAGTGATGCTTTCACTTGGGCTGGCAATCTGCTCATTTTGCAGTGTAGGCAAGTTAAATTCAACAAGTGCCGATAGTCCTCCAAGCCTTCCCATAATTCCCTTTGTGTGCCGAGAAGCACAGACAAGTTCTCCCACAATTCATTGGGAAAGGACCACAGAGCGACTTGTCTTCCTGCAGCACAGAGCACCAAACGATGGGCCCTCAGATGTTCTAGTGACACCCGGAGGGGAGCACATCACCAGTGAGGCTGCCTGCCGTAACTCAGTATATGGCAGCTCACACCCCAGCGAGGCAAACCCAGGTGCTGAGCCCCTAAATTAACTCTGCAGTGAAGACAGATCCCTAAAAGAAACATCCCTGCTCAAGTAGGCACTTGTCAAATGAGACTGAGAACAGCAAATAGGGCTTATCTTAGGTGCCTAAGATGATAGTGGAAAGAAAGACATTGGATTTTGGCTGAAGCAGGCCTATTCTGACCCAGTGAATTTCCACTGTAAGTAATACCATTCTCTGTCTCTAAAATTTTCCCTTCAGTTTTATCTGAATGCCGGATTTTCCAACAGTCCCCATGCTCAGCTGCTGTGTCATGCTCCAAGCAGCTGCCACGTCCCACCCTTGAGACAGCCGCATACAAAGTGCCTGGATTCTCCCCTAGGATCATGTCAATCAGGAGTCATTCCATTGAAGTCAGTGGAATTACACTGGCGGAAAAGCGGTATGAGAGAAGAATCAGGTGCAGATCTTTCTGGATGTATGGTGCTGTGTCAATGCCAGATTGTTGCTCTAACATTCAGACTCTGGTGGAGAGAGGTCTTTTTTTTTTTTTTATTTTTTTTTTTTTGCATTGGTGGTTTGGATTAAGGGGCCTTAAAGGGGCCAGGCATTTCTTTTGTGCTCTCTCATGCCCTATAAATAAATTGCACCTCCTCAGTGCTCAGAATCCACCCTATACTTGCAGATTCCATTGTCTAGCTGCCATCACTCGACATGGCCTTTCACACTCTTCTATTTTATTTATTATGGAAATATTAGTAAACCTCACAGTCCGCGACCGGCCAAAAAAAAGTATCCGAAGGAATGCTCTTCTCTCTCCCCCTTTCTGCAGGCAATCCCTTTCCATCCACAGTCATCTGGTTTGCTTTGTTTCCCTTTCCCTGCATCTGCAAGTGCCGCTGGATTGTCATGTAACATAGCTTAACATGACCAAAGGGTTCCCAGAGCCTTGTTGCTGACCGCAAAGCAGAGCCAGCGTTCCAAAGCAGCGAAGCCGGGGGCATCTCATTAATGCCCAGGCATCGTCGTCGCCTTTGAAGGGTTTTGTTTTCTTAATAACTGTTGCCATGCCAAGCGCAAGGAAGAGACGTAACCGCCTCGGCGTATCTGGGAAGTATGTGTGGAATCTCTCAGTGGCTGGGTCAATGTTCTCTAGTTTGCTTTCAACAGCTTACCCACTCTGCCAGGGTCCACCTCTCCTCCCCAGGTCTCGAGAGAAGTAACCAGGTGCACCCTTTGTGCAGGAGTTGTCTCCTCATGGATGTTATTAATAGAATAACGCTGAGGCCAGCGGGTTGGTTTCTTTTAGTCTTATTTATTTTTTCAATTTTTTTTAAGTGTGGGTGAAAGATACAAGATGAATAGCCCTGGAGACTGAAGTCGTTTATTTAATCTCAGAGCAGGTACAGCTGGAAATCCAGCTTTCCCTGCACTGGGCTCCACTAAGTACCTCAGTCCTACTTGGGGCTACACCTTCATCCCCACCAAGCCGACGTAGGATTTTAACAGTGTAGGCGGAGGAAAGTGGGCAACTGGCGTAGTAGTTGAAGGGTGTGGCTTTGTATGCAAGCCCTGTTCTCTCTGAAGTACTTCTGTGACCCCCACACCGTAGTATCTGAGCACTTCACAAGTCTTTAATGCATTTATCCTCACAGCACCACTGTGCGGTAGAGCAGGGCTGTTATCCCCATTGTACAGATGGGGAACTGAGGCACAGAGAGACTGAGGGTGTGTCTGTACTGAAGTGTGAGTGGCAGCTCCTGCAGATGTACAGAAGCGATCTGTACGCTAGCTAGCTAAAAATAGATGTGAGATGGCCCTGGCTTGGCGCCCCTGGATAGATACTCGCTTGTGCAGCCACCACTGGAGCCCACCCTGCAACATTCTCGTTGCTATCTGTAGCAAGCTAGCTAGAGAGCAGCTGGTGTGGGTACATCTACACCAGCTGCAAATCCCACCCCTGGCTGCAATGTGGACATACCCTGAGTAACTCGCCCAAGGTCCCCTGGTAAGTCAGAGGTGGGGCAGGGAATTGGAGCCAGGTCTCCGAAGTCCCAGTGTAACACTCTGACCCCTGCACCACTTTCTCCCCTAACGCCACCTAAATTGGAGTGGGCCACCCAAACCTGGAGTGGTGCATGTTTGTGGTTAACCTAAAATAGTGTATCAATCCAAATCGTGATTCATTACTTGGAGGAAACCCTGAGGTCTTGAAACAAACAAGCCCCTTGGTTTTGTTGGTTTACTCAAACAAGCCATTTTTTTGGCCACGATTATAGAAAGCAGCGACTCTTTTTTCAAGTGTTTCCCTTTTTGTCCCTGGATTTTTTCTTAAAATATTTCCCCCCCTAAAAGAAGAAGAATCTCTTTATATTTCAGGTTCAATCCAGCCCCACTGAAGTCAATGGGACTTTGGGCTTTGATTTCACTGGGAGGTGGATTAAGTCCTGTCTGTGCTGTGAATGGCTGAGTTCCTGAACAGGCCTCAGCTGGCAATGTCTCGGTGGCTCCCTAGGAGAGCTAAAGCAACCAGCTCATCTCCTAGAAGAGCCCAATCTGCGAACCTCAAAACTATCCTGTTCCTGAGGTGGCAGGAAAGTCAAGAGGAGGGACTGGAACGTTAGGCCTCAGTCGTGCCTTCAGATCTGTGCGGAGCCCCACTCAGACTCGTGAGGCCTCGTACCGGTGAAAGGCTCCGCCCATCTTCCTCCAGTTGCAGGATCAGGGCCTAAGTCACTCATCCCCGCTCCGTAGTGGCTAACATTTGAAAGTTACTTTCAGAAGACAGACTTCTGAACAAGGGGCTAGAGGGTCCCTTGTTCCTGGCTGCCGTGGGGAGATGTGCGCGTTGTGCTGAAGTCTGGGGCGTATTTTCTATTCATTTCCATTGTCCAGGCCTCTGAGCCGCTGTTGTTCACAGGCTGTTGTTGTGATCCCCAGTTGGCTCACTTGCCCCCGTCTCTCGCCGTGGGGGAGGACTCAGCATGTTGCAATTCCCCTCTCCCCCCATGCCATCTCCATGGCAGACAGCTGGCTCGATCCCCAGCACAGGTATCTTGGGAGCTGCCTGCCACAGACTCCTCCCCTTTCACATTTGTGGGTGTTTCTCATCCCTCTCCCCACCCCTATTAAGCTCCTTTCCTCTTGACATCCACCTCCTCTCTTCCCCTTCCAAGGTTCCCCTTCTCTATGTCCTTCTTCTCAACCTACCTTTTTATTCCTCTGCTCAACTCCCCTCCCCGCCCCCGTTTCTCTTTGCTCCTCCATCCCTCTTTCTTCTCTCCTTCCCGACCTCTGTGTGGTCTCACCCAAGGGATCCCTTCTTTCTGCTAGAGCTCCCCCTTTCCTCCTGTCTGTCCTGTGGTGCAGAGAGGGCAGTGAGAACTAGCAGCAGCAGGAACCTCTTCAGCTCTCTGAACAGCCCTGAAAATGCAGAGTGAAATCCTGGCCCTACTGAAGTCAGTGGCAAAGCTCAGATAGGGCCAGGGTTTGGCGTTGAGTCCCCAGGCAGAGAGGCAAGTAAGTAGGACCTAAGACTCAGTGTAGAAATTCAGGATTCATAGACTTTAAGGTCAGAAGGGGCCATCACGATCATCTAGTCTGACCTTCTGCACACTGCAGGCCACAGACCCTCACCTACCCCCTCCTGTAATAGACCCAGAACCTTTGGTTGAGTTATTGAAGTCCTCACATTGTGATTTCAAGACTTCAAGTTACAGAGAATCCACCATTTGCACTAGTTTAAATCTGCAAGTGACCTGTGCCCAATGCTGCAGAGGAAGACAACCTCCACCCCTCCCCAGGGTCTCTACCAATCTGACTCAGGGAAAATTCCTTCCCGACCCCAAATATAGTGATCAGTTAGACCCTGAGCATGTGAGCAAGACCCACCAGCCAGACTCCTGGGAAAGAATTCTCTGTAGTAACTCAGAGCCCTCCCCATCTAGTGTCTCATCACCGGCCGTTGGAGATATTTGCTGCTAGCAGTTGCAGACCGGCTGCATGCCGTAGGCAGTCTCGTCATACCATCCCCTCCATAAATGTAGCAAGCTCAGTCTTGAAGCCAGTTAGGTTTTTTGTCCCCACTGCTCCCCTTGGAAGGCTTCCAGGACTTCAGGACAGCTTGGCTAGAGCAGGGGAGAGAACTCAGATGGAAGCCGCCTCTCCATCACCACCACTCCCTTTTCTCTAGTGGTGTCTTATAGCCAAACAGGGATGCTGAATCCTTGCACCTGCTGAGTGTGCCCAGCGTTTGGGAAATGCTTAGCAACTGTTTCTAGTTTTTGAGGAGCAATGGGTGGGAATGTCCTGCTCAGCCTCTGCAGCCCTGGGCTGGAACATGCTCAGTCGTTTTGTGGGAATGGTGTTCATGCAGTCTGCTCACACACAGGAATTGCGAGGGGCTGGGACTTGCTCAGTCCGGGTGAAATCTTCTGAGAACTTAGCTGCCAAACTCAACAGTCTCTAATGAGCTAGTGCAGACTAAGATTTTGTGGAGGCTTGTAGCTTTACCAGATTTGGGCAGATTTTCACAGGGATGGCAAAAGGCACATAACTGGCACCAGGGTGATTCCCATGCCAAATTTCAAATCCCTGCCCCAAGGCATGGGGATGCTAGAGCTTCTCTACAAAATAGCTGTAAGTGTCTTGTTTTACACAACACCGTATTCCCCAGGCTCATTCTTGGAAGTGGCCGAACCATTTTTAGCTGAAACGTTCCAAAATATTTCGCCCGAGGCAGATACTTGGCATGGAAAATTTCAGCCCAAATGGTTAAAGTCTGGCAAAATTATAAGCAGCTGAAAACATGTAATTGGAAGTGTTGGCCAAGCTTAACTTTATGTGGCATCACTGTAATGTATATCGTTGCTGGAGTCCCCATCTCAGACAGTGAAGCACTGGGACAGAGGAGCTTGAAAGGGCTGGCTGCAAAGAGATGTAGGGGAAGTTTAGCCCTCGTTGACAGATGGAATAAGGAACAGAAATGTCTATACACCGTTCCTAGAGTCCAGGTATCCAGCAGCAACACAATTGTCTTGGATGCTGTCCGGCTTTCTTTCTGGGAGCCGTAGCAGAGGGATTACAGACTGAACAGTCATGGAGGCTGGATTACAATTGCTGTGTTACCAGGTTAGCTGGCAATAGTCAGAGGGAAGCTTGTATAACTTATGAGAATGTGGGACTTTGTCCCCTTCTAGTGGCTACTCCACATAGGAGAACCTGAGGCCTGGTCTACACTAACCCCCCCACTTCGGACTAAGGTACGCAAATTCAGCTACGTTAATAACGTAGCTGAATTCGAAGTACCTTAGTCCGAATTTACCGCGGGTCCAGACGCGGCAGACAGGCTCCCCCGTCGATGCCGCGTACTCCGCTCGCCGAGCTGGAGTACCGGCGTCGACGGCGAGCACTTCCGGGATCGATTTATCGCGTCTTAACCAGACGCGATAAATCGATCCCAGAACATCGATTGCCTGCCGCCGGACCCTCCCGTAAGTGTAGACGTACCCTTTGTCTACCACAGCTGCTGACTAGCAGGGTTATTCCTTTAATTTCAGTGGTAGAAACTCATGATTTTTAGCACTGAAGGTCCAGAGTTTAAACCCCCCTGCTGGTGGTACAAGCGTGATCAGTTGCGCTTGGAGGTTGGTGTAGGGGATGGCTAGAGGCTTTCAGGGGGCCAAGGATGTTATCCTCATTGTACCTCACTGCGGTACTAGCAGATTGAACCTGCAAAGTGATGCTACGGCCCCTCCCGACAGATGATGTCCACAGAAACACACAGTGCGAGAGGAGACAGAAAGGAGAGTCCCAGCATCCTGGCCCTTTAACTGGCCTTCAGTGTGCACTGTCTTTAGCCTTGTTCCTGAGCTGCAGAGGAGCCTTCTCAGGTCTGTGCCAAAAAGACCTGCTCTTCAGAAAACCAGTTCAACAAACCTTGTAAAATTCCATGTCTGCAAGCCCCAGGACTCCTGTTACTCCAGTGTTATTGTTGGGTTGGGAAGGGAGTTTGCAAGCCTAGGATTTTTCTTTTTTTTTTTAAGAAGCCTGTAACCTTTTGGGAAAGAAGCTAATAATGTAAGAGCCTGTTTGGGTTTATTCTTTGTCTGATCGGGGTGGTATGAGTTGGGTAATCGTTGCTGTCTTACCATGAGTAGCAGTACAGGAGAGGTGTCACAATAATGTCTCTGCCATCTGCTTTCCCGCTTCACGCTGCTCTCCAAGAGAAAAACCATAACCAGGCACCGTGTGCCAAACCAATCTCTCACTGGAGCTCGGAGAGCTTGCCTCTCCCCCTACCCATATCCCCTCTCCATCGTCTGTGCCATGTACAGTCCTTTTGCCTCTTCACGCATCAGTCACATGGGGATGATCCTACTTGCCAACCCTTAGGTAATGCACCAACACCACATCAGCTCAAGCTCTGACTTTTTTAAAGAATAAATCCAATTCTATCTATCTATCTATCTATCTATCTCCATGGCCCCCATCTATCTATCTATCTATCTATCTATCTATCTATCTATCTATCTATCTATC
>NW_020664589.1:2982396-3052608 GCF_002925995.2 Terrapene triunguis | reverse complement strand
TCTATCTATCTATCTATCTATCTATCTATCTATCTATCTATCCCCATGCCCCCCCTCTATCTATCTATCTATCTAAAAAAAAAGAAGAGTGTGGAAGAAAACAGCTCACGCTATAAAATCTGTTCCACACACGGTGTGACATAGCATGGTTTGTTTCCTTTGGGACGGTGCTTTACATTCCGGCTGAAATTTTGAGGGCCGGTTTTCATTAAAAGTGGCTTTTGAAAATGGTAAAGTAATAATTTGCTAAATCAGGCCCTGGACTGCTCAGTTTAGCAAATGATTCCCTTTTTCTTTTTTTAAAGACCATGTGTAAAGGGAAGCCTAGTTTAATGAAAAATGGCCAGATTAGATCAGGTTCAAGTTAATAACTGTTTGATCTGGCAAAATAAATAATAATAATTAATAAAACAATCATATTTTCCTGTCATACACTTTTTAATGTGTTAATAAAAATATGTGGCAGTAAGTGTAATAAGTCATTGCTTGGCTTTTTGCTTATCTTTGCTTTTTGTTTTAATTCTCTTCCAAGGCACAAAATAGTAAAGGAAAGTTAAATTCATATACATTGTACAGTGTAATTAGTCAGATAGCCAGCTGTTAAGTAATACATTGATTTCCTCATAACTTTTATTTAAGATGGTTCATTTGACTGTAGCTTGAGCAAATCTGTGCCCCCCAAAACTTCATGGCTACATCATGTTGCACACCATGTAACAGCCATGATAGAACTCAGATGTTCTCACTACCAAAGCACAGACTGCTACTACTTGAGCAAAGGAGAATTTGCACTCACTGTTTGCAGTCCAGGACATGACATAGCAGTGAGCAATTCTGATTCCAACCAGTAGAGGGCAGTGGTACACATGCACAGTCTACCTAGGCTTGGAAAGATTAGATTTTTATCGGTAAATGTTGCCGATTTCACCATATACACCCAGATGAGTGGGAAAAAAATTCGATCGATAATAATCAAAATATACAGATAGGCACAGTAAAGCAAAATGCTGCTTGAGAACTTCTTAGAGTTTGATTTCCTTTGTGTATTTTGACATGAGATGTTGACAGCTTGTGTTTTAACGGTTATAACGCTGTAACTTTTTTCATCTCATCATCAACAGTCATTAAATGATTGTCTAACACTCACACACCCACAATGTCCCACAACTGTGAACATTTAAATGGATAAACATAGAAACAATGTGTAAAATACATAATTTTGCA
The DNA here is from genome assembly GCF_002925995.2 of Terrapene triunguis. Lineage (NCBI taxonomy): Eukaryota > Metazoa > Chordata > Testudines > Emydidae > Terrapene > Terrapene triunguis. The sequence continues at coordinate 3,051,384 of NW_020664589.1, read as the reverse complement.
CAACTGTGAAAATTTAATTTATAAAAATAGAAAACATTGCTTGAAACCAACACTGATGTTAGCCATCGAAATTACAATAAAAATAAAATTCTTCCAAGCCTAACTATCCCGAGAGAGATGTGGTCTGAGTACAGAAGTGGGAGACAGGAAGTCCTGAGGTTCTGCTGCCTTTTGAAGCTCTGTGCAAGTCTTTCTTCCTCTATGCCTCAGTTTCCCTATCTGTAAAATGGGATTCATATAACCCTCATGGGAGGCTGGGTGGATTAATTATTCAGGACTCTGTTGTGCCTTTGCAAAGCGTAATGATGCTGCAGATGTGTCTGCTCCAGTGGGGGCATTCAGCCAGCAGAGTACACAGGAAGGAACTTGCTGAAGAGTGGTACTTTAGAGCCCCACAGTGCTGGCTGTGCCGAGGGGCCCTGCATCCTTTCGTTTGCCTGGTGCAGTTCTCCTGGTCTTTTAAACTCAGGGAGTACAAGGGCTGGGACGGTAGCTGCTCCCAGGGCAGAGGATTGGCACAGTGTCATGCGCCTTTGCTTTGTCCTCCCGCACCCATGAAGGGCAAAGAGTAGTGTGGGCTTTTAGACCAGAATCTCAGCTCCCATTTAGGCACCAAGATACAGGGCAGATTTTCAAATGAGCTCAGCCTCTTGGGGTGCAGGGCTTATCTGAAAACCTGTCCAGAAGTGCCACAGTGGAAGCTGCTGAGTGCTGTTGAAAACCTACCTCCTCCCCCCCCCCCAACTTCCTTGCAAAGCGTGTAGAAAATGTAAAACTTTCAAAGTACTACTGCAATTAGTCTATCAGAAAATGAGCTCTAAATTAATTGTGGTTAATATAGTCTAAATAGAGCTTCCACACATCCTCCTTTCTGTCTAAATTATCCTGTGCACTCTCTATTGATCTCCTGTTTGCTGTATGCATTCATCAGAGCCCTTAACCACAGTGTAACAGTGTATGGGAAAGCTTGCGTGTTTTATCTTTCTTTCTTTCTTTCTTTCTTTCTTTCTTTCTTTTTCTTTTCACTAATTTGCAAGGACCGTTTTTACCAAGAGGCAAAATGATTAGCTGGGTTTGCTCAGTGTCTGGGAAAGTGATTTCAGCCCTTGTGTTTGCACGTGTATTTAAGAAGGTGATGCTGCAGTAGTAGCCTCCAAGATCCTGTTTCCCGTGGTTCTTGCAGGGCTGCCTCTGTCATCCCTCTAGCTGACAACAGCTGCCCACAATGCCACTCTGCATTTGGCCTTGCCACTTTGAGTGCCAGGGCTGGGTCAGAGGCCACATAAGAACAATCCGAAAAGGTTTCAGCGGCAGCGCTCATAGAACCAGAGTAGGCATAGTTGGCAAAGGCCCATCAGAGCATCCAGTCCACTCTCCTGCCAAGCAGAGCTAGAGGCTTTCAATGTAACAAGGCAATACCAACACTAGACAGTAGGCAAAAGTGAGCAAAAGTGGGTAATAGAGCTTGCAAATGGGTCTTGGCTCCACTGCAGCAATGAAATGCACAGAATCCGGCTTTTATCCAGATTGAAATTCTGTCTGTAAATTATTATCCGGATGACAGTAACTCCTGAAGGCCCCAAATGAGATCAGGGTTCCATTGTATTAGGTATTAGCACAGAGGAAGAAACCAGCTCTGTAAGAGCGAACGTTCTAAATAGAAAGATGGGAGGGCAAGCAGAGACAGACTTGCCCAAGATCATGTCACGGATCAGCGGTATACCTCACAAGAGAGCCCGGCTCTCCTGAATCCCAGCTTAGTGCTTTATTCACTGGCCCACACTGCTTCCTGCCGCGCTGTCTCTCTGCATTGGCTTCAAGCAGAACACTCCCAATTCTTGAACCTTTTCACCCCACCATGTGCCGCCCAGCTGTATTGGCAATCACTCTCTTTCACTGAGTGTTTATGCCTGTGTCGGTCTCTGTTTGTTTCTAAGCTCTGATTCTCTGTCTCTCTTTTCTTCTGTAACAGCCGGCCCGAGGAGAACAACCGTGGAATCTCCCCCATTGCTCTGGCCCTAGCAGGTTTCCCCTAATATTACGTCTGAATAAATAAGAAATATCGCATAAGAGCTCAGTGACAAATCCTGCAAATATTGGCCTCTGCGTGCACTTTCCAGCCGCCTGGCTCCCAGAGGAAAGTTTTGCCCTCTCTCACACCGGGGCTTGCAGGAAATAAACATTCATTTTTGTTTCTTGGAGGAGAAGGAGAATGAAAATAACATGACGGGGCCTGAAACCCTCAGATCTCGTTGTGGGTGGCTGCCTAGCTGCTGAGGCAGCCTTGGGCCATTTGCTTTCAGGCTAGCTCTGGTTCTGAGTGTCTGTGTGATAGGCCAGGGCTGACGTGCCCAAACGAGGCCCATATGACTGCCATCTTTATATTAATTAGTAGTTTAACACCACAGGGGCTCACGATGCTTGATAGAACCAGTACCGTCGAGGGCTGTACTCAGAGGAGCTTACAGACGAAGACCCCCCAATTCTGCACTCACATAGAGGCACGTGAAGGATGTGAGCCTAAATTAAGACAAGAACAACAGAAGGAGAGAAGGGCGAAGTCAGGGACAATAAGGCTGTGCAGTCCCTTGGGGGCCTGCTCATGCATCTGTGCTGCTTACAATGTTTTCTGAGGGGGTGGGGTTAATATTATTAGATCCGTAAGGAGGCATTCTTCACATACCCACCCCAGCCAGCCCCTCTACAATGCCTCAATGAGAGAATTTCCTGGGGGCGTTCAGGTGCTGCAGAGGACAGTTGTAGGCTGCCCTCTGCGGGCCCCCCTTGGAAGCCTGAGCGCAGGCAGGCTGTTGGGGGCAGAGCCAGGGGTGCCTGGACAGCTTTGGGGATTCTCAGCAGCTGTGGTCTTGCAGACCAGCTCATTGGAAGCCTAGGGGAGTAGGGGACATCATAAAATAGAGCAGCTCCTGGTTCCTCTACTTTATGTTGGGAGTTGTTCCGGCACCAGAGCAGGCCTTCCCAGGCTGCAGCTCCTGAAGGAATGGCCTGGTATCTCAGCCATCGTTTATAACCAGTTTTTGAGGATGGCGTAAAGGAGGAGAGAGGTGAGATGTGCTGACTGGGGCTAGGAAAGGAGTTCCATGCACCGGGGATGACTTGAAAGGAGGCGTGGAGGTGGGCATGGGACAGGAACATAAAGGCTGGATCCAGACAGCTGACCAAAGATGGAGAGGGGTAGAGAGGTGGAAAGGAATTAAATCACTAAGGGCCTTGAATTCAAGCTACTTGTTTCATAGATTCATAGACTTTAAGGTCAGAAGGAACCATTATGATCATCTAGTCTGACCTCCTGCACAACTCAGGCCACAGAATCTCACCCACCCACTCCTGTAACAAACCCCTAACCTATGCCTGATTTATTGAAGTCCTCAAATCGTGGTTTAAAGACCTCAAGGTGCAGAGAATCCTCCAGCAAGTGACCCATGCCCCAGGCTGCAGAGGAAGGCGAAAATATGGCAATCAGTTAAACCCTGAGCATGTGGGCAAGACTCACCAGCCAGCACCCAGGAAAGAATTCTCTGTAGTAACTCAGATCCCACCCCATCTAACATCCCATCACAGAGCATTGGGCATATTTACCTGCTAATAATCAAAGAGCCTAATTTTGGCAATTAATTGATATCCCATCATACCACCCCCTCCATAAACTTATCAAGCTTAGTCTTGAAGCCAGATATGTCTTTTGCCTCCACTACTCCCCTTGGAAGGCTTCACGCCTCTAATGGTTAGAAACCTTCATCTAATTTCAAGTCTAAACTTCCTAATGTCCAGTTTATATCCATTTGTTCTTGTGTCCACATTGGTACTAAGCTTAAATAATTCCTCTCCCTCCCTGATATTTATCCCTCTGATATATTTATAAAGAGCAATCATATCTCCCCTCAGCCTTCTTTTGGTTAGGCTAAACAAGCCAAGCTCTTTGAGTCTCCTTTCATAAGACAGGTTTTCCATTCCTCGGATCATCCTAGTAGCCCTTCTCTGCACCTGTTCCAGTTTGAATTCATCCTTCTTAAACACGAGAGACCAGAACTGCACACAATATTCCAGATGAGGTCTCACCAGTGCCTTGTATAACGGTACTAACACCTCTTTATCTTTACTGGAAATACCTCGCCTGATGCATCCCAAGACCGCATTAGCTTTTTTAACGGCCATATCACATTGGCGGCTCATAGTCATCCTGTGATCAACCAATACTCCGAGGTCCTTCGGTACTTGTTCTTACCTTCGATGCAGGAGAGAATGGGGGGGCATGTGGAGGTGAGGGGTGGATTGAACATGACCACAGTATCAGGCAAGGAAGGTGATTTTTGCGGTAGGGTGTTTGATGGATTGGATCGGGGCAGTGACTTGCCAGATGCCAAAGGCTAGCACGTAGTTTGTGTGTAATGGAGCAGATTGTACTCATCCTCGTTACTAGGGGATGTCTTCCTCAGGGCTGACAGTTACTAGTAGGTCTGTGTTGACATGAGTGGCCAGGTATCCTTATCTGCTTCCTGTATCTACTAGCCCGGATGCCCAAAGCAAATTGCATCTTTGCATAGAGCTTCATTCACTGTCTTCTGTGTTATTGATAAAGATGACCCCCAGTCCTTTAATGTTGATATCTGCAGGCCGCGTTTGCCATCTGTTGCACTCTGACCTTCCCTCTGTAATCATATAAAACCTCTTCTAACAGACACAAGCCTGCGTGTCTCTGAATGTTCACGTATTGGCCAAGTGGAGTTGCCAAGTCACTGATGTAAATACTTCGGTCTGTCTGCTTATTTGGAGTCTACCCATGTATACACTGCTCATCACTGTATTTTCTGAGCATCTTCCAGAGTACGTAAGAATGACCTGGTCCCTCCTCAAAGAGCTGCCAGGAAATGGTATGTTTCACAAAAATGTTTTGTGTCTTTTAAAAAATTTTCATTACCTTTTATTTTAAATTTTCGCAAGTTTCAACCAAAACAACAACAAAAACCAACCAAACAAACAAACAAATAAAAAGGAAAGCCGAGAAAGGGGAGAATAACTAAACTAAAAGTTTTTGGTTTCGAGAACTGAAACGTTTTCAATTTTTCAATTTCAGATTCTTTTTAATCAAAAAAAAAGCAAACATGGACACATCTCACCATAAATGTTGCTATTGGGAGAAAAAAGGCCATTTTAAAAAATATTGAAACAGTTTCAAACAACAAATTTCCGCCAGCTGTATTACCATCTAAGGCTTCAATCCTGCAGCCACTCACATGTGAGTACCAGGTCTACTCCCAGTGATTGCAATGGGACCACTGGTGGCAGGAGAGTAAAGCAGATGTGTTTTCAGGATCAGGGCCTCAACTTGGAAATAATAGACCAGATCCTCAGCTTCTTATGAATGAGCATAATTCTACTGAAGTCAATGGACCTACACTAATATACAAAATCTGGCCCACTAGCAATAACAAATGAAGGATGGGTCAGACAGAGAGATGACAAAGGAGAAAATATGCCCATGCAATTGTGTTAGATTTCATTGTACGCCACTTGATGGCGTTTGGGGATGGTTGTTGCTGATTTATCCTTTGTATGTGAGCAGAAGGGAAGTGATTGGGGGATCGGAGGGGGGAGGAGAAGTGGGACAATGAGACGGTGGCAGGGACTGAGGAGGAGTCTGGAGCCCAGAGCTGTTGGACTGGTTAAATAACATGCACTGCAGGCTAACTGCCACTGGCCTGTCTCTGTGCTGATAAATCTCAACCCCTTCGGGAGGTGAAAACACATCACTGAAATCTGGAGGGCTCCGGGGGATGGCTGGCTGGTAGGAAAGTTGACAAGCAGGAGCTCTTCCTCCCTAGTATCATTCAACCATCTGCCGCTGGAGGGGTTTCCTGGAGAGCAACACAATTCAGAAGCTGGGCATGTTCCCCTTTTTCTTACAGAGCTCCCTTGGAAAGCTGCTCCGGGAACCCAAACCCAGAGCCAGACGCTCAGCTGGCGTGAAAATCACGGGAGTTCCACCGAAGCCAATGGCTCTGTAGTGATTCGCATATGTTGGGACTCTGGTCCCCAGCATGACATTGTCCCTTCCTCTATCTGCTGCTACTCCCTCCTCTGATCTCAAGTGGGCTGTGTGAAATGAGCTGTTGGCCTCAGAGTGCGAGGTGTCTGTGGTGGAAGTGGGCCTGCCGTGTAATCGTCTGAGTACTGTCCATGGTTATGCGGATGTTTGCTGTATGAATAAATTGGTTCAGTTTAATAGCAGGCTGTTGGAAAGACAAGCAGGAAGGGAAACAATAGTTCGAGATAAGCCAGCTCCCAGTAAGCCACTTCATGGCCATTAAGAGACAATGCCTGACCCCATTCCCTGTGAAGATCTGACCTCCCAGGCTCCAGCCAGCTTACAAAACTTGTCTGGCCAGTGCTGGGGGCCATCCGCCCAGAAGGACTATAAAGAGCTAAAAAAGACACTCTCTGTCCAGAAGTCAGGGCACTTGTGGCTGAGGAGCTGTGGCACCCATGGGGATATCTGAAAAGCTTAGGCTTCCTTCAGGGGGTAGTCAGTAGAGCTGGTCGGGAATTTTTCATCCAAAAGTTGTTGGTTGGCAAATGCCAGCTCTTCAGAACTGAACCTTTTCACGGAAACGCCTCGGTTCCAACGACACTCTTATCAGGGGAGTTTTCTCGGGTCCAGGATGGAATTTATGGTCAAAACTGAGGGAGGCCCCAGGAAAACCGCTATCCCTTATTCAGAGCACATGAACCGTGCACATGCCACGTGAGTACCTGAGCCACCAGCCTATTGAGTTGACTGAGCAATTGTTGCATGTACGCTGCTTCTCGTTTTGAAGGACCCAGGGTAAAGTACCTGCTCTGAATCCATCTGACTAGTGGCTATTCTGGGACGATGTTCTCTCCCTACTTCCCCCCCCCCCCCCAAAAAAAATTGGAAAGCTCTCGTTTTTATTCCAACGTAGAACAAAAAACAAATGTTGAAACCTCAACATCTTTTGTGAAAGAGAATTCTTGTTTTCTGGCCAGCCCTGCCCTAATGGTAAGCCTCTAGATAAGAGAGACATGCATACGGGCTGCTTCTCATTTTGAAATCCTGTTTCTCTTATGCCTTGTTTTATGTCTACTGTTTAGACATTTAGAAGGTTGTTTGGGTCACTCTAATCACCGACTTCGGAAGGAATGAACTGCAGGTACCGGACAGCTGGGCTTGCTGCGTAAACACGGTGGATACCCAGGGTACTGTAGCCCAGGGTCTATCTAAGAGTGGGAGAAATCACTGCTTCTACCCCAGGAGAGGTCATGTCTAAGCCATGCAGTTTATAGGCTAACACCTCCAGGGGTGCACTCAGAGAGACCAGAGAAGGGCCAGAGCTGCCGCTACCCCTGTAACCGTGATAGTGTCCACATGACAAAATCCACCAGCCCAGCTGGTGGACTTGGCAGAAAGACCAAAGAAGAAATGGGCTCTGTGACCCACATAGATGGTGCCTCTAAGCCAGTGCATAGGCTGGGTGTGTGTCAAGAAGCGTGCAGTGTCTCTGCCCAGGCTAATCCTGTTCTGTGGATATGCAGAGGACTTCAGAACCCTCTGTCCGTTTGGATACCTTTCCCTCACACTAACATGCCTGCCCTTGGATTCTCTGTAATGACCAATACCAGCTAAATGCCTGGCAGGCATGTGGCATGTATGCCTGGATTCCTACCTCTGGTACACAATAGAGTCATAGGACTGGAAGGGTCCTCAAGAGGTCATCTAGTCCAGTCCCCTGCACTCACGGCAGGACTAGACCACCCCTGACAGGTGTCAGCTAAGGGTAGCTAAGCCTATCCCCACTTCCATCGCACCTCTATGGGTCTGCCCCCACCTGTGTCCCAGGGACAGACCCTTGCTCTGGACAGCTTGCTGGGCAGCAAGTGGCCAAAGCAGCTCCTCCCATACCATACCTCCTCTCGCCAAAGGGTAAGCCGTGGATATTCCAACTCCCTTAATGAGACTGACTATTTATTACAAAGGAGATTGCAGGAATCTGGAAAGGAAATAATTCCCAAGCCTGGCTAGCTCACACCTAACTGAGCCAGGCTGCCGTTGGTAGCCGAGCACATGTCAGAGCGATCAGAAGGGCTGCTGTGGAGTCATGGCTATTTTCTTTTTCTTCTTTTCTTTTCTTTTTTACTATGTAAAGCTATAAACTGTATGGGTTAGGTATGAATGAGAACCTTATAAAACGTGTTTACTCATTCTGTAACTCAAAGCGGGGATTAAGCGATAGGAAAAACTGAGCGGGAGAATTTTCCAAACTGAAAAAGTTTTACAGCTTTCATTGTGGACTGGAGAGAGAGGAATTTATTTATTTATTTATTTATTCCGATAAAAAGAAGAGGGTGGGGATGGGCGAGGGGGAGATAACAGATGGATGAAGAAATAGACTCATGGGTAGCGAAATTAGCTCACACGGTCTAAACCCCCAACGGTCCCCTCTCCCCACCGATGGCTTCCAAAAGGGCCTTCTCCCCGCAGTGCGCAAAGCTCCTAAATAGGGCCTGCTTTTCTCATCTCCGTGAAGGCATCTTTTATGGGGAAAACAGAATCATGTAGATCCGTGGCAGCTCAAGGGGAGAGGTGGGGGAGTGGAATGACAAGAGCGAGGGAAGACGCAGCCGGGCTGAGCGTCCCGTGGAAGGGGTGGGGGTGGGGGGGAGTGAAGGACATGGGTGTCGTTGTGGTATTATAGCCTACGTTCGTTTAAAGCCAAAGCACTGGGGAATAACTGGAACGGTCAAGGGGGATGGACAAGGTGGTCAGTTCCCATGCCGTGTTGAGTGGCTCCCGGACAAGGAGCAAGGTGCATGTAACCTGGACCCTTCCCAGCTCTCCTTTTTTCCTCTGCTTGAACACAACTTTCTTTCCTGCTCTCTGGGGCTCTGCCACCTTCCAACGCCCTCTCCCTTGTCCGTGAATCACCCCCGCTCTGTGGAATGGTGATCCTCGCGCTATTAGTAAGCCTGACTCACCCTTCCCCTCCACACGTTATTTCCACAGACCTTGGAGGGTTTTTTTTTTCTTTTTTGCCTTTTTAATTTTTTCGCTCTGCTTTACGAACTTTTTCCGGGGGATAGGACTGGGGGAGAGAGAGAGTGGGCTCGTTTGGGTCATTTCCCCTCCTGCTAAATGTCAGCATCCTACGCTTGGTGTCTGGGGCGGGGGGAGGTTTACAGGACTGCCAGGGGGGTTATTTCAGGCTTTGCTGGGAGCCAAGGGATTTGGGCCGGGGGAGACTCTCTCTATGGTTTTGAAAAAGCCCCAGCCATCAAGCAGTGGTTGGATTCCATAGAGGGGAAGGAAGCGACGACATCACTGTGCCAGCTCAGAGGCTTTCACCGCCAGGCACACGCTCCCTCGTCATCATGGGTCTCGGAGCAGCTGTGGAATCCATTCACCACTTGGCTTAACCCCCCCTCTGCTCGCTCCGGGAATCTCTCTCCCCTCTTCTCCCTTCTCTAAGTGGTGAGATATTACTTGGCTGCTGGCTACGACCCATCTCCGTATGACAGTGCAGCCGTCTAAGAATGTGGCTGGTGTTACTGGGGATTACGAGCACTCACGGAGGACTTCAGTGATTCAGCCAGAGGTTAGGGGTCTATTACAGGAGTGGCTGGGAGAGGTTCTGTGGCCTGCAATGTGCAGGCGGTCAGACACGATCAGTGGTTTTCAAACGGTGGTCTGCAAACCCCTAGGGTTCCTCAGACTATGTCTAAGGGGTCCTCAAAAGGTTGTCATTACCACAGAACAGTGGTTTTCAACCTATGGGGGTCCGCAGACTATGTCTAAACTTTTCAAAGGGGCCCAGACCTCCATTTGCAACTTTTTAGCGGTCCACAAATGAAAAAAGGTTGAAAAACACTAGACTAGGTGATCATTATGATCCCTTCTGTCCTTGAAGTCTATGATTCTATGAGAAATGTAGGAGTCAAACAACTCAGACATATCATCATGTGAATGTCATCAGTACCTTCCTCTCTCAGGTGAAAGAGACTCTCAGGAAGTATTACATAGAGGGACCGCCATCCTCAGAGCTGTTCCTTCTGAAAATAGACTCTCCTGCTGCAGTCACTCAGGATGCCATTGATTTGCCTTGGTGGCCGAGGCTGCATGGTCTGAGATTCAGAGCCGGGGACATTCCTGCCTCTGCCAGTGTCCTGCCATGTGATAATGTTGCTTAACCATCCAGTGCCTCAGTCCCCCCATCTGTAAAATGGGGTTAATGCTACTTATGAGCAGGGCATGATGGCAGATAACGTGGACTTGGAACCAAGAGATATGGGTTCTAATCCCAGCTGTATAGCTGACCTGCTATGTAGTGTTGGACAAGGCATTTTTCTGTTCCCCTCTCACCCTTTGTCTGTCTTCTCTATTTAGATTAAAGGCTCTAAGAACGGGGGCTGCCTCTTACACTCATAGACATAGAGTTTAAGGCCAGAAGAGATCACCAGATCATCTAGTCTGAACTCCTGCATATCCCAGGCCACCCAACATCACCCAACATCCACACACTAAACCCAACAATCATGTGTATTTAGCACAACGGGACTCAGGTCTTGCCTGGGGCCTCTACACGCTATCACAATATAAATAATAACGATCTTTGTGAAGTGCTTTGAAATCTTGGGATAACAAATGCCATATCAATGCCAAGTATTACCTCTAAGTGAGTAAGTGCTCAAGATTCAACATGGCAGAGTCTATTCCAGTGGAAATAGTAATAGAACAGAGAACGTCCTGATACAGTCAATGGCAAGGAGAGGACAAGACATGGAAGAACGTCAATCTGAAGAGAGATTGAAAATGTTGAAATTGTTCTCCATAGAAAGGAGTCAAATGAGAGAGGAGATGAAAGATATGGACAAAACAATGAATGATCTAGAGAAGATAGATCAGACTCTTCAATTAATCCTTTGTCATGGCAAAAGAACTAGGAGACAGTCAATTAAATTGTAAGGCAACAAATTGAGACCCGATATGGGGAAATCCTTTTCCAAACACTGCACAATTAGCCTGTGAAACTCATTGCTTGAGTTAAAGTTGAGCACGTGCTTAAGTGCATTGGTGGATCAGAGCCAGAGTATGCAGCACCTTGCAGAATCAATCCCTATTATACAAAAAGTTTTTCTAGACACCTCTCTTAGGAGAAACAAAGGGGAAACGATGCCCTGGTTAACACATTGTTTAATGCAAAACTCTGAAAGCCTCAGAGAGCCCAGAGTCTTGGCAAATAGGGCTGGCTGGACATCAAGAATTCCTTTTTGCAAAAAACGCTGTGGTTCTGGCGTTTGGGTTCGTTCCGCATCGCCCTGAAACTGAGACCTTTCAAAATTTTTCCTGAAAAATAGAGAGTGGAGCCCCATCCCATAATAGCCCGTTGGCTATGGCACTCACCTGCAATGTGGAAGACTCAGGTTCACATTCCTTTTCTGCCCGATTCGGAGCAGACAAAAAAAATGTTTTGCTGGGAAAATCTTGACCAGCTCAATTAGTTAATTTGCTTGAGGCTGTTGCCATGAAGACTTCAGACAAACTTTCTGCTAGTACAATGGTAGACACAGCTGTCTCTGAAGAGCCAATCTATAATTCTCTATGGTGCAGGTCATCAGAGGTGCTTATTCTTCTGATGTTGTCTTCTGCTTTTTATACAACATATATAGTACGAAGGAACCACATGAGCATGATGGGGTTCAGATAGCCGTGTTTATGAACTACATACAACATGCAAGGCCTAGCTGCATATACATACAACATTGCAGCTCTGGCAGCCTTTTGGTGGCTTGTGAAACATAGAAGACAGTGAGGGCCGCTAGAGGGCTCACAAACTATTTTAAAAGGATATTACTCAATCCCCGTACATTACAGCTGGGTTTCATGGAGGAGATGCATATGGCATGTGTACTCGGAAAGGTCTAAAGGAACCTGCCAGTTTTGGTATGGGATGCAGCACAGACATTGCTGGACTGGAGAACTACACTCGTCACACCAGAAATGCAAGTGGGGCAGTTGGCCATTACACTAGTGATGAAATAAACTCATCCTCATACAGAGACTTCTAGCTCCAGCCTTCATTCGACCCAGTGATTCATTAAAATTAATCAAAATGATAAAAGAATGAATCGCTTTGATCACCATTAGAGCTGATTTGAAATCTTGGTTATGAACTGACCCTAATTACAAACATAGCCCTCATTCAAGAACTGATCTCCATCCTTGCGGTTGTATTCACAAAGGGCTTGAATGGGTGATTTCCAGCCTGTGAGTTCTTTGTGATCTCTCTGCTTCTGCTGTGGAATATGTGTTGTCATGGCATATGTAGTTGGTCTCCTAAGTCACACGGCATGGCTTCTTCTCCCTGATTGGATGACAGAAAATTTGTAAACAGGAGAATAACAAATGATATACTTCCTGGTATGAATTTTCAGATGAAAAACATCTGTGATAAAATTCAGGATTCAACAATATTTTCTCAAATTCTCCAGTTGTCAGGATACTCACTAATTGTTGCCTTGGTTCTGCAAACACATACTCACTTGAGTAACTGTATGCATCTGAGTAGTTCCGCTGAGTTTAATGGAATGGCTCACATGAGTAAATTAAACATGTGTAAAGGTTTGCAAGATCAGGATCCATAATTTCCCAGGAATCATAGTGAAGCAACTCCACACTTTTATTTATGACAATGTTCACTAAATTCCTCTTTTTTTTTCCAAATCACTCATCGGTCTGTAATAACCAGTATGGCACTTATTCCAAATCACTCACAGCCAGGGTGCAGCTCATCGGAGGTTGTAAATTGATATTGCTCCACTGATTTCAGTAGAGCTAGGACAGTTCATACCAGCTGAAGATCTTCCCCCCGGATTTTCAGGTGTTCAAGACCCCAGTCGGAGGCCAGATGTTCCAAAGAGCTCTGTTCCCATTGAGGTAACTGAATAAGGGCCAGATTTTCAAAAGTGCTGATAATCCAGCCCTAGTTGGGAGAGCTGAGTCCTTCTGAAAATTCTAGTCTATGACATTATCACTAGCACACTGCAGAAATCAGTGTCTGACAATATCACCTGGCTGTATTCAGAATAAAATTGTGCTGGACAAAGAGTTGCTGCTTTCAATTGGTCGCTACTGACAGGAGTGAACTTGGGTGCATGATTAGTCCAAGCCACTCTCCGGCACTGAGCCATGAAGTGTAGGAAGGGGCCAGGAGGAGGGGAAGGCAACTATGATGCTATAGAACTAATTTTCTGATCTTGCAGAGCTACAAAAGGTCCATTTACCCAAAAAGTGCAAAGAGAAGTGAAGCAGAGAGCAGGGGATTGCTTTTTGGCATCAGTTTACAGTGATTTGATTTGACAAATTACCCAGGGCAATCATGTTTTTAGACATTAATTATACACTCTGCGTTTCTTTCTAGGAAATGCTTCCCTCCACCCCCCTTCTATCTTGGGATTTGAGGCCAGGGTGCATGTGTAGAAGGGAGGATTTTTTAAAAATCTAAGGATTCGATATGCACTGACTTGCACCCAATCAGTGAGTTCCCACAGGATGTTAAGTCAATGGAGAATTTGCCCTTTAAGAGCTGGGCATAAGGGGGTGTGATCAGTAGAGTTGCAAATGAGGGATTGGCAGCACAACGTTTGGCAGGCTCTCTCTTGCTCCCTCGTTGGATCAAAAACCCCACTTTCATTCTGCAGTAGGGCAGATGGTGCGTTAGACCCAGTGGTGGAATTCAACCAGGGCTGGCTTCCATCCACTAGGCTGCCTCCTAGTTCAAGAAGGACCCCTGGTGCCCCTAGGTGAAAGCTGGTCCGCTCTGCATTTGGGCACCCACCAACCAACTGGAACCTCCCAACACCCTGGATAGACAGAGCTAAGCTGTATGGGGCTATGCTTGGGTCCATGAGAGCAAGGGTCTGAACCAAGCATGGGGACAAACCCACCTGAGCAGATTTGTGACCCTTTGTGAGCAATTTGATCGTGCACTTCTCACAAGACTTTAAGCTCCTGGAGGTAGGGACTGTCTCTTTGTTATAGGTTTGTACAGAGCCTTACCGCATGGGGCAGAGGTCTCTAGATGTCACTTCACAAAAAATAATGAGGTGGATGCTTCTCTTAGTAGCAGACTGTCAAGGCCAGAACTCTTCCAGTCCGGGAGCAAGAGGACCTCTTGTGCTACCCACATAGCAACTGGCTTCATGAGGATCACTAGGGATCATTTCATTAAAGAAGGAGAAGGGGGGAAGTTTGCAGATGACACTAAAATGGGGGGAGAGGTAGTTATGCTGGAGGGTAGGGATAGGGTCCAGAGAGACCTAGACAAATCGGAGGATTGGACCAAAAGAAATCTGATGAGGTTCAACAAGGACAAGTGCAGAGTCCTGCACTTAGGACGGAAGAATCCCATGCACCGCTACAGGCTGGGGACCGACTGGCTAAGCAGCAGTTCTGCAGAAAAGGACCTGGGGATTACAGTGGATGAGAAGCTGGATATGAGTCAACAGTGTGCCCTTGTTGCCAAGAAGGCCAATGGCATATTGGGCTGCATTAGTAGGAGCATTGCCAGCAAATTGAGGGAAGTGATTATTCCCATCTATTTGGCACTTGTGAGGCCAGATCTGGAGTATTGTGTCCAGTTTGGGTCCCCCACTACAAAAAGGATGTGGACAAATTGGAGAGAATCCCACGGAGGGCAACAAAAATGATTAGGGGGCTGGGGCACATGATTTACAAGGAGAGACTGAGGGAACTGGGCTTATTTAGTCTGCAGAAAAGAAGAGTGAGGGGGGATTTGATAGCAGCCTTCAACTACCTGAAGGGGGGTTCCAAAGAGGATGGAGCTAGGCTGTTCTCATTGGTGGCAGATGACAGAACAAGGAGCAATGGTCTCAAGTTGCAGTGGGGGAGGTCTAGGCTGGATATTAGGAAACACTATTTCACCAGGAGGATGGTGAAGCACTGGAATGGGTTACCTAGGGAGGTGGTGGAATCTCCATCCTTAGAGGTTTTTAAGGCCTGGCTTGACAAAGCCCTGGCTGGGATGATTTAGTTAGGGTTGGTCCTGCTTTGAGCAGGGGATTGGGCTAGATGACCTCCTGAGGTCTCTTCCAACTCTAATCTTCTATGATTCTGTGAATGAGCCTTAAAGAACAACCTATTTGGAAACCCCAACCAACCCCTAATGAAAGCTAGGGCCCAGATCCTCAGAAGTATTGAGGTGCCCAACTCCTGTTGAAATCAATGGGAATTAGGTGCCTAAATACCTTTTTGAGGATCTGAGCCAAGTGATCAGAAGAACCAGCTCTGACAGCCTCTGTAGGCTGCGGGTGAGCCTGGAGAGGCATTCCCAGGCTGGGGTGACAGGGCTAAATGCATTATCTCCCATCTCACCCCACCCCACATGGTAGATGGTGTCTTTTGCAGTTTGCACAGGCCAAGCGGGCTGGGTGCACATTTTGTCTGGATGCTGGTTTCTTGGAGGACAGGGATAGTAAAGCTGGCTGCAGGGTGGGCTGGGTCACAACCGCCAATGTCCAACTTAGGGCTGTTTTCCAGAAGGTCTTTGCTACAGCGATCAGGTTCTGCTGTGAAGAGCAGAGTGTCCAGAGGACATAGATTCTATGGTGCTGGGTGCTGTAGGGAATCCTAAGACAGACAGATACAAGCCTTTGGAAGTGTGCCATTTAAATCAAAGGGATTCATTAGTCATGCCCCCTGTGTTCCTGATGAGGGGCAGTATGTGCTGGGCATTGCAGCACCTTCAAAATAAGACCATTTCCTTCAGCTGAGAAAGCTGCTATTGATTCCAGTCAGCACTCCACCCTGCAGTCTGGTGTGGGGTCTGTATCCACTGTCTCTTAGACTTGGAAGGCTCTGACAGAGCCATCCTAGGGTTTTTTACACATTGGGAAATGTTGTTCTTGTCATTTTAGCCATTCACAACTGCCAAGTGCAGTCGCTTGAAGGACTGGAAGACTCAAGGGACTGGAAAAAACATGGAGCCTTTTGTTATTATTCATGTATTGGTGTAACAGAGGCACATAGGCCCTGTATTGTTCTGTGTTTGTGCAGCACCTGTTGGATAGGGGTCTTCCTCTCTTTCTGCAGCTCCTAGGTGCTACAGAAATAATAATAAATATAATGATACACAGTAAGAGACAGTCCCTCCCCCAAAGAGCTTATGGTCTAACTAGACAAGACAAAGAATGGGAGGAAGGAAGTGCTATTCTTCCCATTTAATCAATGGAGAACTGAGGCATAGAGAGATTAAGTGATTTGTCCAAAGGCATGATCTTAATTAGCTTCCATGTTCCACCCTAGAAGTGGCTGCATCACAGGTGTAGGTAAGGTGATTCCCGTGTGTATAGTGTGCAAAGCACTTGGAGATATTCCAGGACATAAGGACCTTTTCGTAGACTACAGACTCTTTGGGGCAAGGGCCCAGTCTTCCTGTGTTTGGCAATGGGAACTAGCACATTGTGGGCACTGCTGGAATATAAAGAAGAGTTAATCATTTTTTGTGAATTCCCTTTGTGAACCATGGCAAGGGAGGTGAGGTGGAAGGAGGGTTCTGACCTCCAGTCTCAATGAGTGAGGACCCCATTTGATTGGCATGATCAATGGGTTGGACCCTGTACATCAGAGTAGCTCCATTGACTGAAGTGTCAGCACATTGATTTACCCCGCTGAGGATCTAGCCGAGCCTCTTCAAGAGATACCTCCCCTCACATGAGGGGTCTGATCTGAAAGCCCACTGAACTGAGGTCCAGCCTGGCTCCCGAAGGACACCCCTGGGCCTGAGCTCGCCATCTATCGCTCCAAACAGACCAGAGCAAATCCCATGCTCCCAAACTTGCCATCCTCTCTTTGCCCCAGCGTCTTGAGGACGGACCCTGGTGGGAGGGGAGGGTGCAAGGAGAACCCAGGAAAACGTGATGCATTTAGAGGCCTCTCTGCATCAGGTGTTTCTTGCCATCAGAAAACAAAACCAGGCAGAAGCAATGCAGGTGCGGCCTCCCTTCCCCACTGCTCCCATTGACACCGCTCCGGAGGACACCGCCGGGGACGTAAGTCCCAGCAGGGCCCCACCTGCCACCTCTGGGCACCGTCATTGGTGCCCCTTTGGGCTTCTTACTTTCTATTCTGTTTTTCTTCCCTTGGAAACGGAGAGGGAACTGGGAACTGCTGTACAGGCATGTGCCTGTTCCCCATTACAGCTCCACCGAGGCTGTAACGTGAGAGCCCCTGTGCCATACCCACACGGTTATTTATTTATCCACAGACTTCCCCCTTGTTTTCATTAAGTTAGGCAGAAAAGGTTAATCGTCCTTCTGCTGAAGCTTCAAAACTAACCAAACTAAATAAAAGATGATTTTTAAGGACTTTTTTTTTTCTTGTCTTCCCCCCTCCCTCCATCCCCCCAAGCACCGGATTGAGTTGAGGTCACAATCAGAGATGGCACAAGAATAAATTAAAAACAGGTTGAAAGAAAAAGCAAGAAAGAAAGAGAAAAAGAAAACCACACTCAGAGGAGAGTGACTGGGAAGGGGTTGGTTTAGTCTAGGCCAGTAAACAAGCTGTCAGGCCTGAGTGACAAATGGACATCTGAGAGTTCTCCTCCTCCTCTTCTTTCTAGGAATTGCAGCAGACAGTTCTTCTAGCGCCTCCACTCCCTCTTGTTCATCTCCCTCCTTTGCTGCCACGCCACGTCGGGTCTGTTTGCGCCAGAAAGAAGAACCACAGCGCCCAGGGCTGAACCTTTGTGCACCCGCAAAGGAGCCGGGCTGAGTCATCCTCTCTCCCCATGCTTTACGTACTTCAGTTCTCTCGATGACGTGGTTCTGAGCACGGAGGGCAATCTGGCTAAACGGGCAGGAGTTTCCTATGGCAAAAAGGCTTCCACATTCTTCCCCCCAAGGAGTCTCATGGCTTGATTCTCCTCTCTCTTCATTTGGCTCTGCACAGCCAAGGAAGTCCCGTTGACGTCAGTGACTCTCCTTGTGATTTACACAGCTGTCAGTGAGAGGAGAATTAAGCCATCAGTGCTGGTTATATCATACCAGGACTTGTGACTCGTAGCCTGCTCGCTGCTAGGCCAAGAGACCATGGGTTCAAGTCTCCAAATGGGATGCTGAGTCGTGTACAGGGTGGGCTGATGGCCTGCAGATGAGGCATTAAACTGAGTTCCCCTCTAAGGACTGGCCAGGTGGGCATTAGACAGCCTGGGGCACTTTCAGAAAGATAACTCTGGTGGCCTACGCAGCCTCCCTCTTGCACTAAACAGACCCTGTAATCTCAGGGTGGGTGGGCGAGTAAGTTATTGCTGACCTGGTGCTTTGATGCTGTGTTCACAAGCCATTCTTGAGAGAGGAGGTTCTAATGAGGAACCTTGTCCTAGGCAGTACTAGGAGCAAAGCCACTGGGGAACCTTTTGATACCACCACAGATCTTGGACCAGGGAATAAGAAAGGCTTGTGGAGGCTCACAAACCTGAGCTGAATCCCCTACGGCCCACTCCCACCCCTACATACGCCATCTATTTTGCTTTGAGTTTTATGAGTTAGTTCCAACTGACACCTGGGGGTCACAGAGGGCGGTCTATGAACAGTACCTAAATAGGTTTGTCAAACGCTAATCAAGCTTGAATGGCCAAGTTTCACACAGCTCTGACTAGCAGTGGGTACAATAATAAAGGATCCTGTAAAGGAGCTTTGAAATGTACTACAAGGCAGAGGTGTGCTTGTGCACGAGCCATCGTGCAAAAATCACCCCAGGGAACTGGATGTTTATGGATAGGCCATTCCCTAGTAGCATGGAGGTAGGAAAGGGATAGGGCATATCATTTGTGGCATCAACTGGTGCTATTAGCCAACTGGATTGTAAGAATTTGGAGCCAGGACCATCTTTTACTCTGGGTCCCTGCAACATCTAGCACAATGGGGCCCAATCCTGATTAAGTTATCTTGGCACTAAGTGATAAACCCAGGTGAGACATCCAGATTGGAGCTGGTCATTGATGACTGTTGCTTTATCAGTATGTGGGGAAATTGTTTATTCCTGCTAATTAAAGACACACCAGACTGGCCTGTCAATACAAACCTCTCCCGCTCCAGGACGGTGACCCAATTAGCCTGTCATTTACTCAGATAGGGACCTTTGGTTTTTCTTTGAAGGCCAATAATGCAAAAAAAAACCAAAACACCCCCGCAAGTTAGACTGGGGTGTCTGTGCTTCAAAATTGTTTTAGGGGGCTGACCTCCTTCTTTAGATTGATGGTAGTCTGCTTTCTAATGACCTGCCTCATCAGATAAAGGATATGGGCAACTTTGCTATGGAAACAGATGCAGGGCAATTCAGTAGTCACATTATTTCAGCCCCAAGCTTCCTATATTGTTCCACTATTGGAGGCTAACTGGGATATGGAAGGAATGCCATCTCCCAAGTCAACAGAGGAATTTGGACTCCATGTTCATCCAGACCTCCTGGCCGCTGAGCTCCTCCAAACCCAGACTTCAGTGAGGTATGTGGGTGCTCAGCACCTCATAGGTCGTGGTTCTTGGTCAGGAAAGTCCACCTCTTTTTAAAGCATTGATTTTCTGCTTCATCTGTATGCAAAGTCTTCGTGAGGAACATAAATTGTGGCATCAGATTAAGGTCTAATATGTTCTTTGGGGGGTGACTGTATCCTGCTGTTGGAGGGAGATGATATTTTCCATATCCAATGGCTGTGGCCCTTGCGTGAATGAGTATATTAAAGACACTGTGATGGCCCATATTTTATAAAATGACTAATGATTTTGCATGCTTCCAACTTGAGACATCTTTAAGGGGCCTCATGTTTCTGAGGATTCAAGTTGGAAGCACCCAAAAATGGAGGCACTCAAAATCACTAGCCATGTTTGAAAGTCTGGCCCAAATATGCTGCTTTCAAAGGCTCATAACTTTCCCAAACTTCTGTTTTGGGGGGCTGGGTTTTTTTCCGTTTTTTCCCCACACTTGAACTCTGGCTCGTGAGGATATTACGGAAAGTTTGAGCAAATTCCTTTCCACTGCTCTTGGTTTATGAGAGGGTGAATAAAAAGACTTTTTTCCCCCTAAGGTTAAAAAAAAATCATGTTTTGTTTTTTAATCGTGGGAGCGTTCAAAATACAGCTGTGTCTTTAAGCTGAAAATTGGTAGATAGGTTGACCTTTAGGTAGCCTATGGGGTAGCCAATTTTCCCTTGAGCTGTACTGCACTGAGGCCATACTTGCCCCACACCTGCTGCACTCAGGAACCATAGGCATTGGCTTCCTGGCTCTACACAAAGGCTCCTGACCTGAGATTTTAGCTCCTCCACTAGCATCTATCTAGATATTTCAGTAACAAGCTTTTTGCTTCTGTTACATTGTAGCAATGTTCGGGGCAGAACAAGGAGGGAGAAAAGTTCACCAGAAGCTCAGGTTTGACCACAAAGTACCTTCTCACTCTAGGGGGTCTATTGCAAGGGTTTGGGCTTAACCTAAATTGACACCAACTTGGCAAAAGTCTCTAGCTGCATTTCCTCCCATGCAGGGGGACTAGCAGACACAACTCACAAATATAGGCTGGGCCTTGTGTACTCCAGGGCAAAACGGGACCAAATTCTGTGGCAACAACCCCTACATTTCATGGCAACATTCATTGTTATTACACACCAAAAATATGGCAAAAGAACATTATTAGGCCTGCATAGTCAAGCACTCAAAAGTTAGGAGATGCCAAAAGTAAGGTTGCCTGGGCAACTTTAATTCAGCCCCCTTGATCTCCTGCAGTAGGATGCAGTCTTTACGTTATATGCTCACATATAACGTTTTCCACAGCACCCCTGCCTCAGTCAGTGCACAGATTGGGCTCCTTGTCCGGCACCCACCTCTGGCCCAGTTCTTTGTCCTAGTGTCTTTGCCCAGCCAGTCCCAGTTCTTCCCCCTGCACGTTGCCTCCTTATCGGGTCTGTTTCCCTCTCTTCCCTTCCTTTGCCCCAGCCCAAATGGTTAAAATCTGGCAAAGTTATAAGCAAACTGAAAACAGGATCTTAAAATGGGAAGTGTCAAGCAACCTTAGTAATAGGAGGGCCTACCAGCCCTGCCTATTATACTACCAGTAAACATCTTTCCTTCCTACTCCACCCCCGTCCCTATGCAAACACACCGCTATGGGTCAGTGCGATAAACTTTGTCAGTGATTATTTTCAGACTGGTTATTTCTGAGGATGGGGTTTTTGCTTTCCAGGTGGCCTTGCTCCATGTGCTGGGTCTTGGTCCCACAACGTTGTCCCTGCAGGTTGGGCCTCTGCGTGTGCCCCATGTAAGCAGGGAGCTTGCAGGCAGCCTTAGCAGCTCCCATGCCAGCCGTCTTGACCTAGCTTATCATTTCTCTAGCCAGACTACGCTTCCGTCTCACTCCCCTCCTTGCCCAACCTCCTGCTGCCTGGTTCCGTGGAACAGTGCAGGATGAATTCACTGGGATCGAGATAACTAGCCATGGTGGGAAAAGCTGGAGAGAACAGGATGCAGTGGATGAGTCCCAGCAGACAGAAAACAAAATGTCAGATGTCTGGTTCCAGCAAAATGGTGACTTCCACCAGATAAAAGCTAAATTCTGCAGCATCTTGAAAAAAAAGCCATAGGCTATTCTAGCATGGTGACGACTCACTACCATGGCGCCTCCTGCTGGTCGTTCAGGGAATTATATTTTCCAGCCTTGGAGCGCCCTCTACCGGCCAGTATCCCGCGTGCCTCAGGCCCCCGTGTCCCTCCCAGACCCCAGTGCCCCTTTATCTTGAGTGCTGCCCCCTGGCAGTACCCCCACTCTCTGGGTGTCCCCACCCCAGGGAACCCCCAACCCTCTATCCCCACCTCACCTCAGGGCTACTGCCAGTCACCATCTAGCCCCCGCTCACTGGGGCAGACTGCAGTCTATAGCATTCATCATCGGTAAGGGGGATTTGGACCTGCTGCCTTTGCCTACCCTGGGCTGCATCTCTGCAACCCCAATACCCTTCCCGGCCTTTACCAAGGCCTGCAACCTGGGGGTTTTCCAGCCTGGAGCTCCCCAGCTCCCCTGGCCTTTCCCCAGCCCTGCTCCACTCTAGGTACCGTGCTGAGCTCCCAAGCAGCCAGGCCCGTCTCTCTTCACATCTACAGAGAGACTACCTGAGCTCCTGGCCCACAGCCTTTTATAGGGCCAGCTGTGGCCTGATTGGGTCCACAGGGCAGGTCACGTCAGACCACACCTCTCAGAGTTATTGTTCTAGGCTTTCTGCAGACATCACTCCATCGATTTATATCTGGTCAAGGTTAGTTTTGTAACCTTAAGCACGAGTGTGATAGATGCTATAGCAAGGATTGAGCTTGGGTCCTCCAGAGCTACAACTGTAAGTTGCTATAGCTTGAGCTAAAAAGCTCTATAGGTCGTGCTGCTAATTATTCCTCTTTGGTGGGTTGCCAGAGATGGGATCTGCACACGCTCGCCAGCAGGTTACATTAGAGAAACGTTTTATTTTAAATGAAAGCAGAGATTCCGAAGCACAATTCTCCAGCAAAGGGATATTCCATGGCAAATTCTGTGGCTATGGAATACGCAGGACTTTTGTCTAGGGTAGCCTTTCCCAGAGCATCCTGGCTTCTGATCAGCACAGTTCTTATGTAACAATTTATCTGCCAACTTGAGGAAGTTGTTCGTGTTCATGCGCTAGATTGGGTCTCAGGAGACCTTGGTTCAATATGTAGCTTTGCCACAAATACATCCCTCCGTGCCTCAGTTCCCCCAGTGTATCTGGGGACCATTAATGCTCCCCTGCCCCAGAGGGGTGTTGTGGTGGTAAATTCATTAATGTTTTCAAGGAACTCAGATATTGCAGTGGTGGGGTCCAGAGAAGTAACTAGACAGATGGGTCAGATTTTCAAAAGTGCTCAGCGCCTGATGTTCTGGGCTCTTTAGAAATACCCACATGTGTATTTTGGTGACTGTGGTGGTGCTGTAGTGGTCTCAGATCCTCCCCACAGTGCCTGTTGGAGCTCTGTTAGACTCCTGGCTCTAACTTCATCAGAACCCAGGCCATCCTCTGGCTTGCCCGGGCCACCTCTTAGGGCTGGCAGTGGAAGTGCCAGGGCTTCGGAATCCCCTGCAGGGGGCATGTAACAAAATGAAAGCAGCGGCCTGGAAAGGATAAGAGATCCCTGCCTATCACATGGATGGGTGGGGTATATAAGGAAGAGGCAACTGGGTTGAAGGAGGAAGGGTGTGTTCTCTTTCTCTCCTGTGGCTTGAAGTAGGGAAAAAGCCTTTGGGGGGATTATAACCAGCATTTTCAATTGACATGTTCTGTTTTGTTATGTTTGTGCCCATTGTTCAAAGGCCCTTAAAAAGGACTCGGACACTGAGTTTGCTTCCCTTCCCTTGCTGGTGAAAGAGCCCACCAGCCTTTGGAGCACTAAAGCACTTGTATGCTCTGCCCATCACATGCATTTGTTAAGCCTCATTTCGAATGCAGGTGCTTCCAAAAATCGCTGGCTAGACATAGCTGTATTTTCCTAAAACTCTGCAATTGCCAAAGAACATCTAGCCAGATAATGAGCGACTGTTGTTTTAAGTCAGGGGAGCGTTGGCTGTGCAGCAAGCAGTGATAATCTCTCTTGTGCCCAAACATTTTGTATTCTGGTACAAAAGGCATTTGCACTAGACTCACTGTAATGTGCTGTGTCACCTCAACCCCAAACACCTTCTGGTTATCCTCAAATAACCTGTGACCCTGTATTCAGAATGGAAACCTTCAAGACATGAACAGCAATTCCAGACAGCAAAGCGGTAACGGTGGAAGGTCAGTTTGTAGCCGAACTATAATGGTAACTGTGCCTATACGCTTGGGTGCATTGTGTCTGTTCAAAGGTACAAGGCATCCAGTCTCAAAGAACAAGGTCTAAGTTAAGCAGTAATGAAAACACAATTGAGTGAGGTGGGCACAAAGATCATGAGCAATAACATAGGAGTTGCCAGACAGAACCAGACCTGTGGTCCTTCTACTCCTGTATCCTGCCTTTGACATCACCTCATGCCAGATGCTTCAGAGGAAGTCAAAAGAACCCCACAGAAGACAGATGTGGGCTAATCTGCCCTCCACATTAAGTCTCTTCCTGATCTCTAATAGTTAAAGATTGATTTAAGCCCTGAAGAATGCGGTTTAATATCCCTCCCAAAATTGCATAGAATTAACTATTCTTTCTCTAGATTTTCTTGTTAGCCATATAAATGACTGACCCCTTTTTGAATCTTGGTAAATTCTTGGCCTTAATACCATCCGATTGCAATGAATTCTTCAGTCTGGTTATGTATTGTATGAAAAGGGCAGGAAGTTAAGATTGGAACCAAGAGCCAATCAAGTCAAAGCTGGGTTTGGTTTTTGGTTTTAAATCTGCCCGTAAACCCAGAGAGTTTAAGTGACTTGCCCAAGGTCACAAAGGAAGCCCATGGCAGAGCCAGCAATTGAACCCAGGTCTTCTGATGGCCAGTCCTGTGCTTTACCCAAAACTTTCTTCTCAATCAAACTTCCTCCAAATTTGGTTCAGGCCCATCTCTAATAGCGATGTTAAAATATGGAGAGCAGTAATGGCTCTGCCTGAAAAATGGTTTGGAAAGAACAAATCATACCGAGAGCCTGGGCCTGAGTGGTGCATTAAGATGAATAATTAAGAGTTGGATTCCTTTAGGAAAGGAAGGAATTTATTGCTGCTCTTCTCTCCAGTCAAGGGGGACATTTGTTATTGAACTGTGTAATGTGTGACAAGACACAATTTTTGGTGTGTGCTATCTGGGTAATCAGCCTGCGGGAATTATGCATTCCGTGCTGATTACACCAATGTGTTGCTTTTCACATTTCATACCAAGAGTTTGAAATTTATGTTCCATTTCTGTGGTCCTCAATCAGATTTACTTTCAGTTAAAAATGCAAAGAAAGAAATATGGTAAGAACAGAATTCTCCACTGATATATGCCATAAAACCTTGGCACCTCCATACAAGGTTCCCTGGCACAAGCGGAAATGAAGGGTCTGATTCTGAGCTCACTCGCACCACTATAACTCAATGGAATGACTCCCGGTGTACACCAATATAGCATCAGGCCAGTTGGGTCTGATTTTCCACAGCTTGGCCTGTGAGCTGTCAGTTACCCCAGTGCAAAATGTGTATAAAATGCAGCAAAATCCAAATAGTAACTCACTTTGCTCTGGTATAAATAACCGTACGTAGGGGAAAGCAGTGGGGAGTCAGGCCCTGGAAGTGTAATTAAAGGGACGCTGTCAACTTAAATTGGGTCATGTTGTAGAAGCTGAGTGGTGTAGTAGTAAAAACAAGCGTGTATAAAACCTAAGACTTACAAAAATGTTCCTGCATTATTATTATTTATTATTATTTTAAATGATAATTAAAACAATTGCTTTCAAAGAAACAATCATCTCCCCGCAGTGTTTGAACTGCAAGAGCTGCAGCGTTTAGAACCTGACGGGGAGACGATCTGTGAATGGGAAGTTATTGCTTTTTGTTATCCAGCCAGCCTGAGAGAAAAAGCAACAAATAAAGAGCATAACCATGACAAGGAAATTGCATTTCTAAAATTTCCTTCATCTAAGGTGTTAGTAGCCAAGGTGAAGAAACCTGCTTGACTGTGACAGGTGCTTTTTTAAACAAAGGGGTAGTGTCACTTTAAAAACAGAAGCGGAAATCAGAGATTTTTGAGGTGGAAAAGACCGACCAAACCACTGAGTCCGTTTTCTCCAAAGAAGAATGTATTGCCCCATTAGAGGATGTAGATTCAGGGTTCAACATTTGCAGGGGCATCCCTGGAATGAATCTGCATGTTGCCTTTATGCTCTGCGCTCATATTGCCCAGTCCAAGCTGTGAGTCAACTCGATCTGGATTTGCCTTGCTGTGTATGGGCCCTGCAATGGGCTTGTATACTGCTGATGGCCCTGCGCTGTGTATGGGCAATATACCCTATAGGAGCCCATAGTGCAGCTTCTTCCTGTCTGATTGCCTGCAGGCCTGTGCTGTATATGGAAAGGGAAAGGCTCAGGAAACAATGAATGCCAGGGCTAGAGATTGAGCATGGGGTTGCTTAGCTTTATTAATCTTGCCCTTCTTCTCTTTGGTCTTCAGGAGAATCCTTGAGCTTTGCTGATGATTTGCTCTCCGGACTCGGAACTTCCTGCGTGGCAGCTGGCAGGAGCCATGGAGAGATCCCAGAAACCAGCCTTTATTCGGTCATTTTCAAGTGCCTGGAACCAGATGGCCTGTACAAGTAAGAAAGTGATGGATTTTGGATGGGATGGGGAGGAGGGTTGAGAGATAGCATATAATGCAGTTATTGTTTAACATTTTTATTGCAGTAGTGCCTAGAGGGCTGTACCGATACAGGGCTCCATTGTGGTTGGTGCTGTACAAACAGGTTTGTTTGGTGCATGTGTCTTGGACTGTGCGTTAGGAGCTGAGACAGGCCCAGATCATGAAACTGAGATCCAGTTGTCCAGCACTGGAGAGACTGGGGCTGTTTGGATCGGGGGGTTTGGTTCAGTTCCATCAATGGATAAGTGGGATAAAAGAGATCCCACTGAGGTAATCGCAGCTCTCTGATATCATGTGCATGATGGGATATGATCTGCCTCACTCTGATGAACTGAGCCAGCATCAGGGAGATTGGAATCTGACCCTAATGGGAGTTCCTCAGAGACAGCAGATGGGTTTGAGTCCTTGCCAGATTCTCCCCTCTCCATTTCCCCACTTAGCAGGCAGAGCAACCAGAGGCGGTATTCTGAACGTTACAGCATAGCGTAGAGTCCTCAGTATGTTAGGCCCTGTGCAAACATGCCGTGAGGGACACACTCTGCCTTGAAGAGTTTCCAATCCAAGTAGACAAAGGAAGTGTCATTGTCCGCATTTTTCCAGAGAGGGGAATGAGGCGCTAAAGGATGCAGTGACCTGTCCAAGGTCACAAAGGCCCAATTCCCATGCCTGTGCTTTACCTGCAAGACCACCCTTCCTCACGTCTGTGCTTTCCATGCGCTGCATCCCCCGTGTGGCTCAGTCGGCGGACGAGGGACGGGGGACAGGGAGAGGTCGGAGAGCAAACGTAAAAAAAGAGAGAGAGAGAGAGAGAAAAAGAGTTGAGAGAGAGAGAGAGAAACACCCAGGCCTTAACGTCAGAGCGGCTGTAATAATTAAAACACATTTTGTAGTGAGTAATGAAACTTTTTATGGGACCACAAAGGCAGTTAAATTCAGAGCTGGCAAATGGACTGTCAGCGAGAACTTTTTAAGATCTTGATTAATACTTTCCCTTCACCTCCCCCTCCGCCCTCTCTCCCCCACCCCATTAAGTACGTTGACAACCTCCAAAGAGGGAAGAGCTTTTATTGCACAACTCTGGTGCTGGGCCGCATCTGGGAACAGGCTCCAAATGGTGCTTGCCACTGAATAACTCTGAATGTTTCCTTGTTAAAATATAGATAGGTATGTAATATAATTATTAATATCCCTGGGAATCGGGCTGCTCTGAGCAGATGCCAGGAAGAGTCTGGAACGGAGCTGGCTAATGATTTGCCTCCAGTAAAATCCTGTCACTTGTGAGCTATTGGCAACTTGGTCCTTGGTTGTCAGAAGGGATGAGCAATTCTGTTGGCCTTCCAGTCTCTGGGGAGGCTAGTCTTGAGGTTAAACATTGGGCTGGGAGTCAGGAGAACTGGGTACTGGGTCCAGCTCTGTCACAGACTCCCTGTACGACCTGCCAAGGCACCTCTGTGACTCAGTTTCCCCATTTGCAAAATGATCCTTGCCTGCCTTCCAAAGGGCTGCATGGCTTAATTCACCAGTGTTTGTAAAGGGCTTGGGGATTCTCAGGTCAAAGGTGCAAAGCTTTACCATATGTCCAAGGGCACGTAGGCAAAGTGTTATCCTCTCCGTGGGCCAAAGGTGCCTCTCTGCTGCACAGCACTGTGTCCCGAAGCAATGGAGGTGGGGAGAGGTGGTCCTCAATTAGCAAGCAGCCGCCAGCATCCCTGCTAACTACTCTCAAGTAGAACTAGTGTGCATTAGGGAGTGTGCGGCTGGGTGGATTTGGGGAGCTGCTGCTCTGTGCAGTCTGCCTCCAGGGGAAGTAGGCCAAACCTCCGTGACAGCTTGCTGTATACAATGATGCAGCAGCCTTCTGTACTAAAAGCCTGAGCCACCTCCCGTTGCAACCACTGGGAGTCTTTCCACTGACAGCATGGGCTTTGGATCCAGCCCTCTATCTCCGCTCTTCGTGCCTGTCAAAGGCAAGCTGGAAGTCAGCTGAACTGGGAGAGCTAGCAGATGTTCTGGGAGTATAGGTGGGATTTGGGAGGCACACAGAGAATGGTCAGCCCCATGCATCTAGCTAAGGATCTGTGGGGCTTGGCATCCATTCCCCAGGGGATCCCAGAATGCTACGTGTCCACCAGCACATACACACATATGCTAGCGTCTGTGCACACACACTGGTCCATATACAGAGGCTGATACATGTATACATTTAACATACACATTCACACCCTGGTACATGCATACATCAGTACGCACACACACCTGTCTGTAAACATACATGTTCACACACATACACACACACACACACACACACAGTGTAATCCTAAGGACTGTTCTCTGCAAACATCCATACAGTTGTGACACAAAATGCAGAAACTCAGGGCAGTGACCTGTGAGGCAAATGCTCCGTTCTGAACCCACGCCGACAAAACTAAAACAAAACCCCGGGCACAAGGTTGGGTTTTAAATTGAATTTCTTCTCCTTGTTTCGCTTGTTTTGGTTTTTTCAGAAAATTCTCTTTCCTGGAAGACTCTAAAATGGGAAAAATCCAGTTTGCAGCAATTCAGTCGGGAGCTGAGATTTCTTTCAGCCTGCCCGGGGAATGCACATGCCCTGTGCTGCATCGGTGCTTTTAAAAGGCAAACCCTTTGGCCCTCTGGATAGTTGGAGGGCATCATCTAAAAAGAGCGATGGGCCTGTGCGATCACGCAAGGCTGATCAAATCCGTAAATGTGGATCTGACATCCTGTCCATTTGGCTTTTCCTTTTGAATCACCTAAAGCAATTAGGCAACACTATTGACCAATCGCTCAGCGCATTTCCGTCCTTAGATCAAAGCCAGGATTCAGTTTTTTAAGAAAAACAAAAATCTTCAAACAAACAAGCTAATTGATTTTTCTGTTTTTGAGGTTTCTGTAATTTAAACAAATAAACTAACAAAAGCAGAACTAATTTTTACGTCTTTCTTCATTTTCAGTTTGATGAGAACAAGTTGCCTTCCAGCCTGGGCTGTTCTGCCTGTAAAACATTAGGATTGTTACACCAATCCTACAGCCCGAGAGCGTATCAGGGAAGAGCAGATACAATACACACGTGCCTGTCTGTAAACACATGTACACATGCAAGTGTGCCACACACAGATACATGCATGTACACACAAATCCATACTGAAAACACGTGAACGCCCACTTCAAAATACACAGCGGTATTGATTGTGGGTGTTTGTGGAGAATACAGTATTTGGTGTATGCCCCTTAAAAAAAAAAAAGAGAGAGAGAGAGATGAACTAAATACCCTGCTGGCAAAATGTGCCATGAGCAAGAATTCCTCTCCCCATAGAAGACAGAACTTAGGCAACCCACTCACTCCTCCAAGCCTGGTCCGGAGCCACCTCCATGTCTGTTCAGTGCTTGGCTGCTCCTGAGACAACCAGCAAGGGGGATAATTAGTGCCAGTTGTATTGATGGTTTTGTGATAGTGGCTGAGACCCGTAGCTCGTTGCACTCTGGCCATTAAATGGGAAGGGCTGTCCATTGCATCTGACTAAAGGCAAAGATCAGCCTAAAGGTGAAAGGGTCCATCACCCATAACCCAACCCCAGAGGTCCACCAGCTTCCTTTATTCCTCTCTCCTCCTAAATGGGACTTGTTGGGTTATCTTCTTTTGCACACTGCAACCTCCCTACCCCTGCAACCAACCTCCCCCGTCTCATCTCCTTACCTAGCTGCTCTCCGAGCACTTAGGACGCCAGTTTACTGAGCTGTAAAAGCCGTCCACATCCAAGTGCTGTACCTGATCAGCTGCTGGAGAGCGGGGTTGCCAGCCCAGCGTGCTTATTTCAAAGCACTTGGGGAGAAGCCACTAGCTGGGGGCCAAAGAGGGAGATGTTGGAAAAGGAGATGAAACCCCTTCTGGCTCTTCTATAGATCGGCTCTGCGAAAGCAGGAGCAGCACCAGCCGCTCTTCCCTCCACCAGAGATACTATAATTATAGATTAGATTAAATCCCAATGTTTCACTTTATTTACATTCCTGACCTAGCCTATTCATTTCCGGTGTTTGTGCCAAGAATCAGCACAAAATTTACTGGAAACAATATGGAAGTCATCAGGAACCCCTCCAGAGCCTCTTCCTTGGAGCGGATCCTTCTGCCGAGAAGGAGCCTCCAGCCTCCTGCTGAGTTTGCTTTCCCCCTCACCACGCCAGATAGTTTACCTGGGTGAGTTGCTGACCTGACCCAAGGCCTCTCACCATCCCGAGCGTGCAAATGTGTCCGAGGGGTCATGGGGAAAGAGGTCGCCATCACCTCAAAGAGACGGGAACTTGGAAGCCAGAGGAAATGGCTCATTGTGTCTCTAGCTCTTGATGGGGAGCTGCGGAAGAAAGGTCAGTTCCCTTGGATGGAAGTGAATTATAGCCATGTGACTACAATCCGACCTCAGAACAGCAATAAACTCTACTACGTGGGGTGTAGCCCACAGCCAGCAAATCCTGCCTAGCCAGCTTAATCCACTAGCTGGCACAGCAGCTGTCTCCAGTGCAGCTAGGCTTAGCCTGTGCAAAGTGCATATGGCTTTTTGACTGCATGTCTGGCTATTTATATGCATACAAGAGCCTGCTAATGCAGGCAAATGCCTGCTGCTCTTCAGCTGGTAGGAATTGTTATTGTTCGTCTGTCAGAAAGACACGTGAGTGAGCCACATCTACCCTTTGAGCGAGGGGTTTGAATCGTACTGTGGGTATAAATAGCGGTGTAGCCGGGATAGCGCCGGCAGCGGCAAGCTGTGCCAAGGCCATACTCATGAGGTTCAGGCAAGTTGGTGCTCAGCGTGGCTAAGCTGTGCCGCCACTGCCTGTGCTACTACTTCTACTCGCACTCGCTCTCGCCAAGTGCGTCTACACGCGCAGGGACTCACCCCCGGCTCATAGTGTAGACGTAGCTGAAGACTTAGCGGAACAGGTTGAAACTCAGTCCTGGCTGAGCTCCTGCATCTGGACAGTCACCAGGCTCCTGAACTGGACCCTTCCATTGGATCCCATGTGTCTTTAAGCCTGTTGGGTCTGAGCAGCATCCAGCTACTGTCCCTATATCAGGCCTTTCAAACATACTCCTGGGGCACAGGCTTCCTGTTTGGCACCCTTCTCGGGATAGTAGGACCCTCTGGTCCACTGCCCTGGACCCCAAGATCAGTGCTGACTTCCCAAGTCTCCCTGGTAGCTTATGCCTGCCATCTTCAGAGTGCCACGTTACTCGTAGGCTATATCGGCAGCTGGAGCCAGGGTGTGATTCCCGGCTCGTACACTAGCTCACATCAAGGGAGCTCACTGCGAATAGTAGTGTAGCTCCGGTAGCCTGGGCAGCAGTGGCACAAGCTGGCGGCCCTGAATACAGAGCTGCCGGAGCCCTGCGGGTACGTACTCAGGGCAGCTAGCCCACGCCGCTACTGATGCTGCCCATGCTACCGTGTACTCATTTTGGGGGGCTAGCTTGATGAGTATGTCTATTTGAGCTGGGAATCCCACCTCTAGCTCCAAGTGCAGACGTAACTGCAGACACAGCACAAGAGAGAGACAGAGCTATGGAGACATCATAGACACCTTCACTCAAAACCCTGCCTCAGATTCTTCACCCTTACTGAGAGCTGATAGGGTCTTAGTGTCCTCTATGGAGGTCAGGAATCTTCTGCCCTCCTTCATCTCCCACCCACTCTTGTCTTTTGGCTTTGCTCTGCTCTCCCTTGCTAGAGATATCTCTTTTAACAGCAGTTTCTAACACCTTTGTCTCTTCCTGCCCTTACCCTCCCCCATTCTCCAATCTCACTGCAGACCAGAGTCATTCGCAAGTCCATAGTCTTTGGCCAGTTGTCGCCCCTTGGACTTGGATAAGACAGAAATGGCTCAATGGTGCTTCCGTTGGACAAGGACACCTTCCGCAGCTGTAGACACCTGTGTTGTCTGTTAAGTATCCCTGATTGAGCTAATCTACAACCATTGTCTGCCTTCCTGCCAGTAACTCCCCTGCCCACCCCAGCAGGAAGTTAACTCTTTGCACCCATGTAGCAGACATCACAATAGTAATAGAGGTCTTACGATATTCATAAACATATCCCACGTTTTCTTCATGGTACCATACATCTGTCTTGCATGCATTGCCGTGTTTGCTTGCTTATCAGGGCATCAAGGGCTGTCAGTACGTGCAACACAAAAGGGGGACAGATGTCATGGAGAGCTAAGCAGAGACTTGAGTGTTTGTGTGTGTGCATGTGATATTTTTTTTCCCATTGAACAATAAAAATGCCCATTAGTTCTATTTTCACTCTACCATAGAAGCAAATACAGGATTCTTGGCAATGTCATCTCATAGCAGGGCAGTTCTAATAGATTGTACAGCCTGGCTAGCTAATACCTGAGTTTTATTTTTATTTTTATTTTTATTTTATTACGTTACCATAGGACCTAGGAGCCACAATCGTGGATCAGAATCTCCTTTTGCTAGAGGCTGTACAAACAGCCCCCATCCCCAAATGCTTACAAATTCCTGTTACAGATTTTTAATATTTGTATTACAGCGGCACCAGTCACGATCAGGGCCCCATTGTGCTAGGTGCTCTACAAACACATAGGAAGAGACAGACCCTGCCCCAAAGAGTTTGCAGTTTAAATAGACAAAGCAAGAAGGAAGTATTATCATCCCCATTTTACAGATGGGAAACTGAGGCACTGAACGATGAGGGGACTTGCCCAAGTTCATTAGGGAGTCTTTGGCAGGGCCAGGAATTGAGCCCAGGTTTCCTATGTCCCAGACCTGGGCTTGAACCGCAAGACCCTCCTTCTTTCAAGATCTTAGAGTTGCAGCAAAATCAGGCTATCCAAACGTAGGCCTAGGCTGACATGAGTTTGTAGGGGCTAAGTCTAGCTCCCAGGTGTCCACATTGCCTACCAAAACATTACTGCAGCGGGCATTAATGGACCCCTGTGAAAGGTGGCCATTGCAGACGGGCCCAGGACTGACTGGACCATGAGGCCTGGCCTGGCCTCCCCTCTCTCTAGTACAGGTGATACCCCCAGACTGGGGAGAAGGTTGGGCTGCTATTTCCTGGACTGTCTGTATCATGGTGATACCCAGAGGCAGCTTCCAAGCCTGGCTTCTTCCACCAGCATTAAAATCATGCATATACTTTTGGGAAAGGATTCACCAGTGGAGACCATGTGAAAGAAAGCAAGGTGCTTCTCTCCCTACCCAAGCAACCAACAGGATGGGCCACTTCCATCTCCTCTCCCCACTCATCACCCTACCTCTTGTGGGCAGAACTGTCCTGTCCAGCCACCTCTATGGGTTTTCATAGAATCATAGAATCTCAGGGTTGGAAGGGACCTCAGGAGGTCATCTAGTCCAACCCCCTGCTCAAAGCAGGACCAATCCCCAACTAAATCATCCCAGCCAGGGCTTTGTCAAGCCTGACCTTAAAAACCTCTAAGGAAGGAGATTCCACCACCTCCCTAGGTAACCCATTCCAGTGCTTCACCACCCTCCTAGTGAAATAGTGTTTCCTAATATCCAACCTAGATCTCCCCCACTGTAACTTGAGACCATTACTCCTTGTTCTTGTTTTGTGACGGGGGCCTCCTTCTGTCCCTCCCTGGGCAGCCTTCTCTTACCCACGAGAGATGGGCCCAAAGCAAAACCCCTTTTCCAAAATTACCTGGACTTGAATGAAATTCAGCTTCCACGCTTAATTTCACAGCAGCTGTATGGAGTGCCAAGCCCAGCATGCTACAGGAGAGGCAGCGTAGTGTAGTGGCTAGTGGTTCTGACCCCAAGTCTGCCATGTGACCTTAAGACAAGTGCTTCCTATCTCTTTCCCATCCTGTGTCTTTTCTTTTTAGCTTGTAAGCGGCTCAGGGCAGAGGTTGTCCCTGACTGTCCTCGATTTGGATGCGTGGGCTGGGTTCTCACATGGTGTAAACTGGAGTCATTCCAGTGCTTTCACTGGAGTCCTGATAACTTACACTAGATGAAAAGCTGATCTTTTCTCTCCTCTTTTTTTGAGAAAGGCAAAATTTCCCTCCCTCGCTCCCTCCCCCATTTCTGGCTACACCCCACACTGTAAACAGAAATAGAGCAAGCATTATAGATTCCCCCCATGCCCAGCCTCTTCCCAACCTTTCCTCAGGATGTCAGGAATGAAATAACATTCTTTGCATTTTTGCTATAAAGCTCCTGGTATCTGATCTGTAGACCCCCAGCCGTCTCTGAGCGTATTTGCATGGGTCCATTGGGGTCGGCTGGAGGAGGAAGGCAAGCAAGGAGGAGGTGGAATTCTTAGATCATTGTGTAAGGTATTGCAGACAGGAATGTAAAAATTGATGATTCTGCCAGGAAATGTTAACAGGGAAGGGGGGGGAAAGACCCCATCAGCCTGGTCTGTTGATAGGCTGGTGGGGAATTATTTTCAATTCTGAGTGTGTAGTAACCTAATACCAGTAAACATTTTTTCCCTAATCTTATCTCTCTGATTGTAATGGAAGAGACAGTGCAAGAGACCCAGGGAACTACAGAAATAAACACAAACAGAGATGTTATTGGCTTTGGTCTGTTTCTAAGCCAGCAAGAGCTTCTTTGTGCTTCTAAGTCCTACACCGTTGCTTTTATATTGATTCTCTGAACTCTATAGCTGCTTTTACCTGGAGATTGTAATGCCCAGACAAATGTTAATTTAACTCTCAGGGCAGCCCTGAGGTTTGATTTCCCCTGGCCACTGCTGGACACATGTAACTCTCACTAATCTGAGCAGGAGTACACTGCAGGGGAGAACTGGCTCCCTAGAAGGAGGAGAAGTGTTATTTTTATTCGCCGTGTCACATTTGGAGAAACTGAGGCAGAGAGAAAGGCAGTGACTTCCCGAGGTTACCCAGCAATTTGAGAGCAGGGCTCAGAATAGAACCCAGGAATCCTACCTTGCAGTGCTCTGGTATAGCAACATGATCACACTCCTCCTTTTCTACCAATTATTTTTCCTCACTGCCGCCCGACTCCAGTAAAGCATTTACATGATGCACTTTGCTAGATCGGATGTCAGACCAAACCCCCTGCAAGAGAGAGAGGCCGAGAGCTGTATTGTATACAGAATCCCAGCCACATTTTGCCAACACCTTTCTTTAGCGGATCGTCTCCCCAGCTTCTTTTTTCCCATTTCCTTAGTAGGGACAACAACTGGGTATCCAAGGGGCTTATGTGGGGGAGATCCAGACTGGTTACAATGCCCTAAACCCTCCAGCCTGGAACACTCTCCTGCTGTTAGCCTTTTTTCTTTCCTCCTCACAAAGACAGTCCCTTGGTGAAGGGAAAGGTAAGAGGGGCCCCTCTCCAGTTGTTTCAGCAGCGCCTCTGGTGCTCCACCTATTCCTATAGGGAAAGGAATGTATTGTAAGGCCAGTTCCTTCCAGCTGGAATTATAGATGCTGTAAACTCTTCCTGAGGCCACTTTGGGTGTCTGACCTAAATGGTGCTCGGTAAAGGCTGGCAAGGGATAAATCAAGCGTATAATACAGAGACATAGTACTGTCTCGTGGTTGGGAGTCGCCATCTGAGTCCTGGATTCTATTTCCAGGCCTGCTGTTGACTCACTACATCCCCTGACCTCCTCATTTCCCTGTCTGTAAAATGGGTGGTGATCCGGCTGCGGTGTGGAGTCATTCATTGTTGGTAAAACGCTTGGACCGTTTAGGATGGAAGTTTCTAGAAAAAGTTCAGCCTGTTGTTTACAGCTAGCGACTGCTCTCCAGGGAATGCGAGGCTGGTCGTCACCCCTGAACCTTCCAACCGTTCATCAGGATGTGTAAAAAGTGACTCCAGTTTTTAATAGGATTGTTCCACCCAGGGCTCTTAGTCTCTGCAGCAACAGCCTCTGTACATAAATGTGCTGCTGATGAGGATGGAGCTGTATGAATTAAGATTTCCAAATGCTCAGCGCTTACAGTTAGGGCTAGAGTTGAAGAAAGCACAGCTCCAGTCTGGGCCTCTAACATTCCACCCTCAGCACCTGATCCAAAGCCTATTGAAATAAATGAAAAGACTCCCATTGACTGAAATAGGCTTTGGACTGGCCCCTAAAGTCCCCAGAAGTGGTCCTGGTTCAAGCAGCAATTTAAGCCACCAGTTAATCCTCCTGCAGTTGTCCACTGAGTAAGTCCCCTCCGCACGCTGTGGTGCATAGCTCAGACGTTACAGTGACAGGTGCCCCGTGAGAACTTCTAGAGACGTGCCTGCCTGAGATGTGAAAGCTCATCACACTAGTAGTGTCTGTCAAACTGGCCTGTACGTCTGTAAAACTTTTTTTTCTTTCTCCAGCTGACACCTGCAACAACTCCCCCTCATCCCGCTTTCTTGTAACAACCACAAAAAACCCCAAAACAAAGGCACGCAAAGTCCTCGCCAGCCTTATCTCCAGGAGGGTGCTTCATATTCTTCTTTTAATTTTTTTTTTTTTTTAAATATTTCTCTCCTAATCTCTCATTTACGCAAAGCATTACGTCGTAGGCACCCTTTCCAAGCCCGGCCGCTGCCTTTTATCAGGGTTTGATTCCACGAACAACCCATCCCAGCTGTGCAAGCCATTCTTACAACTCAAGGTTTCAAGACAAAAAATGTTTCCAAGTCTGCCAATGTGGTTATCTTGGGGGCTGCAGGGGAGAGATGGATGCAGGAATCCTCCACAGAGGGGGTGAGTTGGGAGGGGGTTGCTGGACTCAGCTGCTTTCCAATATACCTTAACAGAACATTCACTCTCTTACTTATTTTTTCCATATAGTTTGCCTGTTTTTCTTTTTCTAATCCTTGACTGGGAAGTTTGAGAGGGGAACTGAGAGCCCATGTTTAATCAATCCTGGACTTTTCTGAGCCATTCCATCACTGGATCCTTTGCTTGACCTTCTTGGTCTGATCCAAAGCCCCCTGCAGTCAATGCAAGTCTTTCCACCGACTTCCATGAGGTTTGGGTCAAGGCTTTGGAGGAAGTGTGTTCAGGTGGATTGGGTTTGAAACTCTCCTGTTCTAGACTCAGATTCTCTGGGGCTGTTGAGGCAAGTCACTGACGGGCAAAATGATCAGAAGTGTTCACTAATTTGCAGTGCCCAACTTTAGGCACCTGTAGTAGGGCTGATTTTCACGGGTTCGGCGTCCCCACAGTTCCCGTTGTAGTTGTAGGTACTCAACAGCCTAATGTGGGGCTTAAATGGGCAAAAGTAGCCAATCATTTCTGGGTGCCTAACTTGAGATCTCCCTAGGATTCGATTTTCAGAGGTGCCAGCCACTCGCAGCTCCCATTGACCTCCACTGAAGTTGTGCATCCTCAAGGCCTCTGAAAAAAATCAAGCCCAAGGTGCCCAAATTTGGCGAACCAAAACCAGGCACACCCCACAGGAGTGAACACTTTGGAAAATATTGCCTTAAACCTCCCAGTGCCTCAGTTTCCCCATCTGGGAAATGGAGATCGCAAAACTTACCTACCTCACATTCAAGTGTTGTGAGGGTTAATTAGTGAATGACTGGAAGGCAACATGATTGACTGGTGCATCTGTCCTTTCCTTGGACAAGATGGGAACACCGTCTCCGTGTGCATTACCCTCTCAGCTTCCTCAACATTGTTCCATCAGTGATCGCCCTGAACTATGCCCCGAGTACCCTCAGCAATGATCGCCGTTGATAAGTACCCAAAAGTTTGGTTCCTTAGCAAGAAATCTCACAAGAACAGGCTCTTGCCTAAGATTTATGGTGCTTCCTGCTTTAGTATTTCAGTCCTTTCACAGCGGGGAAGCACAAGAACATGTGCACCAAATGAAAAATAAAGGGAGGTAACATTATCTGGACGTTTTCTGAACTTCATTAAAGACTCAGGCACAGCTTTTGTTTAGTCCTGATTGTATCCAAGCCATTCCACCAGCCATCATTGCTATGCGCCAGGATCGCCCTTGCAAGGCAGTTGGAACCAAGGATCCTTTGCATGACCATCCAAGGGCCAAATTTGACTTTGGGGTCCAGTTTTGCAAACAGCTCAACTCCCAGCTCAGCATGTCCAGCGCATGTTGAATGACGAGTTCTCTGCAAAAGCTGCTCCAAAGTGCCACGGTGGGAGCTGAGCTCTTTGCAAAATCTGGCCACTTTTTTGGTGCTTAAATGGGTGCAGAATGTTTGAAAATCTGGTTTAGAGAGCACAATATATGGTCTTAAAGCTGGAAGTGTGTAGGGGGCAGTTATCATCTATGGTGTCCGAGACAAGATCCTGAATTCCTCACACTGTAGTGGGGTTTACTGGACTCTGATGGTCCTTTAATCCATTCGCTTAGAAAAGGTTTCCCAACGCTGGATGCGTTGGCTTCTCCTCTCTGCTTAGACACATCCTCACCGCTGCTGGAGCAAGATCAAATCCCTGCCGTGGGAGTTTAATGTGGACCGAGTGTATTGCACCCAGTCGGCATGTGTGATGAGCTCCACCCATGTAGATGTTGATGGACATCCCACCTAGCCCAACAGGTGCTGTCTTCAGTGGATAACCGAGGGGCCAGTTTTCAGTTCTCTCTAGTCATGCGTTTACACTGTGCTCCTGACTATGGTCTCTGAGCTTGCCAGACGCCTGAGATCTGATGCCACATTACACAGCCAAGGTCAGGAACACTCGCCTAAGTTGTTTCTCTTTGAGGAAGGAGATGAGGTACCTTTAGGTTTTTTCCCCCTCTGCTTCTGATCTCCCCCCGCACACTCCCCTCCAGCCTTCAGGAGCAAGATGAATTGATTACACAGCAATATGGTTTCTGTTATGAAAAGGGGGAAAGAAAATACCCTGGCATTTGCCGGAAACCCACAGAGCCAAAACGTATGTCATAATTAAAATGCTTCTTAAAAAAGGAGTGGGGCAGTGGTGGTTCTTGCTTAGAGCGGGAATTGAGCCCACTTGGAAGGAGCCAGGGGTGAGCCAGTGTATTTGCTTCCCTCTCCGGGGCGAGGTGGCGGACCAGCTGTGGATACCTGAACCTCCAAACTGGGATGAGCGAGAGTGGGGGGGAAGAAAGCCCAAATTCAAGGGGTTCATTGCTGAGTCAATATCCCCAGCTGCCTCGGGCATCGGAACTGCAGCTGGCCAATCCTCAGACGCTCTCCCCTCTGCACATCTGAGAGCATGGCCGGGTGTCGTCGCCCCCCCCCCCCCCGCCGCCTGACACGCCCCCTTCTGCTCAAGAGCAGGAAGTGGCAAATTCAGTCTTACAATCCCAGAGAGTTGGACTTGGACTCAGGATTCCCCCTCACCCTTCCCAAACTCATTCCCTGAACCAGTGCCCATTTCTCTGGGTTCAGCTTTCCTGGCCCTGGCTTTACCGCACGGTGAGTGAATATCCAAACCACATCACTTGTTATCTGTGGATCCCCATCTGCCCCTCCCTGTCCCATCCCGTGCCGTGCATCACAGCATGGGACATGCCCTCCAGAACCCACCGATGCTCCTTCTAACTCTGCCGGGCTGGAGGAACTCCCCTGCTCCTCCGGAGCTGAAGAGACCCACAACCCAAGTATGTACTGGGGGAACTAGGAGCAGCCCAGCAGGGAGTGTGGTCACCGCTGGCCACTGGGCAGCTCCCGATGGTCCTGACTGGCTGAGCTCAGGGCCGTCTGACATTTGGGATTCTCCCCCGCTCCCCAAGGCAGGAGGCAGCACATCTTGCTCGCTCTGACCAAGTGGAGAACAAACATGATTAGAACCATGACCCCGGGGGGGAGAGGAAAGGGGCTGTGCTCTCTCGACCGCAGGACATTCAACCTGTCCGAACCGTCTCTCCTCAGCAGCTGACTGAGGTCTCACAGCAAGGCTGCATATACACTGTGGGACCACACAAAAGAATTCTGCATCGAAATGACCCTGCAGGGGGAGCTCTGGGTTGGGGAATGTAATGCTCTGTCTCAGGTCCCTGTGGCTAAGCCTCTGTTCTTGCTGTGTGGGTTAATGACTAGAGCATTGACCTGAAATTCAAGAGGGTCGGGTTCTACTCCCAGTTCTGCCACGGAATGACCTGGTGCAAGACACTTCGCCTTTCTGTGCCTCAGTTTCCCCCTTTGTAAAGCGCTTTGAGAGCTGTGGATGAGCGGAGATAGGTGTTATTATGGGCTCTTTCATGAACAGAAGCTCTCACTGCCTCAGCTGAAAATCAGCCCCTCCGCCAGCACGATCCTGGAGAATCAGTTTAGTACTGACTCACAGGGAGAAATGCAACTTACAGTACGGTATCACCTTGGGTTTCCCTTGGGCATTGCAGTGTCTCTTGCCAGCACTAGATGTCTGGAGCACTCGGACGATCGCACGGCCAGGGATGACCCAGGTTGCTGCCTCCTCATAGATGAGATCTGGCGTTACTCTCTTCTCCCCTCTGACCGTGTCACGGTCCTGGTTTTGAAATCGGTTCAGCTCTCCGTTTGGCGGCGCCGCCACAAAGAGATGTGTACACAGCCGGGCCGGGCGCATTCTTGCTGGGATTGCATCTCCTGTGGGTTTCTCTTTTCAGTCTGTCTGGGCTGTAGGACTGCAAAATAAAATCCTCCAAATATTTCCTTTGTATAACTAGGAGGCATATTGAGGAGGGAGGATGGGGGAGGGGGGGAAATTCCTCAAACAAGAGACATGATCATCAATGGGCTGTTGTTTTTGTTGTGTAACTGAGGGCATTTGCGTACTCTGGAGGCAGAGCCGGGCTGAGCTCTTCCGCTCTCCGCATAACCCCTACCCTACCATGCAAAGAGAGGCATCCACGCCCAGGGTCACTGCTGGTGATGGGCCAACCTCAGGAGGGCTGGAGACCCAGCTTGGAAGAGCCCCCACAATCGAGATGCTTAGCTGGGGGCGCACTTGCTTCTGTGCTTTGCAGCGCAGTCTCCAGGGGGAAGAATACAGGGTCAAGCCTATTTTGTTGCTACCGTGAAGTTGCCCTGGGGATTGTTAGACGCAGGGCGGAGAGTGCTTGGCAGTCTCTGATGCTGGGCTCCCGGGTCAGAAAACTTGCCAGCCCTGCGAATAAAGGAGCGTCCTGGTTCTGGTTAGCAGCCTTCGCCGAGAGAGGGCAAGGATAGAATGGGCTCTGGAGCCTGAACTCTCCTCTCTCTACCCCCTCCCACGTCCCGGTCGAAGCCTGCTGACGGGGTGGCTAGGGGTTTATGTGGCTAAGGTGGGACAGAGTCAATTGGACATAGACTCCTAAGCCACAAATTTTGCCCAAGGCCCTTAACTACGCTGCCTTCCTCCCCCTGAGTATCCCTCCCTCCGTGGCTGGAGAGGAAAGGAACGCTGCCTGGGGAGCTGGGATCACAGTGGAAAATCCAGTCATTGCTCCCAGGGCAAGATAGCCACTGCCTATGGCCTGCGGCTGATGTCAGCTGCAGTGGAGTAAATCTGGAGTAACCCCACCAGCGTCAAATCAATGAAGATACCTCAGATTTACAGTCAGAATCAGGCTCCTGGTCTTTATTCTATCCCCACCCTCTGCCCAGGCCACACTCCCACAAAGGTTTGCAGCCCGAGGGGGCCACATGAAACCAGGAGAATAAGTGCGGGCTAGTGACAATGCAGAGTGAAGCGCTTGCTGTAATGTCAGCCACACGTACCCTGTAGCACTGGCAGACGAAGGGGGGGGGGGGATAGAGGCAGAGTTTTGGGGTGCTGCGGCCGGGTTTGCCTTTGGGAAGGTAGCATCAGCTGGCAACGTTCCAGGGATGAGAGGAGGGATTTTTCATCTCAGGGTCCTCTCCAGTGGGCGGGGTGGCTGGTGAATACAGGCACCCTGCAGTCATCGGGGTGAGGTTTCCCAATCCTCCCTCTCTCGCCCTCACCCTGAGATTCGGGCTCCTCGTCTCCAGCCTCCTCGCGTTCCCCTCCTCACACACTCGCTGGGAGTAGCAGCGATTTGGAAGCATAGTCCAGTCCCAGAAGGGGAGCGGGGGGGGGGGGGGCGTGTTGTGTGTTGTTTTTGCACTTCTTTGTTCTCTGTAGTCATTCACAAACCAGAGAACACAGAGTCCGGGTAATCTAATAAAGTCCACTCCTGCGCTCTGTAATGTGTTTATCCGAGCCGCAGCCTGGCTCAGAGGCACATAATCACTATCAATGTGACCCCAGCCATCCTCTCTCGTCCTTACTGCTTTCAGCTGGGGTTTGTTTGGGGGTTTATTTATTTTTGCACGAGCATGCAGTTCCCCTGGGGCGCTGCTCCTGTGCTGGCATGGACACCTGCAGCCCTGTGAGAGAGGGCAGGTGGCTGTGCATGTGTTTGAGGGGGTGTATGCAAGTGTTAGAGCAGGTGGGTGGTGGGTGTGTAGATAGAGGTTAGCTCACTGATGTCTGTATTGTGTGGGTGTGGATAGGGATAGGTCACTGGACAATGGAGTTTGTGTATGTGGGAGGAGGCTGTATGTAACTCTGAGTGCTGGTGTGTTGTGGGAGTGTGCATGCTGTGTGTGTGTGTATGTGTGTGTGTGTGTGTGCAGGTTTGCACATAGGTATGTTAATCGATGGCGATGCATCTATGCGTATGTACACGTATACACTGAATATGGGTGCGTGTACATGTTGGGGTGTATAAATAGGGACTGGGTGTGTGGCTGGGTGTGTGCATTTGTGCATGGTTGTAGGGGTGGATAGAGGAGTACATTTGTGTGTAATCGGTTGGCCCTTTGTGCAGAGGTGTGCGCGTCTGAGAGCCCGTTTGTGTGTGGGTGAGGCAGTATAGGAGCACTCAGAATTAGGTGTGTGGGCACGGGGACATATCAGTGTCAAAGGGTATGTCTACACTACACCATGGATGTGGCTAGTCC
The DNA here is from genome assembly GCF_002925995.2 of Terrapene triunguis. Lineage (NCBI taxonomy): Eukaryota > Metazoa > Chordata > Testudines > Emydidae > Terrapene > Terrapene triunguis. Next base: position 3,008,149 of record NW_020664589.1, on the reverse strand, counting down.
AGGTCAGCTGACTTGGGCTCTCCGGGCTCAGGCCCCAGAGCTATAAAATTGCAGTAGAGACATTTGGGCTTGGGCTGGAACCTGGGATCTGAGACCCCGCAAGGGGAGAGAGGCTCAGCACCTGGATTCCAGCCCGCACCCGGGCATCTACACTGCCGTTTTTAGTCCTGCAGCCCAAGCCCTGCAAGCCGGAGCCAGCTGGCCCAGGCTCGGAGACTTGGTATCGCTCGGTTTTTATTGCCGTGCAGCATACCTGAATGGGGCAGCTGTAGCTGGTGCTGGCACGGGTGTGCAAAGTGTGTGTGTGTGTGTGTGTGCGTATGTGAGAGGGGCTGGTGTGTTCGCAGCACTGACACCGCAGCTGTCTTTCATTTGTCGATCTGGTCAGCTTCCACAGCACATTTGGTTGCTATTATTTTGTTGTGTTTGGTCCTCATACCACAGCCCTGCGCTCTGACTGAGAGGCCTGAGGTTTATTATTATTATTGTTGTTTTTAAACAGCCCATGCAGTGCCGAGGAAAAAGCAGAGAAGCTAAGAGGAGAGATGGTTCCTCGGCTAATGTGAGTGCCCCTTTGGGCTGGGATCGAAAGCCAAGGTTTAAAACCCAGTGCCACGGGCGGGGCTGGGGTATCACTGTTCAGCGTTCGCTTTTATGCCAGTTGGTTTAGGATTGTCCTGTGTCTTGTCAGGAACCGTTTACCTTTGTGCCAGGCACCCTGCCTGCACCCGGCAGCAGCCACGGAAAGCAACGATGTAGGAGCGCTGGCTGGGGCGGGAGCTCCCAGCTGCTCTAGGTCCAGCCTCATCCAGCAGGAGTCGCTATGGGGAATAGTGTGGGAGCATGAGCTGGGATGGGGTTCTCCGAGCTCTTTGCTCTCATCCCTTTTCAAGGGCGCTGCAGAGGACCACGTTGCCGGAATGCTATCGAAAGCCGTCAAAGAGTAGTACCTTTGGTTCCCCTAGCTCATACCCCATGGCCATCCCATATTTACTGCACTTCGTGCCATCCCCAGGGGAGTAGCTGGTGGCTGATGTTTTTCTTGCACATGGGCTCAGAGCCTGCCCATGAGCGACTCCTGCAGAACACCCCTTTGCAGCGGACCCTCATGCGTGCCCCCCAATCTCTGCCCCCCCAGCTTTTGTGCAGCACTCCAGACAACCCCAGTCGGCCTTGACCAGCCAATCCCGCCAGGTCCATTGCAGGCGATTCTGACCCTACCCCTGGATTATGCCTGCTGCGGTGCCACCAGCGGAGTTGTTTTCAAAGTGGAAACGTGAGTTGGCGTGTTAACTCCACTAGGGCCTTTCTGTGCAATGCGCCAGGATTAAATATTTATGTTGGCAAAAACCCGTGCGATAGACAGCTCCAGATGGAAGATAATGAAATTGAGGTGTGGGCGGGGGCGGGCAGGGCAAGGAGGGGAAGGGGAAAGGGAGTTTGGGTTACAGTGGAGTGTTGTATTACTTATCTCACACCCGTCCATGGGGCTTTGCCCCAGCTCCAGGCCTGGAAACGCAGAGCATGGTGAGTGGGTGGGGATGAGGCAAGTGGCACCTGAGTTTCTTTCACCTGAAATCAGGAGTAACTCCAGGGGAGTTATTCTGGTGTAAAACCAGTTTAAGGCAGAACAGCTGTGAGCAATCCAAGGAGAGGACTGTGGGGGTGGAGAGGGATTGGGCCCCCTACCTGTCATCTGCAGCTCTTGCACAAGCCTAAATCATTAATGGGCTCTGATACAGGATCCCTGACTCTTCTGACCTCTAGCGTCAAGGTTATTACTGGGGACTCTTATCTGATCAGGCAGCGGTGTGGCTTGGTTTGGCTTATATGGAGAGTTTCCCATAGGCTCAGGACGGTGAGGATTATGGTGATAGAGGTAGGTTTGTACTCTCTCTATTCACTACAGGGCAATCAAAGGAAAGAAAATGACTCCTTAACATTGTTAAGGACAAGGGTGGAAGAGGGGTATGGCAAGGGGAGGGAAGAAGGATGATGAGAGATGCATGGAGAGGTGAAGGGGTGAGGTTTGTGAGAGAAGTGGGAGAGATATGGGGGGATCCGGAAATATTCTTCTGCAGTAGCAGAAAATACAGCAGTCAAGATGCAGAGTGCACTGTTATTCCTGAATTCATGAGCGTTAGCAGACTCCAGAGGAAACCCCTTCCCTCCCGCCCCCCGAAACAAATAGTGGAGAACAACAAATAAAGCTCTGACTTCCTAGCTACGCTATGGATTTGTGTCCACTGACAGAACCACTAGGAAGGTCATGAATGAGGGGCTGGAAGAGAATGAAATGTCTCTGCTGGCTCCAAGGCTGCTTCTCCGGGGGGGGTTCTTCCTGACAGACAGAAATTTCTTCATCCTCGTTTCTTTCTTTCTCTTGTGTGACGTGCCAGACAGCGCCGGGAGTCGGAGCGGGTCCCGAGGAGACGTGAACGCATTGTATAAAGCTTCCCACTGTGTCCCCAATGAAGAACTGAGCAAGAATTTTTTTAAAAATCCCCAAACAAATCTGGATGTCTTGGTTACTAGCTATTGTGTGTTCGTATCACTTAGCACCTGGAGGCCCTTCAAGATTGGGAGTCCTTTGTGCTAGGCGGCTGTACAGTCCCTGCCCCAGAGCGCTTGCAGTCTAAACTGACAACACAAAGACTGAGTGGGAAGCCAGAGGCAAAATGACTTGCCTGCGGTCACACCACAGGTCACTGGAAGAGCCAGGAATAGACTCCTGAGTCCTGAATGCCATGTCTGTCCACTAGACCACGCTGCGTCTCAATCAATTTAATTTACAATGGTAGAAGAGAGACATTCCCGTTGCTTGTACCCACCACAGGCCAGATTCTGCCATCCCTAGGTGTGCTGAGGAATACTCAGGTACTTAGGTGTGCGCCACGAATACTCCTATTGAGCTAGGTTGCGATTTGGGCGGCTCACCTATGCGGGGGAATAAGGGTGGGGTGGGAGGAAGAGCCCCACGCACAAACACCCCAGTGCAGGTTCCCTCGCAGCGGGATGTGCAGAAGGGGGTAGGCCCTGCATCCCCCACAGAGCGGGTGGGCACAGAGTGATTGAGGAGGGGCAGGGAATGGAGCATTAGCAAATCACTATTCCCCTGCCTGGAGCAAGGAGGAAGCAAGGCTAGGAACGGTGCCTCACAGGGGCATCTTTGAGGGAAGGTGTCTCCTAGGGCTGCTCTTGGAGTGGTGCAGCATATGCATTGCTCCCTGCTCAGGGCTGTGTCTAAAGCCACAGCCTAGCCCCTAGATTTCACTGGCGGTGACTAGTGAGACACTATGCTTTGTGAAGAAGGGTGGCAACATCTGGACGGGAGCCTTGCAGCCCCGTTCGGTGTGGTAGGGCTCTCGGTGATGCTCCTTGCGTACTTCTCATTTCAATAAAGAAAGGATTTTAAAAAAAAGAAGAGCAAGAAGAATAAAAACATCTGTTTTACTTCAAATCCGAGAAGATTCCTTTGCTTGCAAGGAATGTGTAATTCACGGCAGGCTGGGAGCTGTACATAACCCTTCCTGAAAGCTCTGCCGGACTTCAAACGAATTCTAACATGCTTACTGGGATTTTGTTTTTATTATTTGTTTCTCACTCCCCGCCCTCTCCTGCCCGCCTGTCAGATTCGTGAGAATTTCTCACCAATTGTTAACCTTTCAGCGCATTCCCTCCTCTGATGAAGGGCTTGGGGGGCAGAGGCTGGTGGGTAAAGGAGACTGCAGGCCTGGCTGGATTTCTCTTGCCTGCCTGGTACATACAGTACTTGCTTCGCTCCTTCAGCCACCACCCAAAAGAGCTCCCACTGGCCAACCTTGTTCTCCTCCATCTTCTCCATCCAGACATGGGCCTCTTACGTCCCATCTCTGTACCATTCAGATGTGGTCCTCTTCCCCGCTGCCTCTGTGCCAGCCACATGTGTATCTCTTCCACTCCATATCTGGTGCCATCCAGATGTGGGCCTCTCCCCTGCTGCCTCTGTACTATCCAGATGTGGGCATCTCCCCAACTCTCCCTGTGCCATCCAAATGTGAGCCTCTGCCCTTGCCATCTCTATGCCATCCATGTTGCAGTCTGTGGGCTCTGCAGTAGAAATATCCAGAGTTTGGTTCGAAGGCTGATGTTGGGCTGTACATTGTTTTGCCATTCCAGCTTATGTAGCTGTTGCATACTAGCTCTGGGGGGCGGGGTGTTGAGGCCCCTTGTCACGGGATGGGCTGGCATGTACATTGAGACTTTCCCTATCCGGGTCTTTGAGAAGTTACTGTGCAGCAAGCCAGGGTGTGTGAATCTATAGCGCACCAGCTTTGCAGGCTGTAACAGCCCGTTTGGGCACTCCAGCAAAGTCCCGGAGTGCAGCTTACACAGCGTCCACACAGGACGTTACTGCGCAGCAAGCTAGTGCTGTAGATTCACACCCTGGCGTGCCCTGCCGTAAGTTGCCGTATAGACAAGCCCTGAGCCTTTGCAAAGCACGTGTTTCCTTATCATTGTCAGGGGGGAATTTAGCGCTGGCAAAAGGTGCCAGAGTAACAAACCTGGGGACTGAAGCCCCCCGATCAGTGCTTGTCAAGGGCGTGAGTAGCAGCGGTGCAAGCTTCCCTCACACCACCTTGCTCGTGTCCTCTGGAGTGGTACAAGCAGAGCCCACTCCCTGTGCTTCAGGCTGCCAGCCAGGAGCCCATAGTGTGGTGTATATATAGGGCCTGGTTGGAACCGAGACCCCTTAACGCATTCAATAACAGTACCTAGCTCTTCTCATCTGCAGCTCCCCGAGTGCTTTACAAAGGAGCTCAGTATCATTATCCCCACTCTACAGATGGGGAAAATGAGGCACAGAGAGATGTAGTGACTTGCCGAAGGTCACCCAGCAGGCCACGTAGCAGAGCTGGGGATAGAAGCTGGGTCTCCTGAGTTCCAGTCCAGTGCATTATCCACTGGATCATGCACATAAACCACTCTATAGTCTTCATGTGGCAACATTTTTTAGTCGTTCCCAATCTGGGCTGCAGCCTGGATTTAAACCGAGCACCCTGTAGGATGAGAACAAGCCCTACCAAGCAGACTGGAAAGCTGATCTCCTAGGGCAGCAACCTGTTGAGTGTCTGTTTCTTGTTTGGCACCACTGTCGGGTTGGAAGGGGCAGAGGTTTCCCAGTTTAGCGAGGGCAGCAACCCCCCCTAGAGCCCAGTCTCCACAAAGAGTCGGCAGGTTAAATGGATAGCGTTGTTATATGGGATCGTTTCTGCTGGGGAGCCAGCTGCAAGGTTTAAAAGTCTCTCTGGCCTCCCTTCTTTCCCAAGTGCTCCAGGAGAGAGAGGTTGGGTTTTTTTCCCCCTCTCCTTCACTCTGAACAACCGTCTCTACTCTGTACACCCGCAGCCTTGCTTTGCCCCATGAATCGCCCCGCATAGAGGAAGGCACTAAAAGTGACCTCTCTGGAGACCTGCGCAGTACAGTGTCTTGCACTTTAATGCCTTTCGCATGTGGCTCGAAGTGATGCCGGCATTAGACTTGCGAAAAGCAGATAGGCTGTAACCTTTGACTAATGGCTTAACTGTTAGCGTGTAACCTTCAGGGCGTCGCGACTGGAGGCTTGGGGATATCCATCAGGGTTAGGGTTATGATTGTTTATTTTTCTGCCAAGGCGGTTGCAAATAGCTTGAAGCCAAGGTGGTGACTGTGTTAGGGGCAGCGTACAGAGCCAAGCCCGGATTCTAGTGGTGCAGCTGATCCCCGGAGCATCATGGTGGCATTGACGGTAGAGGGCAGTGCTCTGGCAAAGACCCTATTTGACTCCTGCCAAAGTACTTCATTTGGGGTTTTAATCCGAGTTGCAATGGTGCTTTGGTGCTTGAATGTGCTGAGCGGTGCCCCATTATCTGTGAGACAGAGAGATCAGGCCGTGGTAACCCAGTGGTAGCCCCGCGTTTTGCCAAACGGCAACAAATGCAACGTGCAACAAATGGCATCTGAGCTGCTGCTAGGACCTCACCAGACCGAACCAGGGCAATGCAGAGAGCAGCTACTCAGCCCAGCCCCATCTGCTCCATGGGAGGTCAGTATAATGCCAGTAGCTACACAGTAACAGCACGTTTGCTGACCACCCTCACTTCCATTGACCCGGCCAGGGGAAGGAATGAGGAGACAGCAGCCAAGAGGTAAGGAGGGAGACAAAGGACCATCCCGCTGTACCTCCATGGTTACTCTTTAATGCTCCTCCTGTCTTTCCTCTGCAGGGTTTTATGGGTCCTCACTTCACAGCTGGGGCTGGCAGACCATCTGAGGGACCGCTCCTTCCTGCTGTGCTCTGCCACCTTCTGTATTCAGCACTTTGTCTCTGCCATAGGGTGGCCTAGTGTTGAGTTCTCATCTCGGGAGTAGCCACTCAGCTCCAGCCCTGACCATGTAGGGGCGATGTGCTGTTACTGCTGGCATTAGGTTCTGTGCTCTGGGGCAGCCTTTCTGAAGGGACGGGGCAAAGGACACTGCGGCTGTGTCCAGCGTGTGCGGGGCAAGAAGAAAGGTCCTAGAAGAGCCTGCTGTGCTGAGGAGTATGAGTGTGGCACCTGGCATGGCCTCCTCCTTCCGGGGTCGGGAGGGGAGGTGGCACCAGACACGTCCACCTCCTTCCAGGGCAGGGAGGGGAGGTGGCACGAGGTGTGGCCTCCTCCTTCCGGCATGGGGAGAGCCGCATAGCTGCGCGCAGGTCCCTCGCCTCTGCGTGAGCACCCATCCAGTCCTAGCTTTTCAGTGTGGTTCGGAGGCCCCAGCAGCACAGGGAGGACAGCGAAGTTAACACAGAGCATAGACCACAAAGTGATCACCCCCTCTTTACGACTGTATCCCTTCCTCCCCTCCCCACCCTCCGAGAGGGAAGTAAACCCTTTTGCAAGAGCGGGGCTGCCTTCCCCTTTGGGCATCCCCAAACGCCACCGTGACCCTGCTTTCCCAGCCGTGCCCATTATCTCCAGAGCTCCATTCCCATCCCTTCGGAACATCCTTGTGACATGCTGGGCTGCTTGCAATTGATAAAGACCAAGACTCTTAACTCGAAAAGCTCTAGACCCTCGGCATAAGCTGCATTAATGTTATCTCGTGTCAGGGCTGCTTTTTGGACGAGGTCTCCTGTTGCCATGCCAAGGAGCTGTTCTCTGGGCCATGTTTGCTCTCCATCAGAGGGCTTTGTGTAACACGCCAGCCCCTCTCTGGGGAGGCCCGCTCTGCTCTTTCTTAATCAGTGGTGCAAAGCTTTTCTGAAAGGACATATTCAAAATGTAGCGCACACACTCAGGAAATGGAAACCTTATCGAGTGTGAGGGATGAGGGACAAATGATCTGCTTCTTGCCAGTGGCCCTGAGGACCAGGGGTCAGAAAGGAGGAAATCTGCAAGACGGAGAGAAAAAGGAAAGACGACTTAGCCAAGACTCCCCTAGGGTGAAATCCTGGCCCCATTGCAATCAGTGGGAGATTTGCCATTGATTTCAATGAGGCCACCTAGAGCACCCCGGGTGGGTTGCCAAGGTAACATGACAAGGCACTGCCAGCAGCAAGATGAGCTAATTGGGGGGGTTCTTTGGGGGAGAACAGCCCCCAGACACAGGTCCCCTCCAGCACCCGGGGAGCAGGAAGGTCTGGGTTCCTAGGGGTTCCTGCTTGGTCCTGGACATTGCCACACTGGGGAAAGCAGTTCCAGAGGGGATTAGAGAGGTGGTTTCCAGGGAGATCAGCCCTGGGTCACTGGGACTTTGGAACTGGGGGCAGGATGGCTGATTTCTTTCCTCGGAATCAGGGGCACGAAGAGGGGAATTAGCTCTGTCTCCCAGGGTGCGTCTACACTTGGGGCTGTGGGTGTGATTCCCAGCATGCCTTGTGCTAGCGTGCTAAACACTGAAGTGTCTCTGGGGCAGCACAGGCTAGCCACCTTGAGCGCGCACCCGTCTGGACCCGATGGGGACGTACTCGGGGCGGCTAGTCCATGCCGCCGCTCAGCGCTGCCTGGGCTTCCAGGGCCACACTGCTGCTCTTAGCGTGTTAGCTCGGTCACACTCCTAGCACCAAGTACAGACACAGCCTCCCCACCGTCACTGGGATGGCAGATTCAGGGAGCAGCAGGAGCTGATTTCTTTCTCTCCCTTCCATCCTTTTTCGATCCTGGCCAACAGGGATATGGAACCTAAAGAGATCAATGAGGTGCTGTGTAGCGGGGCAGTCACCCAGCTCCGGTTTGGAAGGGGTTAAAAACAGCCCTGGGAAAGGGCTGTCCCGGGGAGCCAATCACGAGTGGGCTTGAGGCAGCCAATCAGGGCCCGGCTGGGCCGGTATAAGAAGGGCTCCTGGGGCAAAGGAAGTCAGACTTGCTCCAGTAGTGGAGCAAGAAGGACCTAGCTGCCTGGTAGAGACAGGGGTATCTTGGACAGAGTAGTACTGGGAAAGGGCAGGCTGAGCTGGGGAGCTCTGGCCTGGTGACCTCCCAGGCTGAGGCCTTGCAGCAAAGGCCTGAGGCGGTCCTAGGGCTGCAGGGAGGCAGCCAGGGCAAGTGATGAGTGGCCATTACAGACTGCAGTTTGCCCCTGAGAGAAGGGGCTAGATGACGACTGGCAGTAGTCACTGAGGCGAGGTGGGTATAGAGGGTTGGGGTTCCCCTGAGGTGGGGAGACCCAAAGTGTGGGGGCTCTGCTGTGGGGCACCACCCCAAGTTAAGGGGCACTGTGATCCGGGAGGGACATGGGGCCAGAGATGGTGGAGACAACAGGGCAGGTAACCAAGGGTGAAAAACTGGCCAGAGGAGGGCGCTCCTGAGCTGGCTGAGCTAATTCCCGGACTGACCAGCAGGAGGTGCCGTGCCAGTGTGTTGGTGGCACTGCTGTACGCTGTAACAAGCCCAAGCACAGTGAGTGTGCCCCGTAGCTGAGCTAAAAAGTGTTGCTTTCAAGGGAGGGGACCAAGAAGAAAGGTTTATAGAGCACTTGTAACCTGATCTCTCCACTCGATAGCTTTGCCCTTGGGTTTCCATAGAATCCCAGCCTGGTGGAAAGAACCCAAAGCCTTCCCTAGAGGTAGCCCAGGGGCTGTGCCCTTGTGGGGTCGTTACCTTTTGCATTTAAAAAGCTCCCTCACGCCAAGAGTCAGAAAATCCCCTCACGTGACCCGTTGGTTAACTGTTGGGGATCGACAGCCATTGTCTGGAAGGAATCCAGGTGCTGGGTGGGAGGGGTTATGAACTACAGGATTCTGAGGTTTCCTTATCTCTGGCGTCTCGCATTGTGGGATGCATACTGCAGCTTTTGTGGGAACCCCACCCTTCACAGAAATGGGGAATGTTTTTTGTTTTATTTGGATCACCCTGTAGAATCCAACAGAAAACAACATCCCCTGCAATAGGTTTCCATAGGATGGGATCAGTGTAGGCCTCCTTCCTTCCTATCCTACTTCATGGCCAGCTGCCTTCCCTCAGCCTCTTGCTGATCAACAGCCAGGTGGCCCTTCTTGCGGGGGTTGATTCTGCAGGATTGGTACCCTTCTCTTCCCAACCTCCTCTTACAAGAGCCCAGCACATCGTCTGCCCTCTGAGGGGGAACGCCAGTGACTCTATCTCATAACGGTCGCGGACTCAAATGGCTGGATTTCAGGCCAAGATTTTATTAAGAATAGAGTGGAGTGTGGGGGGGGGGGAATCAGATTACCCCATGAGAAGCACTCTGTGAGATGTACTAGCCTCATTCTCAGCAAGATGCATGAGATAGATGCATGTTTTTACCATCTGTTTATCATTACGGTATTACAGTGGTGCTTAAAGGCACTGACCAAGCTCAGGGCCCCATTATGCTAAGCGCTGCACTTACACATAGTCAGAGACTCTCCCTGACCCAAAGAGTTTACAAGCTAGATAGACAACATCGAAAGGATTATTATCTCCACTTCGCAGAGGGGGAACTGCTGCACAGAGAGCAGAGGATTGCGTCTTCACTGCAAATGAACTTGAGTTAGCCTAGTTCAAGGCAGAGCGGCCACACTGCAAAATACCACTCAAGCTGCTGCATCCACACTGGAGCCGCACTCCCTGGTGCGTGGTGCTAGGGGGGAACGTCCCATGGTGCTTTGCGCTGCAGTAAGCGGAGCCACTCCATGTTTCTTCCCCTGTGAACTGTAGAGAACTTGTTTGTCCTTCCTGGGCATGTGGGGGGAATTGTGGGAAGGCACTGGAGGACTAGCTGCCCTTGGAGTGGAGTTAACCTGTGTCCTCACTGCAGAGTGGTCATGTTAGCAGCTGGGGAGTGGTGTGAACATGAGGCACTACTTGAATTATAATTTGAGTTAATTTTGCAGCAAAGACAAGCCCCAAGTGACTCGTCCTAGGTCACCCAAGGGAGCAGGGAATTGAACCCACCTTTTTGGAGTCTCACACCAGTGCTTCCACCTTCTCATTACACTGCCAAACACAGCAGCTTCTTTCTCTGCTGCTGCTTTCCCTGCATTTCCTTTAGCAAGAAAGCCTTTCCTATCCAGGTAGCTGCTGTCGACCCTCCCCGCTCTTCGTCTGTTGTACTTTCCAGCAATTATTCGATGTCCCCACCCCCCACCCTCCCGCAACACACAAGAGTTGATTCTCAGCTCAGATTTGTTTTCCCCCACCCTCCAATTTGTGGTCTGTTCTTGGAAGAACTTTTTGGAGAATGCTGGTTAGCCTGCTTTAAAATGTTTACCGTCCCTGAGGGAAGGCGTAATCCTTCAAAACCACTTGCTGGCTGCCTCGGATCTGAGTTTAGAGATAGGGCTTCAGTATTCGGACACAGTACCTCCATGTTAACGATCATTCATTTCTGTATCAGATGAGAATGGCTGATAGAATAAAATCCAAGATGGTTGTCTCAGATGATTTAAAAAAAAACCCTGAAGAACGCAGATAAATCTCTATTCAATTTGATAGTTTTTTGGAGTATCTTATATAGAACTGTCGTACATTTCTAGTGGTTTTGCCCTTTATTAAATTCTGTAGAATTTTTCCGTAATAGCAATATCTATCCACCTATCCATCCATCCACCTTAACGTATACACTGTAGAAATGCTAAACAACAGACCATGGAAATGCTAAACAAACACCTTCACAGCTGTACCAGGATGTGTTCTGGGTACATACAGTGCAAGGGACAGACCTGACTGGGCTGGCGATAGCAGCTGGGAGTTGCATGTGTCAGTTGTGACACCGCATTATGCACCAGAGGCCACACTACTCATAGATAAAGCTGCACAGATGTTGCCCCTACGCACAGCACATCTCCCCCAGCCCAGCCTTGTTGATGTCCCAACAGTACCGTCTTCTCGCTGCATGGTTTTTGTGGTGCCAGCCATAGGGAAGTCAACTCCAGCCACATGGCCGGGTTGGAATGTGCAGTGGATCTCTTTGCAAGGCACTCCGCCTGCTTGGATAATGGCACTGTAAACACGGGCATGGCATGACCAATCAGGCATTCAGGGCCTGACAAAAGCAACCGAAAATTCCTTCCCTTCCAGGGAATGCTCCCTTCCTATTGTCCGCTTGTTATTCACCACAAAGGGCGGCGGGGAGGGGGTTACGCCAGTTTCTTAATCTCAGAGTCACCATCGAGCAATAAGCTGAAATGCATTCTTGCGGCTTGTGCGGAGGGGCTGATTTTTATTTTTTGATTGTAATGGTTTCTGAATAGGAACACTCCCAGAGACACCCTTCCAGACTCTACGGTTGGCAGATAGTTCCTGCTCCTGCTCCACCGAAGTCAGTGGAAGTTTTCCATTGACTTAAACGGTAGATCAGCACCGTCATAAAGCCACACACTTGCTCACCCAAACACACCGGACACATTTCTCCGGAAATCCCTCACCAGTGTACTAGCATTAGGCACCTCCGCCAGTGATAGCAACGGTGGAAGCACTAGTGTAGACAGGGCAGCAGCATATTTGCCACCATGGGCACCTAACCTTGCTCAGAGCAGGTCTAAAGGGACAGTGGTAAACGTGCTGGCTGTTCCCAGAGCTCTGTCCGTACTAGCAGTCTCAGTTTTGCCCCCACAGGGGATGCCTTGCTAGTACAATGGTAGGAGGTTTCCTGAAAAGAAACAGTGTAGACAGACTTTAGATCCAGTTGCGCACAGCCTCAGTATCCCTTTTACACTCATGCATAGCACATTTACACACAATTTTAAGTAATTAGACCCAAATACCCTCCATGCCAATACAGAGACACCCTTATCTTGAGATATCCTAAGAATACTTAGCATTTATATAACACTTTTCATGTGCAAAGCACTGCAAAGACATTAAATAATAGTCACACACACACATCCTGAGGTACAGGCAAGTACACAACTCTGCTCACACAAAAACACACCCATGCACACTCGCCCACACAAAATCCCATAAAATTTCAACACCTTCCCCTATAGGCACATCAACACTTACTTGGAGTCAACCCTGTGTATGTACACAAACTGTATTGTGAGAAACTGGGTTATCTGTCTATCTCTCTATCTATCATAGTCACTTATAGAAGTGCCTGTCACCTCAGTAATCTAAGTGCTTAACAAAATCACGAAAAAGCAAAAGAACGGGGAGAGAGTGGTGTTTTCTCACTCTGTTTCCCTGAGTACAACACACAGTCCACCTGTGCAACTCATTGTCAGGGAATGTTGTGAAGGCCGAAAGTATAAATGAATTTTAAAAAGAATTAGATACGTTCATGGAGGATAGGTCTATCAGTGGCTATTAGCCAAGATGGTCAGGGCACAACCACATGCTCTGGGTATCCCTAAACCTCTGACTGCCAGCAACTGGGACTGGATGACAGGGGATGGGTCACGCAATAATTACCCGTTCTGTTCATTCCCTCTGAAGCATCTGGCACTGGTCCCTGTCGGAAGACAGGATACCGACTAGATGGACCTTTGGTCTGACCTCATATGGCCCTTCTTATGTTCTTATGGGGTGTGAAGTGATATGTACAATGATTTTATTTACATATGTATTTATTTATGGGCATTGTTCCTGGGGTGTGTCTCACACTTCATTCTGAACACACTCAAGTTTGGGCACAATCTGATCTCTTCTGGCATTAAGTTCCATAGCCTATGTCCTGCAGCTGAGAACACTCTGCTCCTAGCTCTTGGGGTCAGTCCAGCTGCCTCATCTGAGGGCAGGGGGGATTGTCTTGGAAGGTCATGAAGGGTGAAGCAGATGGAGATAACCGAATCTCTGTCCATTGAGGCCTTGTAGATTAGGACCAGGGCTCTGAATTCTGTTCTAAAGCGAATAAAGCACCAGAGGAGCTGGCAGAGCACAGGTGGGATGTGTTCATGTCAGCACTCTGCATCGGCCTCAGGCATGTTGTGTTGGTTGTGTTCAGACCCAGAGAGAGTGAGACAAAAACCTTGCTCACTGTGGCTGAGTGTTCTCCTGAGAGCAAAGCACAGTCCTCTAGGCAGCCAAGTAGCTTTCAGTGGAAGAACATTTCCAGATCCTGAGCATGGATCTGATGATCTATTGCTCCAAAATCGAGGAGTGTAATTAGGAGACTGTAATGCGTTAGAACTCAATAGGCAGAAGGTTCAAATAAGAGTGTATTACAGGCAGCGATGGACTCCAGGCATACAACAATAGTGTCATATGTGTGACAGGGTAAGGTTGGTAGAAAACCAGTCAGTCATTTTTCAACAAAATGTTTTTCATTGCAACCTAAATATTTTCCAGAATCAAATTGGTTTGGACAAAAATTTCTTTGGGAAGGTTTCTCAGGTCCAGGATGGAATTCTGAGAGAGACAGGTCTACCCCATGGTAGCCAGGAGCCTAGTAGTTAGGATAATCACCCGAGATGTGGCAGACTCACGGTCAAGTCTCTGATCTAAGTCCAGTAGTTCAGGGGCGTGAATGCGTCTCCCCCATCTCTCACTGAGTGCTCTAACCTACAGAGTCAGCGTCTTGTTCTCTGGGCCAATGAATATTTAATTATTTATACAAAGTGGAACAGCACCAACAGGAGCGACTAACTCTATAGCCCAGAGTTTTGGGCCTCGTTCAGAGAAGGGACCCCCATTTCCCCAACCACTGGGCTGTTGGGTATTCTAGGTTGGGACTGTCTCTCAATCTCTCCTATTTTTTCTTGAAGCATGTCGAAAGGTCTAGTTTTCATGCTGAGGTGGGACACATCTTGAAACCTTGACGTTTTTTGACGAAATGGAATTCTTCTTTTCCCGCCAGTCGTCGTCAGTGGTCATCCCATAACTGAATACCCATTGTGTCCATATCCATACATGGTTACGATATATGGCAAATGATGGGATTGTTTATTTGGACTCTTTTCCCATGGCCCAGGCAGTTAAGTCGTGATATCCCACAGCATCTAGCAGTTGCGGGAGCCCAAAATCTGCAGTAAACAGCAGGGGCAGGAGAGAGCCAGAGTCAAGCATGTGGAGTGTCAGAGAGATGCAGTGGTAGGTTGGGCCTGCGTCCATGTCATCATGTGACAGAAACAGCTCAGCTCCCACACTAAGTGCGGTTGGGTTGGCTCAGTTTTTGGCTGCAGCACTGCCCACCCCAGCCACTCAAAAATCATGAAAATGACTTAAAAATCTTGGGATTTTAAAACATAATAATATGTTTTGAGCTCTGTTTATTTGCCTTCTGGTTTTTGAGCCTTTTGGGTTTTGCATTTTCAACCTGCAACTACTAGGCCTAGAAACTTACTTTTTGTTTTTTATTGGAAGCTGAGATTCTCCCATAATCATAGGACTCCAGGAGCTGGGGGTTTAAGAAAAGCACCAGACTAGTGATAAAATTGCAAGAGTTGTAAATTTTGGACGGGAAACCTGTCATAGCATCTCTCAAGTGCTACAGGAAGTTACATTATGTTTCAGCAGAAGGTGGTCTTCCATCTAAGTCGTGAACTAGTTTCCCAGCATGATGGTAGGGGGCACTTTGCTTCTGGAGCTGCTATCTTTCGGGAAAACCAGATATCCTAGCATCACATTTTTAAAGGCATCCTGGCCGTTTTTATGAGCTGGGTTTTTAACCCTGATTTCCTGGACAAATCCAAATCAGGAAATTGCATTCTGCTTCCCTACATGTCCCCTGCAGCTCCTGCAGAATATACACAATCATAAGTCTTGAGAGGCATTGCTGTGTTTGCCATTCAACAGCTGCTGCATTTCACCCCAGAGGTGGCTGCATAGCAATGGATGGATGGAGCCAAATATTTATTATTCGTATAAAAAATAATGTTCATATTATTCTACCAAGAACATCAAAGAGGAAAAGAGCCAGGTGTGTGATGCTGGCTAGGTGGCCTATAACCCACTGGAGACCTGGGAAAACACAAGGAGACCCCAAAGAGGAAAGCTTAGCCTTAAATGCCTCTGTGTTATGGTGCAAGCCCTGCCCCATCTTAATGTAAGGCATTTCTGATTGGCGGGCGTGTAGGGTAATGCTTTGAGCATGGGGCTGGGAGCTGCTGAGTTCTAATGCTGACTCTACACCTGTTGTCTTGGGCAAGCCACTTAGTCCCACTCTTTTGCCTCGGTTTCCACAGGAATCATTTAATGGACCAAATTCAGTCTTGATGTAAGTGGGCGCAACTCCGTAGACTAGGGTTGCCAAGTCATCGTGTTGGGGGGGAAAAAAATCTCCCAGAATAGCTTCAGTCAGAGTTGGCAACCCTACCATAGACTTCAATGGAGTTGCACCCATTTCCAGCGGGTCTGTGGTGGCCCAAAAGTTCAGGATGGCCTAAATAGTAGTCTAGTGTCTCTCCACTCAGCCTAGGAACATACAGTGCATATCACGTGTCTCCCTACACTATCCCTCCCCCAACCCCCCATACACACAGAACATACGCATGGAAAGAGCCTTTCTGGGTTTTCTCCTATTTCCAATGTCTCCATTAGGCTGGCGAGATGCAGAGGGACAGTGTAAAAAGGCTGGGCTGGGCTTGGCAGCAGCTCCAGGGAGCCTGTAAGTGAGAGATTCCCCCTAGCCGTGCACTCCAACAGATGAACTGATGGCTAAGGAAGCGCTCTGGCTGATTTACTCAGAGCTGGACTCCGGGGCGGGGTGTGCTCGGCTTGAGTCCTTCCCTTAGCCCTGCTTCCCTTTTATTTTCCTCGTGCCTACGCTCCAAACAGTCCCCTCCACCAGGCTGGATGCAGTCACCTTGCTGCCTGCCCTGCCGATTGCCCTGGTGTCTGCGGGCCTTATCGGCTTCATTTCCTACCAGGGCGATCCTCATTCTCTGGCACCAGCAGGGTCTCCTTACCTCAGCTCTGCCAGGTCAAAAGCTCTGCAACCACTTGGCATGAAGTTGTGCTCTGGCCGTGGGATTGTGGCTGACTGGCAAGACAGCAAGTCTCACTGGGTACAGCAGGTTGGCTGGTGTCCGCGGTGGGATCTGTGTGAAGGTGATTAGACACAGGTTCCATCTGAGGAGTCCGATGGAAGGCATTGACTAGTGTCAAAGGGAGTCTTGGTGCTGGATCCAGGACCTGTGGTGGGTGATCCCTGTGTTTCACCCCAGACCCAGGTGAATCGATCCTTTCCCAGTCATTCTACCCCTCCACAGGCTTTGAGGCGGATGCACCATTGTGGTAACCTATGGCAGCCCAGGCTTGTTTCTACTCTCTCCCACTGGGAGCCCAAGTGAAGATGCTCAGTTGCAGTGATTGGCAACTTTCTGAGTATTTGAGGTGATGTCTGGAGACATCTTCTCCACCCAGGGACTGGTGTAGTTCAAAGCCCAGATTGATACTGCTCCTGGTCAACCATCACCACTGATGGCCCTGCGCTGGGAGCGCTCCTGACAGCTTTTGTGCCATCTGTCCTCCTCAGTGCCCATAGAAAACAGCTGCTGTTAGATGCCCATGGTCTGCACCCTAGAGGGCATGGGGGAGGGCGGGGAAGGAAAGGGAAACAGCCAGACACACACACAGTTAAAATCCCATCCGAGAGCTTATGGAAAAGTTTGAAAATTCCCCCCACCCCCCAAAAAATAAAATCAATGAAAATGTTTCAGTTTCCAAAAATAACTAAAAGCTCTCCCACAATAGTTTGTTGTTCAGTTGTTTTCAATTTGGGTTTTTCATTTATTAAAAAAAGAAAGAAAAATTTAAAATTTCCATGACAAAAATTGGGGGAATTGTTTTGTAAAATTCTTTTGATGTTTTTCACGGAAATCCTGCCCCTTTCATCCCTTTGCTTTTCCTCTCATGCAGGGACCTCAGCTTCCCCTCCCCCATGCAAAATATGCCCCTCATTCTATCTGCTCTTGGTTCAAGGCTGATAGAACAAATAATAACACCTAGCTCTTCTAAAGTCTCTTTGCATCTTCAGATTTCAAAGAATTTTACATTATCAGTAGCATTAGCCCCCTTTCATATATAGGGAAACTGAGGCACAGGGCAGTGAAGAGACTTGCCCAAGATTACCCACAAGCCCAGAGCAAGGAATTGAACCCTGGTCTCCTGAGTCCCAATCTAGTGCCCTATCTACTAGGCAACTCTTCCTTCTGTCACCTTGCCCATAGAGACAATCGAACAGGGCTAAACTTACTAAAATTCTCCAGAGCAAATTCAGCAGCTCCTGCTGCTGTCTCCCTGTGGGAGATTGATGTTCTCGTGGGGATTCCAGGGCTCAGGGACTCAACCTCTGCCTGCATGAGGGGCTGTAGAATGACCTCATGGATGGTCCTTCCCCCAACTTGTCCCACGGGTTCCATTTGTTTTCAGTGGGCATCCAGCCTCCCTTCACATCACGATCGGGAATTGCATTGGCATTCATTTTTCAGCGCAAGTTGCTGGTTAGAAGAACGCGATTCTGATCCTGATATCTGGTGTCCCACTGCTCTTGGATGGTGCTTCTGTCACTGTCTTGCCTGTGCACCTGGAAATCAAATATCCGCAAGCATTAAAAAAAACCCAAACTGTCCAGGAAAGGATTCGCCCGCCCCCGCTTTACCCCACAACGGTACTAGCAGCTCGAGATTTCAGTGCCCGCCAGTGTGTGAGCTCCGTGTCCGTGTGGGCTTTTTAGTGGGGCAGGCAGGGACGGTTCGCCATTTTCCACCTCTCTTGATTCCTGCTTCGCTTTGCTTCAATTGTGCGAGACCCAACGCAGGCTTTAGCGATGGAAAGAACCTACAAGGTCACCTCTAGCCCCTGCTCTACCCCGGCAGGATGGGTTCCTACATTCTATTCGGGAGCACCATCTCCAATCTAGAAATGGGGTCTACTCCATTTGGCAGACTGCACAAGAACATAGAACTGGAGGATCTCCCAGGTTATCAAGTCCAGTCCCCTGCTACCCCATCCTATAATGCCACCTGTCAACCAACCCTCACGGCTAGCAGAATGTTCCTGATACCCAGCCTACGTTCTCCTTTGCTCAGCTTCATCCAGGCAGCTTTAGTTTAGTCAGAGCTCCCGCTTGCCCCCCTAAGCAATTCTATGCACTCCTTGATGTTCACAGCTCCCCGGTGATAGAGCGTGATGGTGGGGGGGACTGGAGGGAAGAAAAGGGGATTCAATCCATTTCACAGCTCGCCCCACAAGGCAGGTTTTTATCCCCACCGCTTCAGGTTACTTTCCAGCGAGTTCACTCTCCTTTGTCGCTCCCCCAGAAATGCACAAAGCGTCAATTCAGTGGTTGCCGCAGCCGGAGGGCTGTTTTACTGATGGCAGCGGTGTCTTCCCTATGTAAAGACGCCCACACACAGAGCCAAGTGCAGAGAGGAGCATGGCGGAGGGTCTCTTGGGTTTGCAGCACTAAATAGCAGAGATAAATTCAGTCCTCTAGTTGCCCAGTACTCTCAGTAGTGGCATTTACCAGTGGGCCTCCGGTGCTCTGGTGTGCCACCCGGTCTTGGAGAAAATGAAATTGTAGGTCAGCGGGTGTTTTCCTGCTTCCAATCATAGGTGTGTCCGTGCAGAAAGTAGAGTAGGCTAGAAAAGGAGAGAGGGTGAATGGGGATGGCTTCTGTGACACACGTTAGGGGCCTCGGGCCAGTCACTGCGTCACAAAAACCACCAGCACAGTTAGTGCCCATAGGCCCAGCTCAGGAAGGGGCCCTTGTTTCAAGACCGACCACCTAGAAGTGGTCCTAGCAGGTCTGTGACATGGGACAGCCAGCAAAATTTTCCCTGCTGCTGTCCCCTGTTCTAGGGATAGTGAGTTTCACTCTCCAGCCCTGTCAGTCCTGCGCCTTTTGAATTTATTTGCCGACTTTTAAAAGAGGGACCAGGAAAAAGAGAGCAGAAAGGGAAAGAGAGAGAGAGAACCAAAGGGGAAAATAAAGGTCAGGGAAGTGGGTCAGTGCACCATCTCATTTCATCTCTTCCCTCCCTTTCCTGCTGGGGTCTCCCGGAGAACCAGATGTGGTTATTTTGCTAGCACTGCACGCCTGCATCTCTCCATCACTGAGGTATGTGCTGAGCCGGGCAGCCCTTCCGAGCACTGCATGTAGGCGCTACTGAGGATATCGAGGGCCTCCATATAAACCCCCTTGATGAGTGTGAGTGTAAGAGCCAACTGTGAACAAGGGAAGGAAATGGCTGCTCCCCACGCAGAGCAAAGAGAGCTGGAGGTGGAGGCAAAAGGCCGAGTTCCAACACTTCACCTGGGACCTTGCAAATCAGGATCCAACACAGTGACAGACCTGGAGAGCTCAAAAGCACGAGAACAGAAGATTAACTGGCAGCTGCTGCTTCCTGAGGATCTGGGAAAGCAACCCGCTTCGGCGGCGTGAGGCATGTTCATGCAGAGGTCTTTTTACCCTGTAATCACAGGCGGATGTGGGAGCGTTACTGGCCATGCCAAAAAAACAAAGGAAAACCTGGGAAACAGAACTGAATCTACGCTGCATGTATGCACCTATCGTGGCCTGAATGGCTCAGGCGATTTGCGCTGGGATGCAGAGCCTTTCCCTTCCAGGTCACTAGATCTCCTCAAGCCCTATGCTGATCATGATTCAGAGTCATTCCCACCTGACGGCCGTTCAATAACGTGTATGTAATGCGCTGTTGGATCTCAGTCCAGTTGGCATTCGTCACACCCTTATTGGCAGTCTCTGAGCAGAGACGCCAAAGACTGAATGAGTCTGGAGACCAAACTAATCTCTCAGCCTTCGAACTGCAAGAAGAGGTGGAGCCTGTCGGTGGGGTCACGTAGAGAAGCTTATGTTCCTGCTGCCCATGTTGTACTTGGACTGTGAATAAACAAAGAGCGTCGCGCTCCCAAGCTGAGCCACTCACCAGCACCAAATTGTTGCACAATTTGGGCCAAATCCAAAGGTGATGTGATATTTAGAGTTTCCTACACTCCATTAGAATCCCTCATACTTACATGTCAGTATCTAAGGGAGAGAATGCTGAGCATGTCTACACAATTTGGGCACCAATTTAATTAAATCAGTTTAGAAACAGATTGAGATAAATTGTCACCACCACCACCTATGTGTGGACACTCTTAAACCTATTAACGAATGATTGAATTTGGTTTAGTTTAAATCGATTACACATCAACACACAACGTTGCACCAGTTAGACTCGCTTGTTTCCAGATCACCCCTTTGGCTACACCACAGCCACTGTGTGTGTGTGGAGCAAGCCCTGGTGTGACATGCATGCTGGGAGGGGCCAGGAAGGAGATGGAAGTGACACCAATTTAGGGCACGGCTACACGAGAGAGTTCCCAGCTGCGCCGCTGTAAGCTCTCGAATGTAGCTGCTCTAAGAGCTCTCTTGTCGGTTTAACTACTCCAGCGCCCGCGAGCAGCAGTAGCTGTTTGGCGGGAGAAGCTCTCCTGACGACAAAATGCTGCCCACACCGGCGCGTATGGCGGTGTCACTTCCGGTGATTTATTCACACGTGCCGAGCAACATAAGCTATGCCGACATAAGCTGTAGTGTAGACATAGCCGTAGGCTCCTTCTAAAGTCAGGGGAGGGATAGCTCAGTGGTTTGAGCATTGGCCTGCTAAACCCAGGGTTGTGAATTCAATCGTTGAGGGGGCCACTTAGGGATCTGGGGCAAAATCAGTACTTGGTCCTGCTAGTGAAGGCAGGGGGCTGGACTCAATGACCTTTCAGGGTCCCTTCCAGTTCTATGAGATAGGTATAGCTCCATAAATTTTTTATAGAATTACTGAGGTTGAGCTCTGAATTTGGTCCTTTAACTCAAGAACATCTGGCTCCCCTCTACAGAGACTTCCCTTTGAGAATGACCAGAAATACCATGGATTGCAGTAGCTGGACGGCTACAGGTTGGAAATGTTAACAGCTGAACTTAACAACCTGGATGGCAGAATAGCTGATGTGGGGTGACCTTTGCTCCATGCAAAGGATGTGAAGTCACAGAGTGGAAATGCTGCTTTCCATCCTGTCTATAGTAAATGAATCATTCCCTAGTTTAACAGAGGGTCTCACGACAGAGAACCTACAGGCTAAAGCGGCTGGCTAATTGTGTTCCGGACACAAGAGTTTTTTGCATTTGGGGACTTCTGGACATCGTGAAGGCCTCTCAATGGTCAACGTGTTGGAAAATGACATCTTTCAGACATAACAGTGAGGTCCTGGCCGCTCATTAAAGATGCCACACCAGCGCTGGTGTTTGCAGCACTCAGAGCTTGGCTCAATGTGATATAACGGCCTTTCTTCTCTTTCCATGTCCCATAGGAGCAAATCATTTCATCATCGCCCTGTGGTACTGTGTCACCACTTTTATTATTGTGTCATATCGTGACATAGCCTTATCCCCCCAGGAATGCCCAAATACATTTTGGCCTCCTTAAACTCAGCAACTAACCTGAGGGGGGACCTTGAAATCAGCACAGGTGGCTGCTGTGATGTGAGTGACAGATTGCAAGAGGTATTGATGGCAGTGCTCCGTTAGGACACACGGAGTCCATTGTGCCCAGCAACTCCAGTGTATTCTCCAGTGTTCAGGACAACCTAGTTCTAAATATCTGAAATGTGGTTGCCGCTACTTCCCTTGGAAGACTATTCCACAGTATGAGCTGTCATTGTCAGGACGTCTTTCCCCCCTGGCATACAGCCTCAGGGCCTTTTCGTAGCTAATTCCTTTGCTCCTAATTTGCACCCTCTTGGACCACACCCTGAACAATTCCTCTCCTCTTCCATTGTGTAGATCTTCTTTTCCTTCTGTTGTTTATTTACCATATTATAGCCCTGCTGCCATGCCCAGCACTGTACCCAACCGAGGAAAACACCCCAGCCAAGTTAGAGGTTCCTGTTGAGTTTACACTCTAATGCAGGGCTTGGCTACACTTGAAAGTTAAAGCGCATTAAAGCAGCCCCAGGCGCCCTATCTCCCGACCCGTCCACACTGGCAAGGCACGTAGAGCACCTGGACTCTGCAGCTGGAGCGCTCCTGGGAATCCACCTCCACGAGACGCATAACGCTTGTTGCACCTCAGCTGAAACGCCCCAGCGTTAGTGTGGATGAGGTGTTGCATTACTGCGCTTTGATCGGCCTCCAGAAACGTCCCATAATCCCTTTAAGTCAAGTGGCCACTCTTGTCATTGTTTTGGAATCGGCTGTGGGAATGCGGATATCCCCTTTCAAAGCTCCGTTTCTGACAGCCGGCATGCTTATCTGCTCCGGGACAAAGCAACCGTTAGTGTGGAATGCTGCTTGCTGTGAGTGTGTGAGAGAGAGGCGGGGAGGAGAGGGGTCTGAACTTACAAGACAGCATGTTGATGCACTCTCAGGACCCCAAAAACCCACTCTCTCTCCCCCCCACATACACACAACACACTCCCTGTCACACCCCACCCCCCGCATTTGAAAAGCCTGTTGCAGCCACTTGCACGCTGGGATAGCTACCACAATGCACTGCTCTTTGTGGCGTTTCAAGAGCTGCTCATGTAGCCACGCCAGCGTGCTTCCAGCTGACAGTGTAAACACTCGCCAGCGTTTTCCCTGCTGCGGTCTCCGAAGACTGGTTTAACTCCCAATGCTCTACATCTGCAAGTGTAGCTAGGCCCTAGTACAGGGGTGGCCAACTTGAGCCTGAGAAGGAGCCAGAATTTACCAATGTACATTGCCGAAGAGCTACAGTAAGACGTTAGCAGCCCCCCATCAGCTTCCCTCCCCCCCACTCCCAGCACCTCCCACCCACCGGCAGCCCTGCTGATCAGCGCCTCCCCCTCCCGCCCCGCACCTCCCGATCAGCTGTTTTGTGGCGTGCAGGAGGCCCTGGGAGCAGGGGGGAGGAGCGAGGGCATGACAGGGGAGGGGGCGGGAAGGGGGAGAGGGGGGGCAGGGTCAGTGGCAGAGCCAGGGGTTGAACAGTGAGCACCCCCCCCCCGGCACATTGGAAAGTTGGCGCCTGTAGCTCCAGCCCTGGAGTCGGTGCCTATACAAGGAGCCGCATATTAACTTCTGAAGAGCCGCATGTGGCTCCGGAGCCACAGGTTGGCCACCCCTGCACTAATGTGTACAAGGGGTAAGAAACAGGTGGTGGAACACAAAGCCAGGCAAAAAACGGCATGGCGGGTTCCAACCTTTCCTCCTCGGAGGCTGCGAGGGATTTCAAAGGGAGCAAGAATCAAGTCCTTTATGGGTTGGGCTCATTATGACCAGGATACTCCCTGCGATTCCTGAGGTGAGATTTCAGAACCTCCTTGAAGGACAGGAGGGTTGTGGCTTAGTCCAGTGGCTCTCAAACTCGGGCTGCCGCTTGTTCAGGGGAAGCCCCTGGCGGGCCGAGCCGGTTTGTTTACCTGCCGCGTCCACAGGTTCGGCTGATCACAGCTCCCAGTGGCCGCGGTTCGCCACTCCAGGCCAATGGGGGCTGCGGGAAGTGGCGGCCAGTACGTCCCTCGGCCCACGCCGCTTCCTGCAGCTCCCATTGGCCTGGAGCGGCGAACCACGGCGATTGGGAGCCGCGATCGGCCGGACCTGCGGACGTGGCAGGTAAACAAACCGGCCCGGCCCGCCGGGGGCTTTCCCTGAACAAGCGGCGGCCCAAGTTTGAGAACCACTGGCTTAGTGGACATGAATAGTTTGGTTTTTTTTATTCTGACACAGTTAACCAGAGCCAGGTTAGACTGTGCTGGACATAAGGCACGCTGCCCATTGCCGCATAGTACTGAGGGAACCCTGCTCTAATAAACCATGGTCCAGAAGGCTGTGTACCTTTTCTTAATTAACCCAGCCCTGCCAGCGTTCCTGGAACTGGTGACTGAATAACTTTCCCGTTGTGTCAGGGTGAGCTCAGTGACGAGTCAGGCAAGGTGCTGGTCTGAGCCTTTGACATCATCCAACGCTGCTGAAATATTTTAAACACTCTTCCAGGCAGAGACGCCACCTTCTGACCCCCCCTGCGGTCGAAGAGATTACTTGGGCACTAATTACAAAGTGCTGCAATTACGTGCTGATCAAACCTCTCGGCTTTAAAGGAAAATGCCGTGGCACAGATTGGAGCTTGACTGACTGAATGGCTACAGCTGGGGCAGAGGTTAGGGATTAACTTGTGTTCGCACGTTACAAAAATAAAAAATACCACGCGCAGAAACGAACGACGCCAGGATTGCCCTGAAAATCAGCTGGCGGGAGAAATGTGTCGTTAGCTCTTTTTGCAGCTTGTCACCTTTGTGTGAAGCTGTTTGTGGAGAAGGAGGAGTGTTGTCCAGCAATTAGAGCAGGGGACGGGGAGTCAGGACTCCTGGGTTCCATTGCTGGTTTTACCACCGCCTCACTGCAAGTCGCTCAACCTGCAAGTGTCCCAGTTCACCCCACTATAAAATGGGCCTCATTGTTCCTACGGGCTGCAATGGTTTTTCATATGCTGTGACGCTTCCAGTCTAAACAACTTCAGGTTTAGAATAAGGGACCACGGTAAAAGGGTAAAAGCAGTGTCTCTGTGAGAGAGCACAGCCTGGGCTTCTCCTCTGTAACGTGCTGCATGAGCTGAGCTTCGCAAATGGCAACTGTCCCTGTGGGCAGGCAGACTCCTTGGCAATGTATAGACAGAACTGCGCCCATGCAGACTCCAGATATAGTTAAGAAAGGACACTGCTTGCACTGATGGAGCATATCCCTTGCTTGGAAACACTGTTAGCTGCCTTGGTGCAAATGGCAGCTTTCCTTGTCTACTCTGGAGGTGGGCAGGACATAGCTACATAGCTTGATGGCCCTCAATGGCTGAATTGGGGCTAATCCCAGACAAGGCCAGTGTGTGGAAAAGAGCAGAAGCCAGTTCATATGTTGCGTATGCGTGGGTGCGTACATGCTGTAGCTGGAGGTTTACATTCCCAGTCCAGGCAGATGTACATGTGCTAACCGCGATTAAGCTTGGACGCTACAAGTAGCAACATGACCAGGGCGGTGTGGCTAGCCAGGGCAGTGTGGCCATGGCCGCGTGGCTAGTCAGAGCAGTGTGGCCCTGGCGGTGTGGCTAGCCATAGCAGTGTGGCCAGAGCAGTGCAGCCAGAGCGGCATGGCTAGTCAGAGCAGCGTGGCCAGGGTGGCGTGGCTAGTCAGAGCAGCGTGACCAGAGCAGCGTGGCTAGTCAGAGCAGTGTGGCCAGAGCAGCGTGGCTAGCCAGAGAAGCGTGGCCAGAATGACGTGACTAGCCAGAGAAGCGTGGCCAGGGTAGCGTGGCTAGTCAGAGAAGCGTGGCCAGAGCGGCATGGCTAGCCAGAGCAGCGTGGCCAGAGTGGCGTGGCTAGCCAGAGCAGCGTGGCCGGGGCGGCATGGCTAGCCAGAGCA
>NW_020664589.1:2960500-2982386 GCF_002925995.2 Terrapene triunguis | reverse complement strand
CGTGGCCGGGGCGGCATGGCTAGCCAGAGCAGCGTGGCCGGGGCGGCGTGGCTAGCCAGAGAAGCGTGGCCAGGGCAGCGTGGCTAGTCAGAGCAGCGTGGCCAGAGCAGCGTGGCTAGTCAGAGCAGCATGGCCAGGATGGTGTGGCTAGCCAGAGAAGCGTGGCCAGGGTGGCGTGGCTAGCCAGAGCAGCATGGCCAGGGCGGTGTGGCTAGTCAGAGCAGCATGGCCAGGGCGGTGTGGCTAGTCAGAGCAGTGTGACCAGAGAAGCGTGGCCAGGGCGGTATGGCTAGTCAGAGCAGCATGGCCTGGACGGCGTGGCTAGCCAGAGAAGCGTGGCCAGGGTGGCGTGGCTAGTCAGAGCAGCGTGGTCAGAGCAGCGTGGCTAGCCAGAGCAGCGTGGCCGGGGCGGCGTGGCTAGCCAGAGAAGCGTGGCCAGGGCGGTGTGGCTAGTCAGAGCAGCATGGCCAGGACGGCGTGGCTAGCCAGAGAAGCGTGGCCAGGGCGGCGTGGCTAGCCAGAGCAGCGTGGTCAGAGCAGCATGCTTAGGCATCTGAGCACAAACCTATCTGAGACCCCTGGTATGTATTCAGGTCACCAGCCTGTACCGCCGCCGGTGGCACCGCAGCTACGCTGCTATTTGCAGCACACTAGCTCAGTCACAGCTCGTGCCTGTACATCCGCCCAGGCTGGAAATTGCCCCTTCAGCAGCGATCTAGATGTGCCCGTATGGTAGCGAGCGCGTCCGTGGGGATGTTACTTCTGACACAGCCAAGGATGCTATGGACTTGGACCACAGCACAGTCCGGATCCCACTTAAGCTTCAACAGCTTTTAAAAGAACAATTTTCACTCTCCCCCGAGAGCCGTTGGGTTTGACGTTAAGATAATAAGCTGGGCTGTGCTATTTAGTGGCCCGATCTGGCTTCAGTCCGCGGGTGCCCCGTCACTGGGTGTCTCAGACCTCCAAGGCGGCCAGGTAAGCTCCTGCACTTTGTCAAAGCCAGCCCAGGAGACGCGCGTTGCACTGCCTGGCTCTGAGTGGATAAATATGGAAAGATGCCCACTGGGAGCCGCGCGGAGGATTATGCTGGGATTTACCCGATCCCCAGCTGATAAGACGCTCTCTGTGTTTTACGCTGTAAACCTCTGATCAGGACACTCGTTGCTCAAAGCCAAAAAAAAAAAAAGGCCCAGGGCCTGTTTGATCAAAGATTCTTCCAAGCACAAGCGCCGTATTTTCCTGTCAGATGCTCTCCATTAGTTTCAAGTGTGAAATCAACACTCTCAGCCGTTCCCAACCCCTCTCTGGCTAGAGAATGGAGAAAAGACAACCTCCGGGTCTATTCAAAGGATGCATGCAAGCTGCTGCTGCCACCTGTTTGGGCATTTAAGAGAGGAATTGCAACCTCTGTTACTTAAGGATGGAGATAGAGGCAGTGTACTCGCAGAAACTAGTGTCCTGGCGCAGTTGCAGTGCGGCAGGGGAAGCAGCCCCCCTAGATGACAGTGGCTTTATACAGCTGCAGTGCAGCGGGACACCTCTCCAGTGCCCCTGTGTAGATGCAGTGAGCAGGACAAGGCAGCCCACAGACCGTAGTGCCTTTGCACAGATGCAGTGAGGCCTTGGCAGCTTTCCTTCTTTGTCCTCTTCATTATAAATTCTGCTGTTCTCTTCTCGCCCACTCAAGCTGCCAGAAGTGGACGCAACGAACTTGGACCGAACAGTTCATTGCTCTTTTGGAGCCTTGTCCATGTAGCGTCGCGGAGCTGGGGTGGCGGCTAACATTCTCTCTGCCTTCCAGATTTACCCTCTATGCTGTGGACACCCGAGGGAGGCATTCAGAGCTGAGCACGGTCACCCTGAGAACAGCCTGCCCACTGGTGGATGACAGCAAGGCAGAAGGTAAGAGTTCAGTCTCCTCATTCCCGTGCTCCCAGACCTGGGAGAGCTCTCCTGTTAATCTCTCCTTTTTCCCACTTCCCGTGTCCACTGTCCTCAGAGACATGGCTGATTGCCATGCTACCAATGATGCAGCGGAGATGAGAGAGAAAAGAAAAGCAACAACAGTAAGGGAAGGGGAGAGAGATACTGAAGGAGACGTTAAAGGAGAGTGAGGGCTTGTCTACACGAGGACACTTGTGAAAGTTAATTGAAATTCAGTATTAAAGTGGCCTACATTCGATTTTTGCTTAATTCATTTGAATGACAGCATCGACACGGGGATTTAATTTGGTTTAACTAATCCACTTTAAAAAATAATTTGGATTCGCTTTCTTGGGTGTCCCTGGGTAGACAAGCCCTGAGAGAGAAAGAACAAGGGATGAAGCTGGAATAGCCAGACTGTTCTGAATAGCAGTAAGAGAATGAAGAGCCAAACAGGGACATGCAGAGTGCATGCATGATCAAAAAGCTCACAGTCTGTCTCATGTGTGTGATCTGTTAGTGCAGGGGTTTGCCACCTTTTTTCCATTTACGGACCCCTATAAAATTTTGACTAGAGGCGCGGACCCCTTTGGAAATCTTAGGGTACGTCTTCACTACCCGCCGTATCGGGGGGTAGCAATTGATTTATCCGGGATCGATATATATATATCGATCCCCGAACGCGCTCACTGTCGACTCCGGAACTCCACCAGAGCGAGCGGCGGTAGCGCAGTCGACGGGGGAGCCGCGGCCGTCGATCCCGCGCCGTGTGGACCCCAGGTAATTCGATCTAAGATACTTTGACTTCAGCTACGCTATTCGCGTAGCTGAAGTTGCGTATCTTAGATCGATCCCTCCCTCCCCCCCCAGTGTAGACCAGCCCTTAGAACATAGTCTGCGGGCCCCAGGTTGAAAACCACTGTGTTACTGTACAAAGGGACCTGGCTTGGGGCTACAGCTGAGGGGGGTGAGGAGGGGGGGAGAAGTAATACAAATGTCCAAAATTTGGAAGTTGATTTCAGTTTTTAGGGTTTGAAACAGGTCCCTTTTTGTGGTAGTGATATTTTCAAAACGGTTCACTTTTTTTTATCAGAAACACAATGTACATTATTATATTTTTTTTCTTTTAATGAAAAACCCAGTTTTCAGAAAACAAAATATGTTTAACAATTTCTTTCAATAAAATTATGTATCCAATATAAGGGGGGGGGGGGATTCTGCATCTCCCCCTCCCCCCCGATTTCCAGGAGAGGAAAGGCCATTTTCCCCCAACACCACAGAAAGAAACCCTTTTTATTCAAAAAAGGTTGAGGGGCTCTGCCAGAAACCCCATCTGTAAAAAGGAGACAATGATACCGACCTCTTTTGGAAAGCACTTTGTGATCTACTAATGAAAAGTGCGAGATAAGAGCCAGGGATTATGCTTATGTCATTTTTAATGATGACTCTCTGCATTTCTGCCTAACTTGCTTTTCTTATTATTGATAATGTTCACGGGGAAAAAAAACACCCCAAACCCTCTCATATTCCCTCCCCCCACCTGCAATCCCCCCCATGGGGCCCGATTTCCCAAAGAGCTCAGCTCTCAGCATGCACACAACATTCTAAGCCCTTGTGACAAGTCAACCCCTTATTTAGGTGTGTCAGGGTGTGTCTTCGGAGTTAACGTGGGTGATCGGCACCTAGTTAGCCTCCCCCTGGTGAGAGCACCACATGGCAAAGCCACCCCTGAATCATAGGTGCCGACTCTGTGGGTGCTCCAGCCCTGAAAAAAAATAGTGGGTGTTCAGCACCCACCAGCCACCTGCCAATCAGCTGTTCGGCGGCAGGCAGGAGGCACAGGAGGGAGAGGGCGGAGTGGGGGCAGAAAGAGGTGGAGCGAGGGCGGGGCACTGGGGGAGGAGGCGGAGCGGTGGTGGGAAGAGGCGGAGCAAGGGTGTGGCCTTGGGGGAAGAGGTGGAGTGCGGGCGGCGGGCAGAAGGGGGATGAGCACACACCCAGAAAAATGAAAGTCGGCACCTGTGCCCTGAGTAACGGCACCCTCACTGCCGCTGCACGCCCCCATATGTGTGTCGCTTCGGACTTCTGGGGGCTTCTTTTGTGCTGTTGTAAGCTGAGCCGCTCTTTGATGCTTTCCCAGCGAATTGTGGGAGGACTTGGGGCATTGGTGGGAAAGCACTGGAGGGCTGGCAGCACTCGAGTGTTTAGCCGGTGTTCTTGCCGCAGAGAGTGGGCAGATGACGAGCCCGACAGAAAACAGCACCTGAGCTCTACCCCAGGCAAGCCAGAGAGCCTGCTTTGAAAACACCAGCCAACTCGCGCGAGAGGGCTCTGTATGGGGATGTTAGGGGCAACACCCAAGTAAGAGCCTGAGTTAATTCTGCAGTGAAGATGTACTCTGATGGAGAGCTGAGCTCTTGAAAATCAGGCCCATAGTGCCTAATGTTTGAGCTAGCAGTTCCCTCTACAGCAGTGCTTCCCAGCTCTGGAGGTATAGGTTAGCAGTACAGGTACTTTAGGCTTTTGTGCCTGGTATTCTAGCATCTCCTTCCCTCTGTGCATTACTATTCCCCAGCTCCCACTCAGCAGCTGTGGAGTTTTGGCTGACTGGGGCTGGCCGCAGAGGTTTAGAGAGGGCACCATTGAATGGGAGGTGGCAGGCATTGGTTGGCACAGTTGAGGTGTCAAGCCCTGATCCTGCAAAGGGTTCTGCAGGGGCAGACTCCCTGCACCCACTTGGAGTTGTTGAAGTCACTGGGGCTCCGTGGGGACTCTGGGTTCCAGCCATGTGGGGCCACTAGCAGGATTGGGGCCTCAGTCGGGTACAGCTGCCCAGATAGATGGCTGTGCTCCAAAGCCAACGTCCAAGCGGCTGTGGGTGAGACAGCCACCCCAGTCCCCCAACGTCAGCCCCACTGGCTGGTTTTTCCTTCCCGCACTCCCTGTGCCTTCCATTCCCTTGTAAACTCCTCCTCCCCCTGCTCCTTTTCAGAGATAGCTGACAAAATCTACAACCTCTACAATGGCTACACCAGTGGGAAGGAGCAGCAAACGGCCTACAACACGCTGATGGAGGTCTCCGCGTCCATGCTCTTCCGAGTCCAGCACCACTACAACGCGCACTACGAGAAGTTTGGAGACTTCGTCTGGCGCAGTGAGGATGAGCTGGGGCCCAGGTAGTTGTGCTTTCCCATAATCCTTTGGGGTTAGCCCATCCCACCCCATTAGAGTGGCCTAGTGTCCTCCACTGCCGAGTGCCTCCTGGTTAGGTGGCCATTCAGATGACCCCGATGATCCCCTAATACCAGAGAGGTAGCGCTTTGTAAACCTCACCGACTAACCCCATCAGCTGCCCCGGAGTGGGATAAAGGGGTGCAATAATTTAGGATTGAAGTGATTGGGAGACCAGTCCTGGGAATAACAGGCAGTGCTGCAAATTAGGATCTGGGCCTAAGTGAACTGGTAAAGCTGTGTGGACCCAGTGCTGTAAATTAGGACTGAGGTGAACTGTCAAAGCTGTTATAAATTAGCACTGACCCCCAGTCTTTTTTACATGGGAGAGTCTTCGTGGCAGAGACTGTTACTCCTCCAGGATTCAAATGGGCTCTGATATTTTCAGCATTATCACGGTATACACTGGTTAGATGAATGAATCAATGTGGAAGTACAGAGAGTGATGCAAATTAGGACTGAGGTGCATTGTATCAGGTGTTTGGAGAGCTAAGTACTAGAATCATAAAGGGACAGTTTACCCTAAGGATGTATCCAGAGGGATAAAGGACTCTGCCTCAATCAGCACATCCTCTAACAGCTGTAGCGTTGGTAGGTAGAAAAAGTCCAGGGGATGAGGGAGGGCAGCTCGAGCAGCAGAGCACCATACTGGGGCACTGTCAGAGGAAGCCTCTTTGGGATTTTGACAATTCAGCATTTTTGGACTAACGAACACATTTGTTTGAAAATCCCTACCCAGCTCTATGGCGTGTGTTCTTGAGAAGTTTACCACTTAGAGCCTGTCCTATTGTTCTGAGATCTCCGGAGTGAAGGTGGCTGTCCCACAGTGATCATCTTGGTTTGTGTTCTGGTTTTTAACAGCAGTAAAATGAACTGAGGCTAAAGTGAATGCTGGAGCTGCAGCTTCATCTAAACCATTAACCCAGCTATAGCCCACCAGCCCACTACAGATGTGAAGGCCTTAAAAAGGCTCTTCCCCCTTCCCCTTTATTTTGGAGGCACAAGACATGAGGGCCTCGTGTAGCTTTTGTTTATTTAAGGGGCAGGGGAGAAGGTTCACATGCAAAAACTGTCTTGACACCATGAGAGAGTGGAGATAAAACTTCCATTTGCTTACGTGTCACACAACCAGCAGATTTTTTTTTTTAATCTGTAGTTCTACCCTGGTGATATCTCCTTAGGGTTTGGTGAATGAATTATCAGCATGTGCTAGACTGTGACTTTGCAGCACAATATCTCCTAACTCCCCGGTGAATTAATCCTCTCTCTCTCTCTCTCATCTGATTGATGAAGAGACAGACAGAAGAGATGTATAGTCTGTCTGTCTAATCAGCCTAATGTGACATATTGATACGTTGCCCCTCACCATGGTTACTGGGCACTTTACAAGTTATAAATACTCTTAAAGAGCTTAGATTTCTCTCCCTTCCACCCAAAACAATAAAATGGCATTACAGTGGCCTGCCCAAATTCTAAATGCAGTGCACACTAAAACCATGCTGCAAACTGAAGCATGTCCAGGCTATGGAAGAAAATGTATGTTACAAACCCGTGTTCCCTTATCCTTAATTCCATGCTGAGAATGGGGATTAGCAGCTGGATAACTCTGAGATTATGAAGAACAACGGTTCCAGCAGTAACAGCCCCCCCCCCAATATCATTTTGGGGTATTTGCAAATGTAGATTACTGGTGAACATGCAGGTTCAGAGAGACTACAACTGTGGAATAGAGCATACATGGAGTATGCCGTGTCAGAGCACTGGGAGAGTAAGATGGGTTGTTTCCTGGACAAGGTGTCTTATTATGACCTTTTGGCCACCGGTCATGAGCTGCTACTATAACTCCTCACAAAGAACATTCAGCAAGTGTCATGAAGCTCCCTCAGGATTCTAGATTCGGCCAACATGCTTAGAGATGTTTTACAAATGCCATGTTGTCAGCAGTCTGTTTCAGAAATGACCTTTTCTCTGAGTGCTAGAAAGAAACAGAGAGAGAGAGAGAATTGGGAGGTACAGATGGTGGGGGGAGCAATTAACCACAATAAACACATAATACCAATAGATTATACTTTTTTTTTTGCCCACCCTGCATATTGGGCACAAGCAGGGATCCATTCCTGACTCCATGCCACAATTTCTTGCAACAATTTACGACCCTCCTAGACATAAATCCAAGTTAGCCTGAGACTGGCCCTCCTACAGAGGTGACCTTGGTCATAATTTTTTTGATAGCTCATTAACCTCTGATGTGAAGCCACTCTTTCCCCCTCTCCTTGATGGCACTGCAAGTTGTTTCTCATTTCAAGTCGTCCCTCTCTGTACAAATCCATGGGACCGTCGGCTTTCTTTATGTTTCCCTGGTAACTCCCTCTGTTACTTGGGCATCTCTGGAAGCTGAGTGACGATGCACCTATTTGAGGGCATTATCCAGCAGGAAAATACAAGCCAGGCAAACTTCTCTCTCCATGTCCAGCAAGGAGATTTGGAAAGTGCTCTCCAGTGTGTCCTTGACGCACCGTTATACAGAAAGCAATGTCTAGAGACATCCATGGATTCCGCAGTTGTCCTTCCACACCGAGGCAGGGATCTCCGGTTGAACTTTCAGCAGCCCCTCGTGCATCTGAGTAACCAGCATCTCCGCTCCATGGGGAAGCTTCTAAAAATACCCCTGCCGCTTGCAAGCAGTTCTAGCCTCTTGACAAGAACGAAGGTCTGTCCTCCAGCCTCATTTCTCAGGTTGCTCTGACAGCGAGGGAGCCCCCGACAGCGGGAGAGGCGACTGAGGATTTTCCAAGGGAACATCTCGTAATGAGTTTTTAATTGACAGGCTGTTCTTGTTCCCAGGAGGTCATTCATTTTCATACCTTGAAATGTTTATCAGATGAGCCTCAGATCCACCGTAAATGTTCACTCATAAAACTTAGTGACAAGAGGGGAGTCTATTGCCTCTGTGTAATAAATACATCATGCTGGAGTCCTCGAGAGCCCAGTTTCCATGAAAGCCACAGGTTACTGCAAACAGCTGCTCGCGAGAAGACACACTGACAACCAGATGTCTCAAACAGAAGGTTTACATTAAGGAGACATTAAAAAACTTAGCTCATAGGTGGCCCTAGACCAGGACTTGCTGTGGTCAGGACTTGGCTCCTGGTTTGCTTCATCCTGCTAGTCTCCTCTAACAAACCCCATATAACCCCAACACACGCAAAAAGAGACGCTTTCTCCAAATTTACAGCAACAATTTGTTCCAACTAAAGAGAAGAATCTGTCTAGACCAATAAAGGCCTGATGCTACTATGCCTTCGTTCGATCCTTCCTGGGCTCGTGTTGTGCAGTGATGATGCTTTATGTCACAGGCTCTTCTTTTAACAGCTGCCTGGATTTTTGGGGGTTGTTGTGGCCATCGCGACTGTCTGACTCTCAGAGGGAGGTGGAGGAAATAGACATGGTTAAATTGTCCCCACCCCCGTGCTCATCAGGTCAGGATGTGACATCAGCATGGGGCTTTAAGCCCCTCCTTTTCTTAAAGCAAGTAACGGGGCCCTGCTGACAGCAGCAGCAGGAGAAGATCCTTTTAAATGCAGGCGTCTCCACCAGCAGCTGCCTTATGGTAACAGGAGGGAATATGATGTACAGATGAGAGGTTGTGATAGCCGGGCTTGGAGTGCTGGACTCTCTATCCTCCCATCTGAGAGCCTGACAGACCTGGGTCAATTATCACTTGGGTGGAAAATCTGAATTTATAGCAAAAAAAACCCACAAGAGAACAAGACAACCAGGCATTGACCTCTCCCCCACCTCCCGTCAGAGTCCTGGGGCGAGACCCTGCTCCACTCCAGCACAGCTGTTGTTCCCTGTCTGCTCTGTAATCCTATGTTGTACTTTTCTAGTGCCTTTCATCCTAGCATGTCAAAGTGCTTTGCAAGCAGTTGTCTAGGTCCCACGGCAGCCCTGGGATCAAGGTGAGTATTGTATTCCCAATGTAGATGGGCAAGCTGAGACAGGGAAGGGTGAAGTGACGCACCATGCGGTGCACAACAGGTCCGGGTCAGAGCTGAAAGTAGCCAATGCAAGACACCCAGCTCTCGCACGCTCCCTGCCAGCACGGAGAATAGAACCCAGGAGTCCAATTCTGCTACGCTAACCACTGTACCACACTCCCTTATGACAGTGCCTTTATCCATGCGTGAGCCCTTCCAACAGCCCTAGAAATCACACCTTCCTATCTCTCTTCGGGCCCCAGTAACACAAGATACAAGAGGAGAAAATGGCAGCAGAGGGCCATTACTTTTCATCCCTTCCATCATTTTTACTGCAGTGTCGACCTCCTAAATCCTTCACTTTCATGGCAAACAGGACCAGGGCCAGGCTGGCACCAAGTTTAAAACAGCTGGCCACAAAGTGCAATGTGGCAGGCGAGGACGAGTGGAGATGGCAGCATGTGGGGACGGGGTGGGGAAGAAGCAGCTACGCTTTGGTGGCTCGGGGGCTTAGTGCAGAACAGTGTCAGCCCTGGCTGTAGCCAGCCCGGGAGTCTGACTTCTGCAGCCGTCCCCTCCTGATCCTGCCCTTTCATATGGGAATAAATTATTGTTTCTGGCAGCGACGGGGTAGCTCGGCGTTAGGAAGATTTCATTTCCAGTATTTGAAAAGGTGGTCGCTCTGGCCTGACATCCCCCCGCAGCGAGCACTTGGATGGTGGCCAGAATTTGATGGATGGCGTTAAATTGGCAGCCCAAGAACTGCTTCTGTAATTTATTACCCAGCCTTCACCAGAAGGCTTCTCTCTCTTTCTCTCCTCTCCCCCGGTCTCTTTCTCTCCTTCCTTTTTATTTTTTTTAACAAAGAAAAGATGTCAGCCAAAAGTCTAACATTTAAGCATGACTTCATTAACCCTCTCAAACAAGTGAGCCACGCCAGCTCCCCCCAGGAGAGCCAAGCAACCTGGCTGTAGCTGAGGGGGTTTGTCATCGACCCAGGGGTAGCAAAATCCAGGTATCCGTTTCCCTCCTGACCCTCCAGTCCAGAATGTTCCTCTGCTCCCTCCTTGTTTTCTCCTGCATGGAGCTGCTGCCCCCTCTGATTGGTCGGAGCACTTTGCAGTTGGTGCATCCCCTGGGCCATTCCATCACCTGCTGCTTCCCGTTGTTACACTCCCTAAGGCTCACCAGCCATTGAGCAGAGCCAGGCACCAACGAAGCAGCTGCAGTGAGACCGAAAGATGCAACCACAAGTCTGCTGGAGAGCAGAGCAAACCCACCAGTTGTCCCCAGCAGATGATAGCTAGAGGGAGTGGCATGTGTTTGCCCTGTCCTGCCATAACAACATGGCCCAGGCCAGGCTGGAGGAAGCAAGCCCTGTGAGAGAGTCTTCAGTGGTGTCTAAAGGTAAAGGGATGGAGAGGGGGAAAGAGAGAAGAGGGGACATGGGAAACTGTAGAGGAGACAAGAAGGAAATGGACGGGGAGAGAGAAGCAGGTGGCATGGAAGAGGGAGAGAAAAGATGAAGGAAATGAACACAGGAGATGGAATGGAAGAGAGATGGGACAGGAGGAGGCACATTTAGGCATGTCCTGGAGATCTAGACCTTCATCTGAAGCATCTGGCGTCGGCTAGGGGCAGGATATTGGACTCGATGGACCATTGGTCTGAATCCATCCTTGGGAATCTGGGGTTTTGAAGCTCAAGGCATGACCCTATTTGCACCCATTTTGATGCAGAGCATGCCATTCATGCATTGTGCATTGCCCTAGAGCAAGTGGAGGGGACTCACTAGTGGGTAAATGCAGCTTCCCTTTATTGTAGCACGTAAGGGACAGACTCCCAGCTATTCCTGCCCATCCATACATCCATCTCCTGTTTGGCTTCTCAGCAATAGAGCCTGCCGTGAGTGTCACCTCCCGCCATTCTCTCCTCTTACATCCACTCCAGCAGGCAGTCCCAAGGCGAGCGGAATAACACCTGCCATCAGGTCATTACATTTACAATTTCAGCCCAGAGTTGGACCACTCCCTCTCCCCGAATCACCCAACGGGCAAAGAACACAACCCAATATTACTGATACCAAGATAGCTATGACACCTCCCTCACACACTCCGTCCTAGCTCACGCCAAACACCAGCTGTCTCCAGAGCAAGCCCAGTGTAGGTATCTGAGTGTTGATTCACCCAGTCAGGCCTGCGTCTTAGGGTCTGTCTACACTGCAGTCAGAGGTGTGACTGAAGCACCTGTAGACATACCTGAGCTAGCTAGGTTGAATAATGCTAGCAATGAATCCACAGCACCAGGAGCTATGCAAACCTCTGAAAGCTGCAGATAGTTCAGTGGTTTGAGCATTGGCCTGTTAAACCCAGGGTTGTGAGTTCAATCCTTGAGGGGGGCCCTTTGGGGATTTAGTTAGGGATTGGTCCTGCTTTGAGCATGGGTTTGGACTAGATGACCTCCTGAGGTCCCGTCCACCCCTGATCTTCTATGACAGATTTAGACTGCAAGTAAGGCATACATTTTTAAAAGTGCGAGAGCAATTAACCAAGGGTCGTGGTGGATTCTCCATCACAACCATTTGAAAATCAAGACTGGATGTTTTTCTACAAGAGCTGCTCTAGGAATTAATTTGGAGAAGTTCTATGGCCTGTGCTGTACAGGAGGTCAAACTAGAGATGATCAAGTGGCCTTGGAATCTGTGAATCTATGTAATCCAGTGGCTAGCCCATGCTGCTATGACTTCACTGCTATAGTTGTTTGAGCTAGCTAGATCAAAGCTCGCTTCGGTCATACTTCTGATTGCAGTGTAGACATATCTTCAATCTTCCAAACAAGAAAGTGTTTCCAGATGTTTGCTCCAAATAGGCTGGTCTTTTCTTTCTGTAACTACCTTTCTGTTTTCTTTTCTTTCATTCAGATAGACTGGGTAATTCCCACCAATATCTGCCTTTCCATTTCTTTGGCAAGGTTTGACTTTTGAAGCAAACGCCCGACGCACAGTCCCCTCTCCCAACACACTGTAAAGGGTTCATGAATGTTAACGGATCTTGTCTCCCTAAACTGGACAAGGAGAGCTCACAACTCTGGGCCCAGCTCACAACCCAGCTGGCTTGACTTTGACAGGAGCTCGATGGGAATGGTGTGAACTGGAAATGGCCATTGCTCTCCGACTGGAGCTGGTGAAAAAACAGAAAGCTAGTTTCACAAATAATGTTGAAATTTCAACGTTGTTTTCATTCCGATAGGTTTGAACCAGGCCCATTTTTCTTCATTTCTTTTTTAAAATTCTATTTTTTTACTGTTATAAAAAAATTCAAAAAGTATTTTCACTATATTTTGACAAATATTTGGGAGGGAAATTAGCCCCCAGAAAGAATGAAAAATGACAAAATTTGGACAGGGTTGAGAAGGGTTCATGAAATTTTTTGTTCCTTCCCCCCAAGAAAAAAGGCGTCATTCAAAAATGTGTAACTCATTTTATATCTACCCGCTCCCATCTCCATTTAATAGTATCAGGCTCGTCCTGATGCTGGGCTACAGACACAGTATTCAGAAGCACCGGACTCTGTCAGACACGAGTCTAAATCCTCTGCTTGCTTACACCCAGTGCAATCCACATGGAAGTTCATGAACTCTACGCAGTGAAAGTCAGTGCAGAATATGACTCCTTGGTGTGCATTACTTTAGCTATGGGATCCTTATTGAAAACGTCAGCTTCCATAATGGGAAACCTCCAGAGTAGTTCAGCTCAACAATCTCTGTCAAAGACTGGGGAGGGTATGTCACTGGTGAAG
This sequence comes from Terrapene triunguis, assembly GCF_002925995.2. Lineage (NCBI taxonomy): Eukaryota > Metazoa > Chordata > Testudines > Emydidae > Terrapene > Terrapene triunguis. The sequence continues at coordinate 2,969,452 of NW_020664589.1, read as the reverse complement.
TTATGCCTCTTGGATTGCAGGGAGAGGGAGTACCTCGCTGGTAGGGTGGTGGCTACTTAACGGAATTGTGTTAGCGGGAGTTGGAAGCTGTTGGTCAAAGCTCCAGCCATCACATCAAATGTATATGTATGTGCCTTATATAGTAGGCTTGAATTCTCCTAGCTTAGCTTGTCCCTCATCCTTGAAACCTGCAGACATAGCCACTGCACGGAAAGTTACCATTGCAGGACACAGATGCTCTCGCTTGGTATCCCAACCACAGGAGGAATTATTCTCAGTCTGGAAGAGGAAGGGTAGCCAGTTGGCTGAGGTTTGCTGGCCTTTCATATCATCCCTCCCCAGAAACAGAGAGTCATACCTGGTTATGGAGGTTTGACTGGCCTCCAGTCACTGCTGTTTTGGCTTGTCGCTCTGCCACGCACTTCCGCACTCTTTTATGACTCACGGTGAATTCTTACTTGGGATCTCAATTAGTGAGATGCCTTGGAGAGAGCAGCCGCATCAGAAAACAGCCGTGCTCCCTCCCAAAGAATTCGGGGCTGAAGCACCAGAAAGCTTTCACAATCAAATAATCCCCATGTTTCTACCTAGCCGACTCAGAGCGCTGCCCCTGACATGTCATTATTGGGAACTGACATTCCTTCAGTAACTGTAACAAACCCCCAACCCAATTCCAGAGCTTTGCTGCAGCACCAGCGGGAGAGGGAATAATCTGTGATCTTGAGACTTTCAAACCACTCAAATAAACCTTCTTTCCCCACTTTTGATTTAGCCCGTTGCAGGCTCTCACTAACTACTTTATTTAGTTTTGTCTTTGGGGGTTGTTGCACGTTTCCTTCTCTGCTGTTACAGAGTTGGGTTCTTCCTAGCCCATCCCCCTTCTGAAGACTTGATGAAATGCAGAGAGGGAGGCTGTGTGCTTGGGTTCCTTCCTGTGGTGAGGCATGAGCACGGGGGAGGCGGGTATTCTGGAGAACTCCAGATAAGTAAGGGAAGGAGAGGGCAAGGTATCCCCATTTGGCTTTTCGCTTCTCCAGTGGCTTCCTACAGCAGGGAGTTTGAGGGTTGTGCCATGGTGATAGGTGGCTAAAGGGATGGATAGGTGGATGATGGTTTGTTCACAATGGTCCATGTTTCATTCTTAAGAATTGTGATCAACTTGTGACTTCAGTGGAGTTGCACCAGTGTAACTGAGAGGCAAATTTGGCCCCTGAGTTGAGGGAGGAAGCCCAGTTTCCAACAAGATGTTTGCTTCTCTCTGTCTCTTTCAACCAATAAACAAGGGAGCGTAGATTAAACTCCGGAGGCCCCAGGGAGTTATTGAAGGAACAGTTTTGGTTCAGGAATGCATTGCCAAACCAGTCATATATATATATTTTACGCTAATTGCCAAAGAGCCCGGTAAGAGTTGCTTTACTTGAGCTGCTCATACCACTCAAGCCCTAACCCCAGTGGGAATTTGCCAATTTTGAAGCCATAGGGCGGGGCTCTGTAAACTTTCTGTGCTGTGTCAGTATTACTGAAGAGGGCAGCCTAGGTTAGATGACCCAATGCAGTTGAGAGATGTGACGAGTTGTATTCCCAGCTTTTTTTTTTTAGAGAAGGTCACTAAACCTCCTTGTGCCTCAGTTTTCCTATCTGTACACTGGGAATAATAGTATAGATGCCATAAGCCTTAATTAATTAACATAGAATCATAGGACTGGAAGGGACCTCGAGAGATCATCTAGTCCAGTCCCCGGAATTTATGGCGTGACTAAGTATTATCTAGACCAGGGGTGGGCAAACTTTTTGGCCTGAGGGCCACATCTGTGTATGGAAATTGTATGGTGGGCCATGAATGCTCACAAAATTAACAATTCATGTCCAAACAAGGACAACACAAGTTTGTTTCAAAATCTGCTCTGTTAAAATAATTCTGTTGAACAATGCGCTGCTAGGAGATTACATTACTGAGCTGTTTGTTGATTTTGCCACACAGTTTTGCTCCTGTCTGAACACAAATTGTATGCTAGCCTGGATTTGTCGGGCGTTAGCTTCCAGTCATTGGAACACATTGAGTTCTCAGAAATCTCCTCCCACGTAGGGCCCAACAGCCAGGGCCGGCTCCAGGGTTTTGGCCGCCCCAAGCAGCCAAAAAAAAATAAATAAATAAAAAGCCGCGATCGCGATCTGCGGCGGCAATTCGGCGGGAGGTCCTTCGCTCCGAGCGGGAGTGAGGGACTGTCCGCCGAATTGCCGCAGAATAGCTGGATGTGCCGCCCCTCTCCGGAGTGGCCGCCCCAAGCACCTGCTTGCCAGGCTGGTGCCTGGAGCCGGCCCTGCCAACAGCCCACAATGGAATCGCCTCTGGGTGCTAGGAAAGTCACCTAATCCAACAAGTAGCAGGCACCGGGGCTTGCATGTTCCAAGCTCTGATGGCGCATGAGGCGCATTTGGGTTGTGCAGCATGTCCTCACACCCATAACGCAGGAGCGCCGGGCAGCTGGAGTGGGGCAAGCCCCCGACCCCACTCCCCAGCTGGAGCTCCAGGCAGGAGCTCCGGGAGCGCCGGAGCGAGGCAATGGAGCTCGAGGGCCGGATTAAAAGGTCTGATGGGCCAGGCGCGGCCCGCCGGCCGTAGTTTGCCCAGCCCTGATCTAGACCATCCCTGACAGGTTGTTGTCTAATCTGCTCTCAAAAATCTCCAATGATGGAGATTCCACAACCTCCCTAGGCAATTTATCCCAGTGCTTAACCACCCTGACAGTTAGGAAATTTTTCCTAATGTCCAACCTAACTCCTCCCTTGCTAATTTAAGCCCATTGCTTCTTGTCCTATCCTCTGTATCATGTGTAAAACATTTTGAGATGCTTGCATAGCAGGTGCTATAGACATTTAATTACAGTAAAAGGGGTGTTATCCGGCCCTGTACCAACCGGAAAGCTTTATAAACCGGCATTTCTGATCTTCATAGAAAGTCTGGTTTATAGTCCAGTTGGCATGGGGCCGGCAGGCTCCCTACCTGGCTCCACGTGGCTCCCCGGAAATGGTGACAGGTCCCTTGCCCTCTCCCTGCTGCTCCTAGGCAGAGGAACAGCCATGAGGGGTTTGGAGTGCGGGAGAGCATGCGGGGCTGGGGACTGGGGCACGGGAGGAGTTTCGGGGTGCCGGATCCGGGGGACACTGACCACAAGCGGCGACCTATCCCTGCTGTTCCTAGGTGGAGGTGCGGCTAGGCGTCTCTGTGCACTGCTTCCACCCGCAGGCGTTGCCCCCACAGCTCCCATTGGCCGTGGTTCCCAGCCAATGGGAGCTGCGGAGCCAGCGCTCGGGACAGGGAGAGGGCAGCACACAGAGCCACCTAGCCATGCCTCCACCTAGGAACAGCCGGGATAGGTTGCCACTTGCAGGGAGCCGCCCGAGATGAGCGTCCCCCGGATCCGGCACCCCAAACCCCTCCCTCGCCCCAACCCCCTCCCGCATCCCCTCTTACACCCAAACTCCCTCCCTCTTAGTTAACCTGAATTTTTCACTTACCAGCATCCCCATTTCTCCAACATGCCAGATAAAAAACCTTTTACTGTAATTAGGAATCAGTCAGAAGACAGAATGTATCGACTTGTCTAGCTACTGGCAACTGTTAACAGAACTGTTTTGTCTATGTGAGAGGACAGACCGCCCTGGCTGGAGCTGAGCGAATACTGCATTTATTTATTTATTTTGGTGGTGGCCGAACCAAAACTGCTTTTTTTTTCTTGCCGGAATGAAAAACTGAAAAAAAATTCAGTCTGGTCGAACAAACTATTTTGGATGTTGACTGAAAACATCATCTTGAAACAAATTGTCTGTTGGAATTGACATTTTCTAAACAGAATGTCAATTTGTAACAACTCGTGTTGCAAATGCCAAAACAAACCATTTCCACATTTAAAAATAATCTTTTTTGTTTGCTGGGTTGGTTGGTTTTGTTTTGGGCCAAATTCAACCTGAAAAATGAATTTTCGGCAAATTTAGTATTCGCCAAAACAATTTCACCCACCTCTAGACCTGCCTCCTAGCTCCCTGGTCTAACTGCTTCCACCTTCTTGCTATGTCTCCGTCTCTTCTTCATTCCAGGAAAGCTCACCTGATCTTAAGGAGGCTGGAGAAAGTTAGCAGCCACTGTTCGACCCTGCTCCGCAGTGCCTATATCCAGAGCCGCACCGACACCATGCCCTACCTGTTCTGCCGCAGCGAAGAGGTCCGGCCGGCTGGCATGGTCTGGTACAACATCCTAAAGGACACCAAAGTGACGTGCGAGGAGAAGATGGTCTCCATGCTGCGCAACACGTACGGGGAGTCCAAGGGGCGGTGAGGGACGATGTTGGCCTGGAGCTGTGGAAGGGAACTCCGAGGAGTCACGGACATGTGACAACCTGAGTAGCTGGTGGGCTTAGGGGAAGGGTGACGTTCAGATGGAGGGGACAGCGAGGCCAAACCGGACTGTTTGACACGGGCGGTGGAGAAACGAGAAATCAGCCAGTTGGACTTTGATTTCCCTTTTTATTTTATTTTTTAAAATGAAAATACCTAATTTGACTCAGTAGCACCGTCTCTCCTTTTTAATCTTTTCTTACCGAATTTCCTGGACTACGCGCTCCAAATCTGAGAGGAGGAGAAATCCAAAAGAGCCAGGTCAGGGCACAGGAGAGCTAGCTGCGCCCTCCCCTGCAAACCTTGGAAGCGGACGAGGTGGGAAAGGGGGCCCGCTGCCTCAGCGCGTCAAGGAGCCAAGGCGAAGCGTCTCAGTTCTGGGAGGCGACACCGGGAGCTGGAAACCGAAGATCATGGAGATTAACGCCAGCCGGGCAGGTGCAAAGACATTGCAGGCAAACTGGGTTTTTTTTTAACGCTCCGAGTTTGCAGAACTGCTGCTTGCGGAGTCTTCGTTTGCAGGGCTCCTGACAGGTTGTTCTGTGCATTAAAGATTCATATGAAGTCCACCTCCCCCGCCTGCTGGGTATTTTTTGCCAACACCCGTCTCTGCCGTGGCCTTTTTGCAGAATGACCTGGGGAGGAAACGACTCTCTTCAGAGCTCTGGTAAAAGAAATGCGAGTGTCGGGTACAGGATTAAGAGAAGAATCCCAGTATGTGGAACAATAAGACACTTCTCAATGCTGGATTGGGGTAGGGGTGAGAGGAGCTGAGCGGGGAGTGCCTCTTTTTGTCTGCAGACTCCTTCTATAAAGCCAGATCGCTCTTTGTTCTCAGCTCCTGTCGTAAGAGTTCTGTGCTCGTGGGAAAACCCTATAAGGCTGCCAAGGGCTAGATAGACATGGAGACTCTATCGTCTTTTAGCATCTGAGGTGGATAAGGTTGGCACCCGCTGGGAATGGAGCAAGGTGGGAGGCTGAGGATAGAGGAACCCGATCCAGAGCCCACTCAAGTCAGTGGGAGCCTTTCCATTGACTTCAGTGGTGCCAGTGAATTCCTCTTTCAGTGCAGAAGGGGAGTTCAGTCTGGGCCAGAATTTGTATCTGCTGAAGAAGCAACTCAAGCAGGCCCATGCCTGAATGGAGACAGAGGCTGGAATTTCTCATTTGTAAGGTCCCGCATGGCTCATTGCAGAGCAGATGGGGGCTGACCAGTCCTCTTGCCATAAAGAAAAATAGGGTGGGGGAAGGACCAGTGATGACACAAAGGAAGAACACCCTTTCTTCTCAGCTCTTCTGGGGCTGTGACACACTGCGGTTTTGTACAGCACCTAGGACCATGGTGGCCTGGGGCCTCCAGGTGCTACCACCGTATAAACAATAACTAATAACAATAACCTTCAGAGAGTCATCTGTGGTAAGCTCCCCTAGCAGCCCTCCCGGCTCACCTGATTCCAGACCCAAATTTACTTAGATGCAGACCTGTAGCATCTTGGAGCTGAGGTTCTGCCTGCTGCTGTGCCCGTGAAGGGTTAATCCCTTGGCACCTAAAACACCTAGACTGTGATCTTCCTTCTCCCGTCCATTGGGCCTTGCTCCTGCTTTGCATGCCGTTAGCCTGTTCCCCATTAGTCAACCGCTCCCTTTGCCGTTGGTGGGGCCACACTGAGAGAATGCAAGACGAGGTGGAAAGGCCAAAGGGTCTCTCCTCCCCCACGCCCGTGCATAGAGGCCAGCCACAATATGCAGGCCCTGGCCAGGCCTAGTGCATCCATGGACAGACGCCGCCTGTTTTTCAGAAATGCCTAGACCGTGCAAGCTTCCGCTGTCTTCGACAGGCGGCTTAGCATCTCCCGAAATCAGGCTAAAGCGGAGGAGGTCAGGGTGCGTCCACACTGTTGCTGGGGGTGTGATTTCCAGCACGTACCCCTGCTCGCTTTGACCAAGGTGGCACCCTGAAAAGCCCAGCCTAGCCACCACCGTGCAGGCAGCTGCACTGGCGAGTCACCCAGGTACGTACCTAGGGGCTCGGTCTGGATTGTACTTGGGCAGCTAGTCCGTGCTGCTGCAGCTATGCTGCAATTTGTAGTGGGCTCGCTTGATTGGCGCTAATGGCGGGTACATCAACGTATACCTCCCGCTGCAGCATAGACGTCCCTGTAGAGGGCTGTGAGAGTGTCCTGGCCAGCCACAGACCGGGCACGTGACAAGGAGCACCCCGCAGCCTCTCCAGTGACGCTGCAGCGGGCACGCTGGTTTGTACTGGCCAGGTGCCCCAGCAGGAATTCTGGTTGAGTCTCAGCGTCTCCTCATGCGGGCAAGCCCCTGGGACCCTTTCCAGCCCTTGAGCCTGCCAGCCGGGATTTAACTGATCGTACGGCTCCTTTTAAATATACAGCCCTTGTTCCGACCCTATAGCTCAGCATGCGGCTCAGCTGCCCCTGGCATCACGCGTTCATGCTGGACGTGGGCGACAAGGTTAAGGAAATATTTGGTGCCCTCTGCTATTGTAACACAAGCAAACGAAACAAACTTTGAAGTGCAAATGAGGCCCTGTTTGATGCCCTGGCTGGGGTTTCGGCACCGTACTGCTGTGCTGTGTTCCTATTGCATGTGCTGCCATGAAAAATACCAGCCGTGGCAGTGAGGGAAACCTGTTGGCAGCCCTACGCACCCAGCTGGCTGGGCCTGAGTCTTCTCAGCCTTACACCTGTGTAATGCCAGCAACTTGTCTTCACTGTGCCTGGTTTACAAGGGGGTGAGCGAGAGGTGAATGGGGACCAGGGGATTCACGTGTGATAGCATGTGACAGCTCCTGGGGGGGTGCCTAGCATGTGCATGGCCAGCAAGTGTATGTGCAGGAGGTGTGTAACCTGGGTTGTGTAGCTGCCATGGTGTGCCTGGGTGTCATCATTCGAGTTGGGTGAACCGGGAGGCGTTAGAGGTTTTACAAATGTCATTAACTTTTTTTTTTTTGGGTGCTCACGTTTTTGGACCTTTTCCTGTCCCTTCCCCAGATTTGACACACACAATTTTGCGTGTTTTTTTCAAGGATGGGTCATTTTTTCTTTAAGAAAAACCCCCCACAGGCTTAAAACCCACCTGCAAGTGCCAAGGGGGAGAGGAAATTCGTGGCTTAACGGTGGGAAGGAGGCAGTGTTGGCTGTCCCCGTGGACAAATCAAATGGTTTGTCTGTAATCCTAGAAAAGTTGTTAGATGCTAGCGACAGCATTATAGGGATACTGCTAGATGGATGGGCTCTGTAGCTATGCATGTGCTATGACTTAGGATCTAAGACTCACTCCAAAAGCTGGGCTGGCATGAGTGGGTGATTCAGGGCACATTTTGGTCATGACAACTTTTTGCACACGTTTTGCCTCTGATTGTGCACATCATGTGTCCATTTACACTTGCCTTCAGTGTAGGATTCAAGTCAGGGCAGGGAGGTATAGTGCACAGTGCCCATCGAAAGCCGATCTTCAGTTACAACAGCACGGAGGCTGCTCAGACTTACACAGCAAGCAGAATAAACGGAGCACCAAGATGGCTTAAAGTCACGTTAACTCCCAGCCATCCTTAGCCCAAGTGTCAGAAGAGAGTAACTGAGAATCAGGCCCAGTGTGTATATGAAACCCATGTGTACATAGTCAGATCTGGGTGTATGGGCAGAGCATGTTTGTGAGTACAGTACACTGCAGAGTGTAGATGTGTAGTGTGGGCTAGATTCTCAGCTGATGCTTCAGCAGTGAAGGACAGGGAACAGAATCTTGGGAATCATTAGGAAAGGGATAGATAATAAGACCGAAAATATCATAACGCCGCTATATAAATCCATGGTACGCCCACGTCTTGAATACTGCACGCAGATGTGGTCGCCCCATCTCAAAAAAGATATAATGGCATTGGAAAAGGTTCAGAAAAGGGCAACAAAATGATTAGGGGTATGGAACGGCTTCCATCTGAGGAGAGATTAATGAGACTGGGCTTTTTCAGATTGAAAAAGAGACGAGGGGAGATGTGATAAGGGGGGATATGATAGAGGTCTATAAAATCATGACTGGAGTGGAGAAAGTAAATAAGGAAGTGTTATTTACTCCTTCTCATAACACAAGAACTAAGGGTCACCAAATGAAATGAATAGGCAGCAGGTTTAAAATAAACAAAAGGAAGTATTTCTTCACACAATGCAGTCAACCTGTGAAACTCTTTGCCTGAGGATGTTGTGAAGGCCAAGATTATAAAAAAAAAGAACAAGATAAGTACATGGAAGATAGGTCCATCAATGGCTATTAGCCAGGATGGGCAAGGATGGTGTCCCTATAGCCTCTGTCTGCCAGACACTGGGAATGGGTGACAGAAGATGGATCACTGTTCATCCCCTCTGAAGCACCTGGCATTGGCCACAGTCAGAAGACAGGATACTGGGCCAGATGGACCATTGGTCTGATCCAGTATGGCTGTTCTCATGTTCTTATGAACAACTTTGATTTACCCCAGCCAGGGCCGGCTCCAGGGTTTTTTGCTGCCCCAAGCTGCGCAAAAAAAAAAAAAAAAAA
>NW_020664589.1:2824127-2960400 GCF_002925995.2 Terrapene triunguis | reverse complement strand
AGGTCCTTCGCTCCGAGCGGGAGTGAGGGACCGTCCGCCGAATTGCCACCGAATAGCTGCCCCTCTCCAGAGTGGCTGCCCTAAGCACCTGCTTGGCAAGCTGGTGCCTGGAGCCGGCCCTGACCCCAGCAGAGAATCTGGCCCCATAGCTCTGTGTTCACGTGCACAGCAGGGATGTGTGTACGTATAGCAGGGGCTAGAAATAAGGGAAGGGAGGCTGCACACTTTGACAGCATATTCAGCTGTGCTGCAATGTGCATAACCCCCAAGATCAAAGCTAGTTAAAAGCAGTGGGCCATGGTGAATCCTGTGATGGTACCCACGGTCAGGTGCCCGAGCCAAACAAAACCCAGGAATTATTTGAGGTGGCAAATAAAACATCTCACAACTGAAGGGAAGGTTCTGGATTTCCTCTATGGAAACTTTGGATGACGTTACTCTCAGGCTTTCAAGCCAATCGGTTACACTTTCCTGTCCCACAAGAGCTGACAGATCGTAGCATATATACACAAGTGTTCCCTGCCTACCAGGCTGCCTCCCTGCCTGAGTATTTATAAACGCCTTCTTTCTACAGGTTACAGACTTTCCTTAGCGGAAACCTTATCCTAACCCCTCCCCCTGTGCACAGCACCCCTCTCTTCCCCCTAAAGAACCCCCACCTCCTGCAGCGCCTTCAGGAAACTCACTGGCCAAGTCTCCTACTTCTCCAAGTCACTGCTTTGTCTTCAGCATGAACCACTCATCTGTTTGGGGGTGGGGGGATGTTGGCAAGGATGTAAGGACACTGGAATCGATGCTGGGAATTGGAGGTGAAGACAAGGGGGTTGACGCATGGAAGGAGGACGGGAAGAGGGGAATGGATCTTGTTTAACTTAAAGCAGCAGTATAAGCATGTAGCTACCAAGCCACATAGCTTACCTCACGCTGAGCTCCTCATACATCGCATCCATATCTCCCAACCTCGGTGTGGCTTTGTTTGGGATTGGAAGTTCATTGGGGCACGGACTATCTTCCTCTGTGTTGGGAACACGCCTAATAGAGGGTGGCTACTACTACAACGTAAATAATAAATAACAATGCCCTTTCCCACCTAGGCTGGCTAAGCCTTGCATTGCTTGTGGCTGGGTAACGGATAGTTTCCTTGGCTGAGGTGGGTGGCGAGGGTGAACAGGAAGGCGTTCTTAGGCGGGAGCTTTTCAGAAGGACTCAGCAGGATGGGTGCTCAGTGGGTGCTGAGCTCACTTGGAAATCTGCACGCTTGTCAAACAAGATGGGGAAACTGTTTTAGGAGCCAAGTCCCACTGATTTGCAATAGGACGTAGGCGCCTAAAGCACTTAGGTGCTTTTGAACTTTGTACCCGATGCCTATTCAGTTTCATCTGTGTGAACGTGATAATTAAGGTTAAAGCCTGCGATAAGGGGCCTGATTCTCATCTGACACATAGGCGTAAATCAAAAGTCATATGACCTGGACCACCCTGCTCGTCTATACGGTGTTTCATCCATAGAGCGCAAAGCACATTACAAAGGAAGGAAGCATCGTTAGCCCCATTTTACAGAGGGGGAAACTGAGGCACAGCGTGGCAAAGTGACTTGCCCACAGTCACACAGCCAGGCTCAGAACCTCAGTGAATTTCTCACGCAGGGCAGGGAAAGGGCTGGGAAGGGAGGAGGGAAAATTCATTGGAGGAGAAAAGAATGAACGCAGCAGGCGGGTTATGTGCCTCAAACTAGAATTGGTGGGTGCCAGGGATCCGGAACGACAATGAGCAGCCCACTCTGGCCTTACCAGACACTCCTGATGTTGTAAATCCCATCTCATCTCTCAGTGCGCTCCGAGCAGCGCCCTCACAAATGTTCAGGGGGCTATTTTGAGGTATTCATTGGGGATTATTTCTTAAACCACTTGCATTTTCTAAAATTAAACTAAAATAGCTCAACCCACCTTTCCCATCCCAAATCCAGGGCATGTAGTGAGAGGGTTCTTCAGGCTGGGATCATCCAAGGAGCTGTAAAGGAGCTAAACACCAAGCGCTCACAGAGATTCAATTCAATGGGGCCATGTCTTCACTAAATCGGGTGACTGGCACCTCGATCAGCCTAGCTGGGTGTGAGCAGTCACCTTGCAAAGCCCTACCTGCATCAGTGACCCATGGGAGGCACTGGGACGTCTGGCGTCATAATCCCATAGTTCTTTGCGCTGCCATCAGCAGAGTCGCGCTATAATTCTTTCCCCGTGAATTGTGGGAGAACTTGTCTGTCCTTCTGGGCACATGCAGGGAATTGTGGGAAGGGACTGGAATGGTTTCGCCTGTGTCCTCACTGCAAGTGGGTGGGTTCATAAGTTCTGGAACTAGAGGTACTGGGGGTACTGGTGCACCCCCTGGCTTCAAGTGGTTTCTATTATATACAGGGTTTACAGTTCGGTTCAATGGCTCTCAGCACCCCCGCTAGAAAACATGTTCCAACACCCCAAGTGAAAGAAGAACATAAGAACGGCCGTACTGGGTCAGACCAAAGGTCCATCCAGCCCAGTATCCTGTCTACCGACAGTGGCCAATGCCAGGTGCCCCAGAGGGAGTGAACTTAACAGGTAATGATCAAGTGATCTCTCTTTTGCCATCCATCTCCATCCTCTGACAAACAGAGGCTAGGGACACCATTCCTTACCCATCCTGGCTAATAGCCATTAATGGACTTAACCTCCATGAATTTATCTAGTTCTCTTTTAACCCCTGTTATAGTCCTAGCCTTCACAACCTCCTCAGGCAAGGAGTTCCACAGGTTGACCTGGGGTCTAACCCACCCCCACTCAGGCCAGCTAACCTGAGTTTAAGGCACCATCAACTTCAGGTGAGATGGTTGTGAGAGTGGATTGGGGCAGGGCGGAAAGATTAGGGGCAGCAATGTAACAGCCCAAATTTACTCTGCACTGGGAGTTGGGGGCATGCACTGGTAAGTTTGAAAACTCTCAGCCTAAAAGCCCAAGTGACACTGTTCGGAATCTAGCGAGAAGGTGCATCCTCAGTGTGACCAGTGGGAACTCCGGCAAGGCAATACCTCCTGGGCACTGCCCTCAGTCAGCAGCCGCCGCTCTCCGGCCGCTCAGCTCTCAAGGCAGCGCAGAAGTAAGGGTGGCAATACCGCCTCCCCCCTAAAATAACCTTGCGACCTTCCTGAAACTCCCTTTTGGGTCAAAACCTCCAATTGGAGAAACGCTGGTCTCCCCCATGAAATCTGTATAGTATAGGGTAAAAGCACACAGAAGATCGGATTTCACGGCAGGAGACCAGATTTCACAGTTCGTGATGCGTTTTTCATAGCCATGAATTTGGTAGGGCCCTAGCTTTGGGCATAGTCCATGGCTCTCCTGCCATGCCAAGTCTTTGCCTGATCATAACCCTGCCACGGCTAGGCAGGCTCCATACCTTTGCTACTGTCTCTACACCTTGCCCGCTTTCAGATTGCCCGCACACCACGTTGGATGCCTGCACAACTGTAGAAGATTTGGAATGGTTCTGCTCTCTTTTATGCCAGGGAGGTCACATGAAATAAGCGAACCTGCCTTCACACTGGCTAAATAATGTGCTTCCAATTTGTTCCTCCTTTACACCAGGATATATATTTGCCAGAGGTCACAACCATAACTCTGATCTAGCCCTCGATGCTTTTATTTGTATCCTCCCATGCTGCCCCTGACCTCTCTAATTCAACCACCCCCTGGGCGCATTGGGGAGATAGTCAGGGCATTGCAGGAAAACTTCAGCGCTATTAAAAAAAAAGAAAAGAAAAGAAACACCTTGCCAATGATTTGCATTATAACTCCAAAAAGGTTTTAATGGTTTCTCAGATTTTTGGTTTATGATCCAGCTGTGACGTAGCTTCCTCCAGTCTGACCCTCTGGCTCTGTTCTTTTTTAATGCTATAGCGCAGACGGTGTGTCCTACGTAAAGGCCACTGGGATGAGTAAAAGGGAAAGGCGAGGCTGAAAGATCAAATGCCACGTCTTTGCGTCCCAGTCAACAGCAACTGTTGTCAGAAAAAACGGGGTGGGGGGGGGCAAAGGAGCGCTGAGCAGGAATGTTTCAAATGGCACGATACTGTGTGAAACTAGGACTGGAGCTAAGGCCTGGGCTACATAGAAAAGTTAGGTCGCCCTAGCTACTTTGCTCAGGTGCCCACCTGCAAAAAACAAACAAACCCCCAGGCCCTGGCTCAGACCAATGGCTCCTAGCAGTTTGCATGTCATGTGTAGACAAGCCCTAAGGGCAAATTGCTAGGAGCAACTGGTCTGAGCCAGGGCTTGGGGGTTTTTTGCAAGTGGGAACCTGGCAACCTATGGAAAACAGGGGCTTGGCTCCTTGCCTTATCTGTGATAGCTTTAGCAGTGGGAATTTTCTCATTAACCTTGTTCTGGCTTTCAAGGGATCTCCTGACCTGAGGCTCTTGGAGCAACAGCCTGGTGGGGGCTGCGCCCAACGTATTGCTGGAATACAGGCACAAATGTGGGCATACGCTAGGGTGACCAGCCAGCAAGTGTGAAAAATCGAGACTGGGTGGGGGGTAATAGGCGCCTATATAAGAAAAAGCCCCCAAAATCGGGAGTGGCCCTTTAAAATCGGGGCATCTGGTCTCCCTAGCATACACAGCTACCTAACTCCCTTTGGGTTCCTTGAAAGTCCCAGCCTGTGTTTCCGTCTCAGGCGCTCCCCACAGAGTGACGGTTAGAGGCAGAAGCAAAGGTAGAGATGATGACATCTACTCTCAGGTGGTGGTGCACGGCAGGGTGCCCAGTTAGCAAGTGTAAAAAAAATCAGGACATTTTTTTTGGGGTGGGGGGGAGGGGTATAGTTATGTATATAAGACAAAGCCCCTAATATTGGGACAGTCCCGATAGTGGGACATCTGGTCACCCTAGTGCAGGGCAAGGCCTGGGCACCATTTAAGCCCTAGCTCAAGGCCTTCTGCCTGGGGTGAATATCACCCGTAGAGAAAAAAGTATCATCTCACACAAACTCTTTCACCCATGGATTTCAAAGGCGTCCAGTGTCATTATCCCCATTTTACAGATGGGGAAACTGAGGCACGGGGAGGCGAAGCAACTTGTCAAAACCTGCAATTAAAGACAGGAGTGGACCCCAGGTCTCCTGACTCCCAGGCTAGTTAGCATAGCTACTGCACAAAACCGCTCCCTAGTGTTATACTGGGGGGGGGCTGCATAAGTGGGGCCCATCCTGAAGTCATTTACCCAGGCCAAAGGCTGGGATTCCTGCCTAGGTCCAGGCCCCGGAGTACAACTTCCCTGTAGGCTGGACTTCAGCTCACCCTCTGGCTTGCGTTCTAAAGCACAGCACATCACTGCCAGAGAGCCGTTCCTTGGGTAGGGCGAATCGGGGTTACTGCTCCGGGTCCCGTGCTTTGGGGGGGCCCTGCGGGCCGGTGCGATTGGCCGGTGCGGTCAGTCCTGGAAGAGACGAAGCCATCACTTCCTCCCCGGGCCCCGCACCAGTCTCCGGGTCCCGTGCTTTGGGGGGCCCTGCGGGCCGGTGCGATTGGCCAGCGTGGTCGGTCCTGGAAGATATGAAGCCGTCACTTCCTCCCCGGGCCCCGCACCCCGCTAGGGACGGCCCTGGTCATTGCTCAGCCTTATGGAGGGGGCTCAAGCACTCAGTGTTGGCCAACCTCTGCTAAAAGCCTCCCAATTGATTTCAATGGGAGCAAAGTTAGGCCAAACGCTGAGCACTTTTCGGCATGCCACGCACCGTGACCTAAGGCCGAATCCGCCCCTTGGCGACCCTAGCATGAAAATGCCCCTGTTCTCAGTGGCAGGGCCACATGTGGGAGCAGACCATGGCCAGGCATCGTTGCAAGGCACGTCCCACCGCAAGGGTTGCTTGGCATTGTTTTAATTCAGTTCGTTTCTCACCCTCCTTAGGGTTTACAATCACACCGCAGAGGTTTACATGCCCCCCCCCCCCGCCCCCCATCCCCAAGGTTTTGCATGACTGGATGGAAAGTTTTAGTGTTGACATACTAATAAACTATCCAATAAAAAGGATTCCCCTTGCCTTTCTTTCCAGCTTCCCCCTCCTCCTCCTTCAGTCCCCTCTTCTCCCCTCCTGCAAGGTCATTTAACAGCCTCTGTGATTTGCAGCATTCTTCCATGATGGAAAGAATGGCGAGTCATACTTACCACAGTAGGGACGTACTGGTAGGTTACCCTTCATGGCAGTGCCCCAGACAAGGGCAGCCCAATTTGGATGGAAGGGGTAGAGAAACTACCTCATTTCTTCTGCACTTTGAGCTACGGTCTGGAAAGAAGGGGTGGCTGGGAGTCTCGAGGAGAGAAAGGCTGTCTTATAATGACGGTGGTGAACAAGTCGACAGGCTGGACGGGAGAGGAATTTGGTCTGTCATGGAGACACTGGGTCAAATTCATCTCGCGTGTAATGCTAGTGAACTCAATCTGATCTGGTGGCTGACATTAGCCATCATGAGTCTCCCCTACCGATGGAGGATGTGGCAGCAAAGGGACTAGGGCCTCTCCAAGAAACAGGCCTGCATTTTCCGAAAGGAGCTTTTGATTTCACATCGCAAGTTGGGCACTCAAAAAGCAGAGGTTGGGCTTTGAAAACGTTGGCCCCAGGATCCCCATTGCTCACTGCTTTCCAAAGCTCCACGCTGAGAGCCAGGACTCATGAAGAATGACGTGCTGGAGTGGGCCAAATGAGCTGGAAGAGCGAGAGAGCTCTTGCACTCGGTTAAATGTTAGGCACACGTCCACGTTGTACTCGTTAAAAAGCTAGAATTATGGGAGACCTGGGAACCCGTGTAGAGATGACTTGTCAGGAAGGTAAACAAAAGGATAGAAATTAACAAAACGCAATCAATTTGTGCCAAGCTGTTGATCTCCTAGGAGCAAATCAATCAAACCATAATTTTTTTAAAAACAATTAGGGACTGCTCCAGTGGCCATGGAAGTAAATGGAACGATATCCGGGAGCTTAGGTTCCAATTCAGCAATCATGTGCCTGACTCTAAGCCTGTGTTTACGTCCCTTGCTGATTCAAACCCTTCATCATGAGTCTTACATGGCTTTCACTGAGTGAGAGAAGCCCAGACCCTCTGTTCATTGGCCATCGCACTGCACTTCACAACCCAAGTACGTCACTTTGAACCTGATGTTCTAAGAGAGGTTTGAGGAATTTTGCTTTGAGTCGTTAGTGCCAGATCATTTAACGTTTCCTGTTTGCATGTGCATAATGTTTGCCTCTGCCAGCGTGCGCGGCTGTGCATTCATTTGTTCAGCATGTGGCCTTGTTTTACACGGCAAAGGCATGTTTTCTTTATAGTTAGGGCTTTCAGCCTCAGTCGCCATTCATAGTCCTGAAATGCTCCAGCTTGTTGAGCAGAATTATGCGCCTCCCATCGTCCCCCACGACCTCTTTGAGGAGGTGTTTGGTCCCTCTTGGGGGGGCACTATCTGGCTGGAGCTTTTGCTGCGAATTTGACAAACCCAGGCTTATCTGGCTTGGATATGGCATCGTGCCCTTCAGTTCTACACACTTTGACCCTCCTTGGAGAGCAGAGTCAGAGGGCCCAATGGAGATGTTTGGGATTTTCCAGTTCATCTTAAATTGGGTTGTTAGGGCTACTGCTGTAATTGCGTAGCGGCAATACGAGCGGGGTTGTTATGGCTACAGATAGTTTGATACTGGAGCTCTGATATGTCACCAGCCGTGATCTGCAATGCACCTAGTACAGGAAATTTAATTTATACACAAGTCATGAAAAAAACCACATGATTGAAAGGGTTGCAGGTGTTCTGGTATTAGCAGGATTAAGGCCTCAAAGGTATTTAGGCTCCTACTGAAATTCATGGTAGTTGGGCTCCTAAATACCATTGAGGCTCTGGGCCGAAGCAATTTAAGAAGGTCTTGCTTGACAGGCGCTGGAAGCCTGTCCCAACTCAAATGTCTATGGGGCTACAATGATACTGTCCTCACAGTGATGTCGCAGTGCACTGGGTTCTAGCCAGGAACATGAAATGAGCCATGTCACTAGTGGGTTGGGGACACCATTTAATTATCTCTCCTTGTGATGCTGGCGCGAGAAACCGAGATAAACATGAACCAAAACTCCAGATCCACATAGTGAAGGCATTCAGCTGTCTCTATATTTATGGCTCACCCGTTATATTAAGGCACATTATTAACTATGTATTAAGGGTTAATTGATGATTTAATAATTGACCAATTATTATAGACTCTAACCAGTCATAAGGTGCTTATAGCCATCTGCCAGCCCTTCTATTGATGTGCTTATAACCACCTATAACACATGCTGCTCATGTTTATAACATGCTTATAATAAACTGTTAATCACTTATTAACCCTTTGTAACTGGGTATATAATATATAAATTGTGACCACATTATCTATATACAGAGAGGGAGAGAGCCATCCCCATAGTCTGTGGGGCAACCTGGATCAAAATTGGACAGCTAGATCACCAGCGCCCAGTAGCCCCCTGACTTAGCGCACACAGATTTCTGCAGCAGTTTTAGAGAATTAAAAATCTGAGCTGTTCTTATTGACGTACCAAAGTCAATGAAACCAAATGGTACAATCAATGTTATTTCTGGTGACATGCCAGTCTATTTTTTTTTTCTGTTGTCCCCAAATGTTTCCATGTTCTGTGCACTGCAGAAATTTATAGGCAAATATCTCTCACCACACTGTAGCAGTCAGGCTGAAGAAGTTGGAAGGTTATGGACTGGATGATGCTGTTGGCACCTAGGTGAGACTGGGAGGCAGTAGGAGATGCTTGGTAGCTTGATGTCTCTGCTTGTATGGCCATTAGTGAACAAGGTTGATATTTAACTGGTGATCATTAGGGTTAAGACTCAACCTCATTAGGCTCAAGAGTTAATATCCCATTGCCTGCTTCAACCGTTACCGCCTCTCCTGTGGATTGGCTGCAGTTTCAGGAAGACAGCACTGCTGCCGTTTACATTTTGAATGTTTTCTTAGCCACGGGGGCTTGAAACACATTTTGATTTTTTTTTTTTTAAAGTGCAAGTTTAGCATGTGGAACATGCTTGTGGGACAAGGGTGTACCTGTGTCTAGATTCTGCAGGCAGCGCCAGGTCCCAGAACCTTGGGCTGCACAGGCAGTTCTTCGACACGCTGAAGCTAAACAGGAGGGCTGCCTTCAGGGGAACTGATACCCTCCAGCTCTCCTGGCATCCTGCTGCAGCACGGACTGGCATGGGGGTGGGGTGGGGGCTCTTCACAGCAGCTGTTGCGTATGAAAACACATGCGCCTGCTTTCGTTTGCTCATGTTGCTAATCTGGGTGGGGTTAAGAAGCAAGAGAGGCAGCGAGGTGGGGCCAGCACCGAGGGAAAAGCATGGAGCCTTTTGCCTCAGGAGTGGGAAGGTCTGAATGGCACAAGCAGGCCCAGAATTAGTGTCTTGTGCCAGGGCAGCGGGTCAGGGTGAGACAATGCAGGACACGCAGCACAAAGGCTCTATTGTTAATGCCCTCACTGCTCCCCATGGGGGGCTTTTTGGCCTGAAGCTAGGCAGGGGGCCAAGTGGCTTTTACACGTTAGGCAGGGTTGCGTGTGCTCAGAACTTGGCTGGGAAGCTTCGGGAAACTGGATCAGTGAATCAAAAGATGCTTTTCCTTGAGAGACAGTGCTGATCCATTGCCCCAGCATGGGGCCAAGAAGTGCTGTGCCGCTGGAGGGTGTTGTCTTTGACATGAGATGTAAATGGAAGAGCCTCATTATTGCTCAGCATTAAATATTCCTCGGTGTTATTTGCACAGGGCGATGCGTTAGCTGTGACTTCCTAGTCCACCTCCCTAACTGCCCATATCAGGCTTCTGCACTTCCTGTCTTGAACTGGGCCCACTC
Organism: Terrapene triunguis; assembly: GCF_002925995.2. NCBI lineage: Eukaryota > Metazoa > Chordata > Testudines > Emydidae > Terrapene > Terrapene triunguis. Next base: position 2,950,479 of record NW_020664589.1, on the reverse strand, counting down.
TAATTCCCTCTGCTGTTAATGGGCGTCTTCCCATAGCGTGGGATTGGTTCCCTAAGACGCATGCCCCTTTGTGATGCTGAACGCTCTCAGTGGTTCACTGCTTGGCAAGAGCAGATTTGTGTTTGTAGGGCCGCTTAGCACTGTAAACAGCTGCTGTGTTCCAACCCAGCAGTGGTCGCATTATTAGTAGCGTGTGACTTCTGGGAACAGATAAAAGCTGAGATTTCCAAAGCCACCTAAGGGGCTTGGCTTCCCATTATAATTAATGGGGAATTGGGATGCCAAATCCCCAGGCCAGCTTTGAGAATTTCAGTAGTAGCCTGTAGCCTCTGTTAGGCTAAAGGGCACCCCATGTCTGGCTGCTACTAATACCTGTGTGTGCATTCGTGGCCTGTCAAATTCTTCACAGCGTTGTGTGTCAGGAGCCCGCTGACCATCACCAGCCCCTTGCTGGACTGATAGCCCACCTTCAAAGCTCATTGGGTAACCCAACACCCTCTTTTGCCACAGTTGGGAGTGATGAAGGCCATGCGTGCTGAGGGGTGGGGAAGGAAAATAATTAGCTCCTTGAAACATTTGACAGCATTTTAATGTTGTTTGAAAAGTCAGGACATAACTAATGCTGGTCACCACTTAAATCCCATCTTGACAGATTTGGGCTGTCTAAGCGCTTCCTTGGGGCGATAGTTACCAATGAGGAGATGTAATATATAGTTATAAACTATCCCTCAGTCCAGACCCTCCCATTTAGTACAGCTTACAAAGACTTGCAGGGTCTGTTGCAGGGCAGGTGCATTGGGATGTGGGCAACTGGGACAGAAGCAGGTTTGGTTGGGGCTAAGGGGCACAGGGCAAGAAGGAAGGCCTGGGCTACTGGGAAGACGGCGCAAGACTGGACCAGCACATGGGGCTGATGGTGCGGCAGCCGAGGCTGCTCTTCAGCCAGCGCTGTGGGTCTCGCACTTCCACCAGCAACGACCGTCGGGATTGTCAAAGCTGCCTAGGAAAACTCTATGGCCTGTTGCCATTCATTTCTAAAGGGCATTGGGTGGAAAATCCCACCCTGATTGGCTCTGAAACTCCCAGCCTTTCAGACGTGATTGGCTCTGTTTGTAAAACATGAAGCTGATCGGGTTTCTCTGGCCAGCGAAGTATGGCGAAAAACACATCCTGATTCAGACACAGCCATGGCAGGGGCACCGCCGTCGGCGAGACGTTAGGGAGCATGACCATTCTGCCTCATGCTAAGCAACGTGGAGCCGGTCAGTGTTTGGCTGCAAAAGCGCCAAGGAACGTGCTGCAGAAAGGGTGTGAGTGGGGTATGGCGCCAGCTGAACCGGTGCCCCAGGGTGGCGCTAGTGAGCAGTATTCTGCTGGCTGTGCTGGGGTGGTTTTTTTTTAAATACGAGCTGTATAAACTGGAGGGTCTCGTCCTTTCTAATCAGTAACGAGCCCATGGCAGCCTGGGTGTTTTGCAGCATTAACCCAATGGCCCAGTGTTTACTAGCTAAATTCACTCTCCACTTTCAACTGCTTGAAACTTTGCTTCCCATAGGGTGACCAAATAGAAAGTGTGAAAAACCGGGATGGGGGTAATAGGCGCCAATATAAAAAAAAGCTCTGAATAGCAGGATGGTCCCTATAAAATCGGGTCAGCTGGTCACCCTAGCGTCCTATCTTGTGGGGCTGCAGCATCCCCGGGCACTGCTACGCAGTGTCCATCCGCCGCTGCTGGCGTGATTCCTGAGCACAGCGGGCTAGGCTTATACCCTTAGCCAGGGCCCTGTGTGTAATTTACGCCAGCCCAGGAGTGGCGTCGGAAGACAATCCTCTCAGTCACTAGGAGGGGTATTAAATTGCTGCGGGCCTATCGCAGCAGACAGTTACTGCCGCCTCCATCACCCTGACGGCTACACGGGCCAGTTTCTCTGCCCACTGCCTGCCTCCATCTGCCCAGAAGTGGGGCGTAGGCAGCACTGCCTTACTCCTACGGGCCTGGATCCATGAGCTGGTAATCCCACAGAGGGGAAACGGGGGCGGGAAGGGGAAGTTTAATGCCTTTGCATGAGGCCTAGCTCAGGTCACAAGCTAGCCTGTCGTTTTTATGATGCTTGCGAATCCTTGAAGCCAAATGGGGGGCACCAGATGGCTGCCCATCACTTTACACACGTTCCCCAGCAAAACAAATGCTCAGTGTTTGTTTTTATTGTGATTTTAAAGCTGTACCTTTTATGAAAGAGCAAGAAACTACAGTTCTGTGGGGTTTTTCATTTTTTTCCTGTCTTTTTGGACCTGCACAGCCCCTTGGGCATGTAACTGAGATGTGTCCATTTATGCACAGATGAAAACAATTTTACTGGATTGCAGAATCTCATTCTTTAGGAGGTAAACGAAAGGCACATTCTCGCCCTGTAAACAATGGAGCAAGATTAAAATGGGAAGCACTATGCTTAGGCAGCACAACCACTGGGAGCAGGACTGTAATGGGTGTGTAGCTTTTATCTGCCCGGGGAAGTTTCAAAGTGCCTTAAAAGGCATTGGTCAGGAGTGGGTTGCAGGCCTGGCTAGCGCCTGACCCATTGAGAATGACGCTTATCTTTAACTGAATGTTTTCTTGTATGGCCACAGGCTTGGTGCCTAAAGAGTGTCTGGCGTTTCCAGCTTTATAACTGCATTTAGGCAGCTCTCAGCTCACCTCCCCCCCCCCCCCCCCCCCCCCCCCCCACACACACACACATATCAGCAATACTCTTGCATTGAGGGTGGCCCCAATGTGGAAATGCTTTTGTGGTGGCCACTGTCTGGCTTTGGCGTGAAAAGGGGGCAAAAATCCCTTTGTTTGCATTTTTTAAAAGACTAGAAAATTGAGCCTACTGGGGGCCAATCGTCTGGGGAAGAAAAAAAAATCCTGCCGGGGGGAGGGTCACCAAGATGCAAAAGAGGGAGTGTAACTGCCCCTCAGTCATTCAGTGATACTGTGCGGAAACCGTGCTTAACCAGCAACAGTTCCTCCCTGCCAGACCTGTAAGAGGCGTGCTAATGCTGAGTTAGGAGCATAGACGCACTGACGGCTCATGGTAGCAACCAAGGACCAGCCGAGGTGTACCCTGATATGCAAACCATGCTGGCTTTTGGTGAAGTGTAAGTATCGCTAAACCAAGGTCGTGCACAGAAATAAAAATTTGGCTGCTTTTGGAGGGCCCGCCCACGGCCACAGGAGCTGGCTCGCCCCACCCTCAGCATCCAGAGGAGGTAGTTCTCTGCCTCCTCTCTACCCCCTCCCCCAAAGCCAGAGGAGCTGGCTCTCCCCTGCCAGAAAACCTCGTTCTCCCCACCGTGGCTCCAGGGCTGGTGGAGCTGGCTCCCCCTTCTCCCCGCACTGATTGGGGGTGGAGGGGTGGGGCATGGCCCTGTTTGCCACCCTTGCACACGCCCCTGCTCTAAACACAACTGTGTTCTCTCTCTCTCTCTATTTGTGCACACTGCTCTGCCGACTTCAGAGCCCAAATTTAAATTGTTACTATTAGTTACTGCGGTCAGGTCTGCTGAGCCCAAGCAGCTGTGTGAGAGTGAACCACCTTCTCTCCTGGCATGTGTACAATCGATACCACAGCTGGCTGAAGTCCCACTGCATGAAGCACAAAGGACCCAGCTTGACCTTCAGATCCCAGGGTGAACTTGTGGCACTGGCAATTAGGTGAGCCATTGTTTCACTTATCACCTGATGTGGTCTGGGACCACAGAGAGCCAATAGATAACACGAGGCTATAGCTGTAGAAGCACTTTGTAGTGACCCACACTTTATGATGTTAAGGGTTATGTCTTAAGTAGTCACACTTACCATGATGTTCATCATTCTTTTTAAGTTACTAGCAGGGATCTTGGATTTCAAGACATCACAGAGCTTGTTCTTTTGGGGGCAATTTATGTTTTTGCCTGATGAGCAGCAACCAGTGAAACCTCACTTTTCCATGCAGCTACGCAAAAACCTAGACTGATAACTGCTCTACATCTAGTAAAGTGAAGGATCCTGGCCACAAATCAGGCAAACATCACTGCAGGAAGAGCATTTAAGCATGTGCTTAACTATAAGCAATTGATGGGGACTTGATGGAAGCACATACCTAAGTGTTTTCCTGAATAGAGATGGACTTAAACATGTAAAATGTTTTCCTGAATGGGGGCACCTACCCCTAACATGCATGACACCCTCAAGGTATTAACTAAATGGTGCAGCAGTGGCCAGTGTGCTTTGGTTGGAGGCTACTGTCCCAGTTCCGCAATTGCAAAGACACCAGGTAGCAAGGGAGTAAGACTCCATACTATTTAAAAGTCACCATATGGACTGCTTCTGTAAGTCTTTTCATTGCCTGTAGTGCAATCATTTTGCATTTCATTCAAACTATTTCCCACCCAACAGTCAGTCAGTCAGTCAGTCTGTCTGTCTGTCTCTCTCTCTCTCACACACACACACGCCTGTGGTAGCCGACTCTAGGATCCCTGTAACAGATGTAACCAAGTGCTTACTAAAGGCCAGTGTTCTTTTCAATACATATTAGGTAGTAATATGTCCACTGTCCACTTACCACAAGAAACCAAACAAGATGTGGCACAAGAAAAAATTCCAGTTCAGAACTCTTTAATACAAGCTTATATAGTTTGTGTTTTTGATTCTCTGTTCTCCCGGCATCAGGGGACATAAACCCTCTTAGATGTGTGAGCATGTGTATGAAGATATATACAAAATCACACAGTTAAATATTTAAGCATACAAGGTATTATATATTTATATAATATAGAACTTTAAAGTATAGGAATCAACAATGGCAAAATATTTCTTATGTCTTTGACATAGCTTTTTTTTTTTAAATGACATGTGACCTGTATTTGAAAGACCAGAGGAATTTGTTTTTGTTTTTTTTTTTAAAAAAACCTGTATAAAGAAATTCTGTGAAAATGGTAAAAAAAAAAACCTCATAAACCAAAAAAAAGGACAACTGTTAAAAACTGTATTGAAAAAAGAAATAAATTAGATGAACAATTGTGTAAATATAAATTAAAAAAAGATGACAATCTTAATAAATAAGCTTTACTATTTACATCTTTATATATTGCTTGGAGACTTAAATTAGATCCGTTAAAAACAAACGAATGCAAAATAAAAACCCAAAATAGGAGCAGCAAACGTACAGGCGTGAGGTACAGAATTAAGGGCTGAACTGTATTTTGTTTAGCTGTTTCTTCCTTTTTTTTTTTTTTTTCATTTTTCTTGTATACAGTAGACCAGTAGAATTCTTGTGAAAATAGATCTTCAGCACTTCCTTGGATTATTGGTTGACGTGGCTTCCAGAAAGTGCCAGAAAGATTCCATAATAATAATAATAATAAACATAATAATTATAACAATAATAAAAAGATACAATATGATACATAAATATGGAAGAGCAGTTGGTACTATGAATACATTTTTTCTCTAGATGAGATCACAGTTTTATTTGTAAATATTACACACATATATATAATATTACACATATAATATTATATATATAGCATATATATCTCTAATATGGCTCAATCCTGCTCCCATTGAAGTCAATAACAGAAAAAAAACTCTTGTTGGCGTTGATGGGAACAAGATCCAGCCCAACATCTACAGACAGGTAAATGATTACAGAGGCCGTACAATGCAAACTCCACAATGGTTCCAATTCCTCCCTCTTGAATTGCTGGTGAAAATTGTCTCATTACAGCCCTGGTTCTTTGTACTCAGAAGATCACAACTGGTGGCTGAATTGTGACCTCGTGGATTGAAAAAAAAAAATCGGAACCAAAAACGTTTTCAGAACTGAGTTCTTTTGGCTCAAGCATGACCCTCATTAGCTCCGCCTCCCCCTGCAAGGCCAATATTGCACATGTCGCACCAAGACTCTCTATCTGACGCTAGTCAAGCCAACTCATGCACTTGTGCTTGGCTACAGAGGAAGCAATTAGATTTTAACTGAATCTCAGAGCTGTAGAATGGGGCCAAAAGGGGGGGGGGGAGAAATGGTTTGCTACAAAATATTACTACAATGAAAACACCAGCCCCATCCTGCTATACTCCACTGAGGGTTTGAAAACTGGGCTCGCTGGGAGCAAGAGCAACCCATTAACCTTTGCATTAGTCCCTATTGCCCCAATGAACTGGAGCTCAGAGGAAGTGCATCTTGACAGATCTGGGTCTGCTCTCAGTAAATCCTGACCAAGCCCCCTTGAGCTCAATGGTTAAACTCTATCAATGGGAACATGGGGCTCAATCCAACAAGGTGCAGAACATCCTCAAGTCAATGGGAATTAAGGGTGCTCAGCGCCTCTTGGAGGGACTCAGCCTCTTGGAGGGACAGGATTGGGCCCCAGGATGGTGCAATGCGGAAGTTACTCAGTTGCAGTCAATGGAGTTACACCACTGAGATCAGAATCAGGCTATGTATCTTGAAGATATCAACTCTCTGCACATGGCCTTCTCCCAGTGACAGACTGAACACACATCTAACTCTCACTGGCGTCTGTGGGAGTTTTGCAGGTGAGAAGACTGCAAGATGAGGCCTTAAGGCGAGGATTCTCAAAGCTGTCCAAGGGAGTTAGACACCAAAGAACTGGCATCTAACGCCCTTAGGAAATCCCAACCTAAGGGTCAGTATAACCCATTCAGTCACCTCCTTGTTTTCTAGTTTGGACTCTAATGGAAATCAAGGGATGGAATCTAGGAAACGGGGAAAAGTTTAGTGCCCCTAATCCCAACTAATTGGAATTACCTGTCTGATCATTTAGCAGCTTTTCTTTTCTTTTCCTCTCTCTCTCTCTCTGTCTTGTTGTTCTGAATTCAGACTGTGCAGTGATTTTTGAGTGCAGTAATTGGAGCACAGTGAAATACTGGATAAATGTATATGTACAGTTGGATAATGTAAAAAAGCACAAATACACACGTTAAAAAAATCTGGAAAAAATAAATGCAATGAACCCACCCACCCCCACCCTCCAAAAAACAACAATATACCAACTTCCCTCCCCCTCCCCTGCAAGAAACAAAAAACAATCAAACTAGCCTTATTTCCTGGACTTGTCACAAAGCACAAGGGGAAAAAAAAAAAACCAACCCAACCCCCGAAAACCCCCCAGACAATGCAATAAACACTTCACTGTATTTCTAGGGATAGCTACACATAAGTGTCTAACTCTCTACTCAGTTGGCCGAATAACACACAAAAATAGGTTTTGCTCTTCTCAGGTTTGGATCATGCATCTTTTTTTTTTCCTTTCTTTTCCCCCCTCCTCTTTCTCTTATCTCTGTAAAGCCTTGTTGTTATTTTTTTCCCCCACTTGAATCAGTTGCAGCAAGAAACCATTGTTTGGGGTTTTTTTTTTAATTTTTTTTTTTTTTTTAAACACAGGTAAAACCTAGAACAAACCGACAGTTACAACCAAGTGAAACCAAAACCGGAAGGGAGGTAGCTGGAACCTGACTCTGAACGACCCTCTGGCACAACCCTCCTGTCTCAGCCATGGGGGCGAGGGGCAGCAGAATGTGCAAGAAAGCCTGGACACCAGCACAGTCCGTTTGGGGGTGGAGGGTAGCAGCTGATAGGGGTGTTCCACCCCGTCACGCACGATTCACCGCTTTCTGGTCTAACTCTCCCTCCTCCTAGCCATGGAAGCCATCAGCAGCAGGAGCCAAGCTTGGGCAAACCCTGCTCCAAGCGAAGCTGATCGCTTCACTCGGGGCTACTGTGGGGTGGAGCGTTGGCCCCACATCTCTGGCAGTCAGGCAGGTGCAACGGGACCTGCACCAAGTGAGCGGCTGCCTTCGGTGGCTTTATAGCTTTTGTTTTGTGCCATTCGCTTGGTGGCTTGTGTCCCTCCCACCTCTTCCTCCTGCCTGATCCAACCCCCACTGAAGTCAATGGGAGTCTTTCCACTGAAGTCAATGGGAGCTGGATTGGACCCTGAAAGAGTTAACCCCTTATACGCCAAGGATTAGATTAATCTTTTCCTCAGGACCGCTGCGAGGGAGGGTGGTAAAGGGCCCACGTCCCTTTGCGGCCCCTCCACTCACCCACCTATGCACAGAGGCAAGGCGCAACGGGAGGCTTGCGTTCAGGAAGCGCAAGAGGGCAGAGGTGGGAATCAGCAGCCCCCTCACGCACATGCCAACCCAGGTTTTCTTCTGATAAAGCCCATGGGAGGGAATGCTGCGCGAAGCAGCGCTAACGTCCGCTGCTGGTGCTGTGGGCTCCGTCGGGGGAGATGCACGGCCCAGTGGGGAAAAGAGCAGCATGGAGGTTCTGCCCTAAAGAGGGGACTGCCACTGTTGGCAGACCGGGGATTGCAGTGCTGTGACTGGCCTGTGAGGCTGTATGGGTGAGAGGCCACACCTCCTTCCACACTAGCCCCGCCCCCTCAAGCAAGAAGGACTCAAATCTCTGTGAGCAGCAGCTTGCCCTATCCTCTCCGCATTGATCCCTCTCTATGCAAAAGGGGCTGTTTTGGCCCTGAGTTCACAGGCGCTCACAGCGGGCACGAGACAAGTATGCGCCTTTGGGGCTCTATGCAGGGTAGCGTTCTAACTGGGGAAAGTATATATATATAAACCAAACCCAGATTAACAGATATAACTGAAAAGTTATAGCTGACCCTGCTCTCTGGGCGGTGCAAATAGGACATGGGACACAGAGCAGAGCTCCTGCCAACCTGCCTCGGGCGAAGAGGACACAAGGCGGTCGGCATTTAAAGGGCATCTGGGGCTTGTGAGCTCTTTTGATGATACATGAAGCAAACTGCCAGCACGGGGGAGGGGCAATGCCAGCGTCTCACATGTATTTCCGTGTGGCTGGCAGCCTCAGAAGAGAGGCAAAGGACTCAGGGCTGCAGGGGATCGCTGTGCGTAAGTGCAGCTCCCATTCTATTCAGCTAGATTTGAGGATGCTCAAGATAAGCCCCCCTGAAAGAGCCATGATGCCTGACCAATCCTTTTGTCCTTGGGAGGGCAACAGTGAGCGCGTGTGTGCAGGTGGGAGGGATGCCTGCATGACAGCCAGGACCGGTACCTGTTCTCTGAATCAATAGAGGGCTTTGGATGTGGGACCCTTCAGCAGATTTACGACAGATTCACTGCCCCAGCCCTCCCAGACTGGAATTGTTTTGGGGTCATCACTAGTTTAATTGCCTTAGCTTTAACAGAGTGAGTCCAGGGATGTGTTTGGCCCTTTAGCTTTGGATCCTTAATCTTGACCCCAATTCCTACAAGCCTGTTGATTTCCCATGTCGAGCCATTTTTACAGCCTCCGGCAGCCCCCCCAGGTGTGCCATGGCTGGGGAAGGGAGATGCAGCCTCTGTAGAAGGCTGGGCATTGACTACACCCAACAGCAATAAAGTCTAGGTCTAGGGAGCGGTCCTAAGGCCCCTAAATCAGTGAGTACCACTGGGATGCCCAAGCTGGGCAATGAAGCACTGGGGGCTTTTGGTATCACTGAGTTGAAGAAGAATTCCTCTTTTGGCTTAAAATGTGAATTTTTTGCCCTTCCCACCACATCTTTTCCCTTCCCCAGAGTCTAAAATATCAGGCAAGCAGGACGGTTCATTCTGGGCTGCAGTGGTTCAAGGGATTGCAGCTGGTTCTAGGATGGCTTCAAGGGGAGCTGGGCACTAGAGGTCCCACGTATGGCCCCGTGGCCTTTGTGAGTGCACTTAAATGAGCTGCCCACGCTCTAAAATGCCGCTGCCATTCCCTTGTCAGGCAACGTTAGACCCGCCTCTCGTTTGAGCCCATGTTAAAGCCCTGCAGAAGGGGAGATTAACCCTTTCAGGGAGGCATTATTGTCAATAGGAGCCCTGGATGCAAATCCAGCCGTTAGTGTGCAGACGTGAGGGATATGTTTGGAATGGGTTGTAGCAGCAATGTCCGCACTGGCTCCGTTGGGTATCGGATTGACTCAATGGGATCTGAGCAACCAGAGGATGCTGAATCCCAATTAAGAAATGACGGAGCGGCCGGTGGAAAGTGCACCTTTCAGGACCAGAACTGGAGGTGGGGAGGAGGGGGCAGATGGGAGGTGTGAGGGTAGCCTCTCTTAATGCCCTTCCTTTTGGAAGATTCCAAGCAGCTGATCTCCCGCTCTGAAGTCGCTATGTGGGATGGATCCGCCCACAGGCCTGAGAATTTAATACTGACAAACTGGGTTCAAAACTCTAATACTGTCCCCAGCCATTCTTTCCACTCGGCTTGTGCCTTTGCACTCTCTGCCTCTCCTCTCCTCTCCTCTCCTCCTGCGCCAACAGGAGCACAAAGAGGTTGTTCCCACATACCAAAGGGGAGGTGTAAGCAGAACCATTGGCTAGCTGGAGGTGAAGCAGCAAATCTCTTTGGCTGGCTGGTGTCCTGATTTCTTGCCCCAGTGCTGAGGAGAAAACCAGAGGGTCTGAAAGGCAGGTTGTAGGTAAGCTTTAAGGCAGATTGTTTGGTTGCTTGGGGTTGTTGTCACCCTGTCCTGACACAGTAAAGAAACTAGTTGTATGGGACATAGCAGCAGGAGTAGCAGCAGCAGACATGCTCAAACGACAAGTATGGGGGTTTGATTTACCCTCCCTATTCTCTCAGGAGCAATAATCTCCAATCCTCAGTGCCAGCCTAACTCATAAATGCCAATCCTCAGCCCATCCACTCGCTAGCACCCGCCCTTTCTTCACCACGGGACGGTCTGCCCACCAGTAAACATTTCGGAGTTCTCCCATGTGTAGGCTGCAATTTGCAGGCTGGATGTAGGCCAGTGGAGCCGTGCAGAAAAGCCCAGTACAGTTTGCAAAGCTCCTAGCCTGGGTGTAATATTTCCATGATAAGATAATGCAACCCACATTTCAGCCGTCTGGCCATTTGGAAAGACATTCACCGTGGTGAACCCATCCTAACCTCAGTGCCCTGGGCATGAGATACCTGGCATTCAGCATCAGTATAGGCTTGGCCTGGTTTCATCCGAGAGCTCAGCCTCTTCCATGAATGCTCTGAGTTATGAGCGCTGGAGAGGGGAAAGTGTGTTTGCTTTGATCTCAATCTCTCTATTTATCTCTATAAATTTGTATATATATATATGGCTTGTTTCTCGCCTTAGATCTAGATACAAACAGTTCAAATTAGGTGGGCGCACAACTGCATAAACACATGCTGTTTTGATACTTAAAAGTCTTGACTCGACTCTTTGTTTTTGCTTGTTTGTTGTTTTTGCTATTTAAGATATACTTAATACATAACCCCCCACTTTGAGTTCTCCTTGGACAAAAATTAAAGGCAGACTGGGTGAATTCTAAAGGTCCCTGGTGCAGAAACGCCATCCAGTTGAGCAGCTAAATGTTAAAGACAATACCAAAAAGGGATGTGGTGTCTCTCCGAGCCTGCCTTTAGCGGTGTGATCGTCCATTCCACGTTGCCGGACGTTACCCGCGATTGAAGCTGCGTACATCCTTCTGACTGTTCTCTTGAGCGTTGGGGTCTAGGCAAGCACATTCTGCTTGTAGGTCACAGGACATAGGGAAAGGAATAACCTATGGGATAGAGGCAAAAACACAGGGAAGTGCATGAGGAAACACACTTTTCGACAGTCACGTGGATAAGGAACAGGTCTCAAAACACAAGATGCCCTCAGAGAACAGTTGAGCAGCTGCCTTCCTTGACTCAATGCTATTTTTGGGGTGATTTATTCAAGCACTGGATTGTCAGCACTGGGACCCTAAGTCCTCTGTCCATCGACAGGACAGGTACAGGACAGGCAACAGCAGTGTGAGCCTTCCACGCTGCTTCCCCAACACACTACAGCCCTATCTCAAAAGCTCTGTCCATATTGTGGCCGGGGATGTGAACGGCAGCTTGGGTAGACATACCCGTGCTCTCTGCGCTCTCGCTAGCTTGCTAACTTGTGCTGCTGCACAAGCCTGCCTCCCCCCTCTCCCCCGAAGCACGGAGTTCTTGGCACTGAAGCCCGGCCCGTGGTGTCCTCACTTCTGTTTGTAGAGAGCTAGCTGGAGTACAGCCGTTCACACCCATGGCTGCCGTGTAGACGTACCCAAAGACGCCATCTGTAGCGGTGAGAGGGGAGCTTGGCAGGTTCAGGCCTTGGCCTACACGCATAGAACGTGGGACCCTTGCCACACGTCATATTATCAATCCGGACGTGCTTGTCTGAAGACCTAGAGCTTTCTCTGTCAGGCTTGCGGCGGTCTTCTGCATTGCTGTGCTTGGATGGCCCTTCCTTATCCCAATGCCAGGCTCCCAGCCTCTCCTGAAGGCCCCTTGCTCCCACAAAGCCCACAAGCACTAACTCACGACAAGGTTACAGCTTCGGCATTCCAAGAGTCAAAGTTATCAGCGTGCACTGGGTCCTGTCCAATCTTGTTCTGTCATTTAGGGGAGGAACCTGCATGCACCGAAGGTAATGGGAGTGATAAAGGCCCAGTTCTACATAGTAAGGCCAAGATTTTCAAACTTGCGTGCTTGAAGATAGGCTTCTAAATCGATATTTAGGCTCCAGAATAAGACCAGATTTTCAAAAGCTCCCACTGACGCCAACAGGAGACGACACGTGCTCAACGCTTTAGAAAAGCAAGTTTACTTAAGTGACTAAAGGTGGACTTTTATGCCCAATTTTATGCACCTAGTTTTGAAAACCTTGGCTTAAATTCCTCGGGGCAGGCACTATACCCCGCACACCACTTAGCACTTAACACTGATGAAAAGGTGCATGTGTTTCACCAAGAGTGAGCCTTTAAATGCTTGGTGTTTTCAAAGTGCAGAGGCCCAACGACTGAGTGGGTGGAAACCTTGGAAGGAATGGGAGCGGGAGATTTTGCTCTGTGCAAATAAAATCTCCTCATTGTCTGTTTAAAGAAGAGCGTGCAGGAGTTGCAGTAACAGCCTGGAGTGCTTGGCTAACAGACGTTGATTTCAGCCTATTGCATCATGGCATTTACATAAAGAGAAGGGGGTGGGGGAGAGTCTTGCTTGCCTGAAGTGAATTCCCAAGAGTCTTTCCCATCTGCGCAGACAGAGTTAATGACCTAATTCCCTTCCCCCAACCCTTTCCAGGACAGTGCTGCAACCTGTTCAAATGTTCTCGGCAAGTACAGCAAGCATTTGCTCACTCTCGTTCGCTTGGCTCTGCTGCCACATGTTTGCTCCCTCGTTTTATATGCACTTTTCTCCAGGCCATTGAGCTTGGATCTGTCTGTTCCCTATCGGTATCCATCCATCATTGGCACATGGAAGAATGTGGACCATGCACTTACACACATAGTTACCATTTCTGTCCATGGAGCTATCCCTTCCATACATGTGCCTGCGTGTCTGTGTACAACGTGCCTTTCTCTTTACACACACGTACGGGAAAGACGGGCCGGGGGGGTGGGGGGCGGTCTTTATTTCACAACGGGGCAGCCTGAGACGGGGACACAATGAAGCTAAGAAAAGAGCTCCGATAGCCAACGCCGGGCACGGATTCGGTGCTCTCCTGAACCACCACCCAGCACGTCTGACTTCACCTTCACAAGCCTCAACCGTTCAGGTGGAATAGGGCACTGGTTTTGTGTCAAGCTGTGGCACTGCCCAAAGAACTGAATCAAAGACCGGGTGACTGCAAAACGTGTGAAGGGAAGAGAAATTTCAAGAGTCTAAAAATAAATAAATTCAAATAGAATTCAGAGAATTTGTAGAAACTGGAGAAAACAGGAAGAGCTAAGAGGATACTTTGTAGCCTAAAGGTATAAGTATTTGCTAGGTAAAGCATAGGCACAAGTTAAGGCAGTAAAGCAATGAACTTTCAGGCCTGTAAGGGTGTATTAATTATATTCATTACTTAAGAATTCCCAGTTAACACATTGAGGTTTGATAGCAAATACCTTTACCAATAGGTTACACCTTGGTCCATCCCCAAACCAGTCAGGGCAAGACTGCTGCAAACTACAACGTTCCAAATATTCTTAAATGAGATGGTGGAGTCTATTGGGTACAGTGAAGACCTGAAGTTCATTCCTGACTACTGCTGAGTCACTGTTTTGCCTTGGCCAAGCTCTTGTGTCTCTGTGTTTCGGTTATTCTCCCTGTAAACTGGGGATAATGCTCCTTTAGAGACACCATCAGTGCAAGATTGTCACTCTTTGGAACTCCAGAGTCAAGAATGAGAACCCACTAAGAGGATGTCTTCAAAGAAGCATGTTACAGGTATGTAATTTCCCTGTGCGCATCTCAGATGGCTGTGTCGAAATATTGACTTTTGAACTTCCTGGCTCTCTGGAGTTCGTTACAGTTTGACGTCAGTCTGGTGTGCTTTCGAAATGAAGTCAGTGGGCCTCTCCTTATAGCCTTCCCCCCTCCGTCGGCCCCTCCTTCTTTGCTTTCTAACAAACCATTACAAAGACGTGTGAAATCAGAACTGGACAATCTCAGGTCTCAATATAGAGTGAAATGCAATGGCCAGTGATAAACAGGAGGTCAGATGACATGACCTAATGGTCCCTTCTGGCCTTAAACTCTATCAATCTGCGGAAAGAGAATAATCCCTCTGCACCATGAGAGCCTCTGGAGAGGGAATGTCTTCCTCTGTGTTGTCCTAAAAGAACCCTCTAGTCTGCCCTATAGGATTCTATACTGAAATAATCCAGCTAGTCCACTAGTCTGCCCCCAAAAGATGCTTCAGAGGAAAGTACACGTTCTCTGCAGTGGAACAACATGGCGATAAGGGGATTTTCCTCCTAATCCAGTGAGCAGTTGTGTTAGTCACTTTATACCCCTTAGATATTTTTATCCTATCTAATATAATGTTCTAATCTTCACCTCAATGATATCTTAACAGCAGCGAGACTCCCGGGTCAATTATGCATTGTATAACGATGTACTGGACATTGATATGGATAAAGAGAACATCCACAGTCCCGTCCAACAGGATACAAATCTATAAATGCTTGTGCTACAGGGCATAAGCCAATCACTCATTGACAGGGAAGAAAATGGTAGGATGGAATGAGGACAGGTAAACTCAAACACACATGGCTGATCTCATGACTTCAGCAACAAAAGAGCAGAGGAGAAAGGCTTGCATTCTCCCAGAGAAATAACAATTATAACATATGTTTGTTCCAAGCCCCCGAGGGCCAGATTTTCACAAGTATTTGGGCACCTAAAGCTGCAGAAAGGCACCGAGTAGTGACTAGCTGCCTAATTCCCGTAGACATTTAAAAATCCAGCCCTAAGCTCTTTGGGGGCAGAGACTATCTTTTCCTTCTGTGTTTGTACATTTCCTGACACAACAGGGGCCTGGTCCATGACTCAGGCTCCTAGGTGTCACAGCAATATAAACAAACACCAGTACTAAGAAGCTGTCTTCCATTCCTTTTCACTGGGCCGTGGTCTGGTTAGGTGCTGGAGCCCAGAAAAACACACTCCAAAATGAACGGGCTTTGTTTTTCAGATAGCTCTTTAAGATCCCAAGTCATTAACAGCATATATGACTAGCACTGACATGTCCAAATATATGCATTGACTCTAGATATTATATACATTTAAAAACAAATCTGTTTTCCTTCATTTAGCTACCAAGACTTGCGTTCCCTTGTGTCTCCCCTTGCAACAGTTGATGCCTAACACCCAGGAATGCTGCTGTAGCAGGAGAAAGACAGAATGTTAAAAACTCAGGTCTTGGCTCAGTGATTGTTGTGAAACAGACAAAGATACTGTATCCACAAACAAACTGATGTAGGCAGAGAACACCACAGCCCAAGAGGGGACTTGGAAAGGGGGTTAAGGGAGAGAAATGAGAGCGCATAGCCACATACACACACTGGCATATGAGAGAGAGGCCAGAACCAAAACCACAGAGAATTCCAGGGACATATGGATCAAAACCGGAAAGCTGGTCTTTGGGCCTATCTTGAATGCACACACACATGCACAAACATCTGAGAGATGGGCCAGAACCAAAAACCACAGGACGGATTAGCAAAGAACTCTGGGGAACTTTGGGTCAAAAATCTGTATTTTGGTCCTTGGGTCTATCTTTAATATACACACACACGCGCGCGCTCACACACACACGCGCACAGTTAACAAAAGGAATCAAAGGCAAAGCCAGACAAAGAGACATGGAGAACACAGGAAAGCAGAGCAAACATTATTCCGGAATTAGAGCATCCACACACACAGCTATTCAAGAATCATTATTGCATTTTAAATGCACATCCCACCTTAATCTGAATTATCTTTCAAATGTAGCCAAGTCCTTATGTTTCTAATCCCTTTCTGAATTTTAACAAGAATTCGGTCTCAATAAATTCATGTGGCAGTGAGTTCCACATGTTAAATGATATGATGTGTAAAAAACTGCTTCCTTTCATCAGTTTTAAATTGCTTGCCTTCCAGCTTCACTGGAGGGGGAGAGGACAGACAGACATAGAAAGAGAGAGAGACCACCTGTATGAGGACATTTCAGCCTTTCAAACCTCTAAATTCTCTGTCAGCTCTGTGACACCAAGGCTGAGAGGATCTATTTGTGGTTCACAACTAGAAGTTGTTTTTTGTTTTCCCCCCTTTCTTTGAGCTAAAAACTCCATATAATGTATAGCCAACTTTACATCCATCACAGACTATAGAAGGGATATAACCCTCTTCTCTGCAATCTCTGTTTATCCAGAGCCCGCTGAACTTCATGGGAATCTTTCTGTTGACTTCAGTGGGCTTGGGATCAGGCCCTTAATTTCTACGCTCATACGTTACATGACAGGTCCGGTTCTGACTGTGAAGAAGCACTGCCTAGAGGAGATAGCACAAAGACAGGAGACACAGATACATGGCTGGGATCCAGTCAACGAAATGGACCACAGGCAGCTAGTTCTCGTCACGGGGCCGCTATGGATTGACACACAGCTAATGCTATCCAGACTCAGATAACCCACTGAGAATCGCTGAGAAAGGACAATCTGGAGGAAACAGATGGGAATGCATTTGAGGGTATTACTCGCCTCCTTCCCAGGGTGAAATCCCAGGCAGGTACCGGGAGGGACGGGAGAACAGTAACACAAATAGCCTGATTCTCAGTCCTCCGCACCCTCTCCCCCACCCCCGCTTCACACTGTAGCTTCAATGCACTTGCGGCTGATTCACACTGACATAAGTGAGAGTGGAATCGGCCCCAACGCTGCTGGAGGGGGTGGGGAGGAGCGTCGCATGTCGGGAAACAGCGTGTTGTTAGATAGGAGTTGAAATGTTTGCAAAATCTCCCTGATGTGACTAACTCTGGAAGTATGAAGAACCCCCACGTACATCCCCCCTCCTATGGATAAAAGTGCTGGGTCGAGATAAGCATGGCAGGCTGCAGCGAGCCATTCTCGGTGGCCCCTCACCTCCCCCTGTCCCCTCAGAGTTCACACACCAAGTGGGTGCTTTGTTCCTTAACAGGCCTCTTAAGCACAAACACGTCTTGTACGGTTCTTCTCCCTGGTTTTTGGCATTTAGGTCACCAGGGCTTTTCTGAGATGATGCAAAAATTTACTTTTAACTCTTTGGGCTGGTATGCAGGGTTCACTCCCAAACCAGGTCAATGCCCCCTCAGGGCCTGGGAAAGGAGAGATTCAAGCTCCTCAGAGGCCCAATACAGTACGGTATGTAAGGTTTAGAAGGTCTGACTTGCCACTCCCACGGGTGTACATCCAGAACTATCTCATTGATGTTCATGGGCCTGACTCTCTTCTCACTTATCCTGATGTAAATCCGGAGTTACCCAACTGAGGTCAACAGGCCCGATTCGCCTCTCATTCACCCTGGGGTGTCAATCAGGAGTAACTCCACTGAAATGAATGTAATTACATTGGCATAGACCCGGCATGAGAGTAGAGTCAGGCCCTAGAGGGTATGTCTACATAGCAAAGAAAAATCCATGGCTGGCCCGTGCCTGCTGACTTGGGCTCACAGGGCTCAGGCTACGGGGCTGTTGCATTGCAGTATAGACTTCCGGTTTTGGGATCGAGCCTGAGATCTGGGAGCCTCCCACCCTGCAGGGTCCTAGGGCCTGGGCTCCCGCCCAAGCCCAGAAGTCTAACAGCAATGAAACAGCCCCGCAGCCCGATCCCCGCAAACCCAAATCCGCTGAGACGGGCCAGCCGCCGGTGTCTAGTTGCTGTGTAGACATCCCCCTAGAGTAGGGGAGGATGTAACAAGGAGGTCAGTAACTTATTTTGATTCCCTGCTCTTCATCTGCGTTCGTAATGCTGACAATCGAGGGGCTGAAAGGAGCAAGGGAGCCAGTTTGGCAAACCACACGGAGCGTGAAAGCAAGCAGCTCTGCCGCTCAGCAATCAGCTGTGCTTCCAATCCCTGTGCTACTGCTTGTGAAAACACGAATGTAATTAGTCTAAATAAGCACCAAAGATTTCAGAGCAGCCTGACCACCCAGAGGCAAATAGCTGGTGTGTAGTAAGGAAAGCCCTGTTCCTTGGTTTCTGTCACACTTGCTAATGAAGCAAGGTTGGGTGGCTGAGCAAACACCTTCAGTTAGCACCTCTCCAGGGAATGCTGTATGTCGTGGGGTTACAGCATTTCTCATACCAGCCAAGAATTTGCTCTTAGGATAGACATTACGGGCTGCAACCATCCCTCCTTTTAATTTATTGCTGTCTGGAAAATAATCCCTTTGCTGTTATGCAAACCAACTCTGAGCCCTGAAACGGCCACTCAACCAGCCATGACCAACAATGCCCTCACACATCACACAACCGCTTGCTAACCAGGACCAAACATAACAAGTAAGCAAGTTCACCCAAAGGCCTGGGGGACACAGTGCACTTGGCGCGTGTGCTAAACACTGAACCATTTCCAAACTAAGGAAGCAATGCTATTCATTGCATCCTTTGTTCCTTCATGCCCACTCTTTATTGAACCTCTAGCTAATTACAGTGCACAGGAACAGCTTGCCAGGGGCACTGGAGGTGGCATGTCAGGGAACTCCACTCTTCTGGATAAGCGTAGTTTCCTCAGTGGCAGCTAGACCACTGGTTATGTGAGCTTTCTCATACCCACGTTCTAAACACTGCCAGTTAGGACTGTTGGCTTCAGGCAGAAGAGTAGGAATAGGAACAAGAAAGTGCCATGATTCAGAGATGATCAGATTTGGGTATTTACATCTCCAGAGTAGATTGTCACTTTTACTTTTGGCCACAGAAGATGGATAGGGATCCACTGGATCCCACTTTTGGGGGGGGATGGACACACTCATGGAAATCATTGCCGATACTACTGCACATTAAGGCAATATGTCTGTTCAAGGCCCTTTGCTTTATGTCCTGGTTTCTTGAGTGAAGAGGGTCAGATAAGTTTCCATGTGTTTTGGATAAACAAAACGTTGGATGAACCATGCCAGGTTCTCCATCCAGCACTAGGCCTCATTTGTTTTTCACTGAGCCACTCTGTGTTTTTCTCTCCACGGTGTGCACCTGTTTCAATGGAACATCAATCGGCTGAAGATTTGGCATTTTAAATGGAGATTTATGCCAGGATGATGTATACTTGGCATTAGGCAAAGTAGTTAATGTCTATCCTGAGCTCTGAAACTGTATGAGACAGATTCTCCTTTCAACTGCACTGGGGCTACCCCCTTGCAATGAAGTGGAGTGGCAGGGATTTAAGTCAGAGGAGAATGTGGCACTGTAAATACAGTCCAGTTTTGCAGAATTTAAAGAGCTTGTTCTTCAGGGTTAGATTTGCTTGAACAAGTTGCAGAGACTGGGATGCAGAATCTTTAACACAGAGTGTCCGTAATTATAGTTTAGAATAAAGTATGTGAGCAGGGCCCATTGAGAAATGGTTTCGATCTGCACAAGTTCTTTCTCGCCATGCTTGTCAAGCGAAAACTCATAAAATGGGAAGAAATGAGGAAAGTAGTGGAGGAGAAAGACAACTGGACAGGAGAAATCCTGGGGGAAGGAAAAAAACCCCACCAACAACAGGGGAGTAGTTACACCATAAGGGGTTGTTAACGTTCCCCAGGGAATTTTTGGAGGATCTCTGAAATAAGTCCCCAGACGACTCAAAAAGGGCAGATATAGTGCCAATCTATAAAAAGGGGAACAAGGACCACCCAGGAATTTACAGAGCAGTCAGCTTAACTTCAGTACCCGGAAAGATAATGGAGCAAATAATTAAGCAATCAATTTGCAGACACCTAGAAGATAATAAGGTGACAAGTAACAGTCAGCATGGATTTGTCAAGAACAAATCACGTCAAATCAACGTAATAGCTTTCTTTGACAGGGTAACAAGCCTTGTGGATAGGTGGGAAGCTGTAGAAGTGGTATATCTTGGCTTTAGTAAGGCTTTTGATATTGTATTGCATGGCATTCTCATAAACAAACTAGGGAAATACAACCTAGATGGAGCTACTGTCAGGTAGGTGCATAACTAGTTAGAAAACCATTCCCAGACAGTAGTTATCAGTGGTTCACAGTCAAACTGGAAGGACATATCAAGTGGGGTCCCACAGGGATCAGTTCTGGGTCTGGTTCTGTTCAATATCTTCATCAATGATTTAGATAATGGCATATAGAGTATACTCATAAAGTCTGTGGATGATACCAAGCTGGGAGAGGTTGCAAGTGTTTTGGAGGACAGGATTAAAAATCAAAATGATCTGGACAAACTGGAGAAATGGGCTGAAGTAAATAGGATGAAATTCAATAAGGACAAATACAAAGGACTCCACTTAGGAAAGAACAATCAATTGCACACATACAAAATGGGAAATGACTGCCGAGGAAGGAGTACTGCGGAAAGGGATCTGGGAATCACAAGCTAAATATGAGTCAAGAGTGTAATACTGTTGCAAAAAAAGCAAACATAATTCTGGGCTACATTAACAGGAGTGTTGTAAGCAAGACATGAGAAGTAATTCTTTCACTCTACTCCGCACTGATTAAACCTCAACTGGAGTATTGCGTCCGGTTCTGGGTGCCACATTTCAGGAAAGATGTGGGCAAACTGGAGAAGCTCTAGAGAAGAGCAACAAAAATGATGAAAGGTTTAGAAAACATGACCTGTGAGGGAAGATTGAAAATATTGGATTTGTTTAGTCTGGAGAAGAGAAGATGGAGAGGGGACATGATAACAGTTTTCAAGTACATAAAAGGTTGTTACAAGGAGGAGGGAGAAAAATTGTTCTCTTTAACCTGTGAGGATAGGACAAGCAGCAATGGGCTTAAATTGCACCAAGGAAGGTTTCGGTTAGACATTAGGAAAAACTTCCTGTCAGAGTGGTTAAACTCTGGAATAAATTGTCTAGGGAGGTTTTCGAATCTCCACCATTGGAGATTTTTTAAGAAGAGGTTAGACAAACACCTGTCAGGGATGGTCTAGATAATACCTAGTCCTGTCTTGAATGCAGAGGCCTGGACAAGATGACCTCTTGAGGTTCCTTCTAGTCCTATGATTCTATACGATTCTATAAAATGAGGGGATAGGAAAGGAACAGACACTAAATCAAAGGAACTCTAATAGTGTGATTTGATGCAATCTGCTCTTGGGGCTAAATCATGCATTATCGAAGGTGGGGCTGTTGTGTGCATTTGGCCTTACATTTGAAAGGACGCCAACAGCTTTAATGTTCTGTACGGAAAGATGCAAATAACCCCAGCAAGATGGGCGTATGGGAAATTTCTATCAATTACTTGTGTTGCTCCTTTGTTGGCCCCTGGGGCCTAATTTCTCCCTCAGCTCTACCCAGCCCTTTCTACTGACTCCAAAGAAGTTGCACACATGGAATTAGGGGCAGAATTTGGCCCTAACTTTTGCTGTCTGGGATCCCAGAATGCTATCGGCTTGGAATGTTACACCGACCAGGCAGTCCTTCCAGACAACTGCCAGTCTAGAGATGTCCTGGGTAATTGCTTGCTTACTTTAACAATGTGCTGTATTTTTCTGAAACATGTTTTATAAATACCTTATTTCTGTGTGTTGTGGGATGCAAACAAGAAGCGAGTTTTATAGCGCAGCCGGGCAAAGGGCAATCTGGCAATCTGTGCCAGGTCAGGAGGTTGCAGACATTAAAAAGAAATGGGATTTTATTTTGTCCTTAAGGGAGGACCTTGTTCCCTCTGAATCCACAACAGAAGCCCTTTCTCCCTCGATGACATGCATTGTGGTGACCTTCCTTTGGCCAAGGAGAGCTGCGTGGCATTCCCTATGGAGTCCTTCAAAGCCACTCCGGGATCATCCATTGCAGTGGAACATACTCTTTCCCTCAGGGGCTGACCATGCTGTCTGTACATGTACCAGTCCCTACTAGACTAGAAACGGAACCTGAGTTTTAGGTGCACAGCCTTTGATTGTTAACTGCCAGGCCTGCCAGCTGGTTCCATAAAGGATGTTGCAGGAAGTGGTGTTGGTGATTCATTAGGTGGTGCTCTTCTCTCAGACTCTTTGCCTGGGCATGGGGTTGTGGGACACTGCAGCTGATCCAGGAATGCACAACATTTGTCTGACGAATGTATCCTTTTCCTGCTTACTAAATACCCATGACAGATCGTAATCACCTCAAAAAATATTCACCTCAATATTACTGAATATCAAAGTATTCCATGCAGTTCTTTCATGATTTATTTTAAACTCTGTGGACCGATGGTGAGCAGTTCTCGGCAAGTATTCGATATTGATTATTTCAGCTGAGTTGTGATTGGCCTGGTAAGTCATGTGGCATTGTTTCCATTCCTTGACTGGAGGAGCGCACAAGGCCACCTTGTGCTAATATACGTGTGCGTCAATTTAAAACTTGGTTTCCGTGAATCCTTGAGCATGCAAATTTGAAATTACCTTTCTGTGAGCTTTCATGCCAGTGTAACATGATTGCGTGGACATTTGTGGAAAGCGAACAGAAAAGGGGTCAATGTTCCAGGGACTTTTTGGTGGAACCTTTTATTTCTGTACGGCCCAGTTCTATGTGGTTGCTTTGCAGCGGGAGATACCACTTTTTTGGGAAGAGACATAAAACCAAAGTTTTGACCATTTGTGGTCAATAAAGACCTTAGTTCGCTTTCGGCATGACTGTTAACACCTGCAGCTTCAACCGGATGTGCTATGATTCTTCGCTTCCTTTTTTAAAACAAAATGTGGTGGTGGTGTGCACCGTTAAACACTCAGAGGCGACTGTATTGCAGTGGAGACTGTAAAATGTCTTGGGATCTTCGGGGATGAAAGGTGCTGTGCAAATACACAGTATTTTATTAGTCCTCTTTTAAGAGCGTTGTGAGACCGCAGTGAGTGAGCCTGACACACCAGACAGCAGCAGTGGGTGTCTCCCTCAAATGCTTGAACACTTTCTAACAACTGCGTAGAAATACACCCTCATCTGGTACTGGAATTAAAAGAGCTGGGTTTGCCCCTCCCTATGTCTCCTTCAGTTTTTGGCTTTTACACCCAAAATGTGTTTTAAGGCTGTGGCTTTTAAGTAGGTGGCAAATCGCGCTGGAAGGATTTGGTATGTGGAATATTTTTATGCATCTCTCTTTTCTCTCACCTTTCATTGTTTTTCCCTTTGGAATATCTCCTTTAACATTCCACTCATAATACTCTTCAAAGGAGGAGGCTGTATTTGAATAACTATGCCTAAAATCTGTTCTCCAGCCAAGGGCCCTTAGACCGGAAAACAACTAACTTCCCCATATGGCTGAGTGTCTGCATGGGAATTCAAACAGGTGTCTGTGAGCTGGTGGCCATTCCTTTGAACTGCATGAGACACACTGCTGGCCTCAAATGACCCTTTTCCTCTGAAACTTTTACATCATGCTATGTTCCTGGCTGCTAGATTATTATGCCATAAATTTAATAAACTAGGCACTGGCCATCTCACTTTTGAGTTGAAGATCCTAGGACTTGGTTCGTTTTCTCATTTCTTTTGTGTGTTTTGTTTGGTTTCTGGGTTCTTGTTGTTGTGTTTTAAAAGTCTTTGAAAGCTGAGTGCATGTATCTGGAGAAAACACTTCATTTGAGGGGTTGGCCCTTGTGAATGATTAGGAAATATTGAGGATGGGATTTTCAAAAGCCCTCCGTGTTGGCCAACTCTGTTTCCATTGAAGATAATGGTAAAACTCCCACAGAAGCCAATGGGAACAGAGCCAGGCCAATGCATAGCAATTTGCAACCTCTCTTCCCTCCCACCTTAGTATCCTATATGGAATGAGTCTGGAGGTCTTAGTCCAGTTCCTTGTGGAGAGCTACCCCCTCTTAAACCTACTGCCACATTTGTTGGGCTATACCAGCAGAGAGGCCAATGACTGACTAGGCCCTGGAAACTGACCACCCTCTTACATCCCAAGAGGTGGCCCGTTCAGTTAAGGGTTGAGGGATATTAATCGGGAAGCAATTGCCCAGGATATCCTTGCTCATACCCATGCCGCCGCCAAGGCAATACGTGATTTGTGACTAAAGAGAGAACTTCCCTTGCCAGGGCTGCCCCTTTGACTGCACAGTTCACACAAATCATTTTAAAAACAAAGCTATATCAAATACCTGAAAAGAGGCACAATTAGGAAAATTAAAGCACTACCCCCGCCCCTTCTCTGCTGCTACCAAGAGATGACATTAACCTCTCGCCAGTCATTGCTCACTGCCCCTTTCCAATGGTCTCTGACGTACCAGAGACAGGTCACAGCACAGATTTGGTAGACATGTCTGAATGAACCAAAGGAAAGATGAAAAAAGACCCTGGTACTGAGGGCCAACTTAGAAAAGACTGTGCTCCCTGGAGAGACATCCTCTATGTCCTCCAGGTGTAGTATACAGACTGCCTTTCCTTAGACAGGTATGACTGGCCTTGAAACACACTAAGCCTAGCATACTTCCATCTAAGGCTACGTCCTCACTACGGGGGTGGGGGGTTGATTTAAGATATGCGAATTTGACGTATCGGAGCCGACTTACCCCACTGTGAGGACGGCGGCAAATCGACCTCCGCGGCTCCCCCGTCGACGGCGCTTACTCCTACCTCCGCTGGTGGAGTACAAGCATCGATTCGGGGATCGATTGTCACGTCCTGACGAGACGCGATAATTCGATCCCCGAGAGATCGATTTCTACCCGCCGATACAGGCAGGTAGTGTAGACGTAGCCTAAGTTACCTCCCTTGTTAGTATCAAGATTTTTGCCTTTCTGTCTCAACCACAAATCCCAAAGAAGAGGTAAAGAGCTGTGCAAAATTCAGTACGTAAGCGTGAACACGTGTGGCTAAATTCTCTGTCAGTCCCTTAGTGAGCAACCTTGGAATCTACACTGTATGCAGCAGATCCTCCTTTCAGTGTGCCTATCTGTAATTCCCACAAGAGTCAGGGTCAGAACTGACGTCGGACCGCTTTACTGATGACATGCCAAACCAGTCTCGAGGGGGAGCCAGCAGTTGTCTGCAAAGCAGCCAGGGAACCACTGGTTTAGAACAAGAAAGAAGGAGGTAAAGCAGTATCCCTGTGTAACAACACGTGCTGTATGGGCCTAAGGCAGGCTATGATGGGAAACACATAGGCACATCAAAGGAGAATGAGAGCACCTTCAAATGAACCAGCAGAAATTCAGTGCCTTTGGTGGGACAATGTTCATTGCCCCTTGAAATGTTTGTGCAGCTGAAGATCTCCCCACATCCTGGATCTCCAGCGGGACACCAATTACTGTCCAAGCCTGAGCCTGCATTGTTGGGGAGCTCTGGGTGAGAGAGGGGCAGGCAGACCTACCTTTTTGGTCTTGACCGTTGAGGTGCAGCAGTCCCCACCATCATAGTTGCAGAAGGCTCGGTTATTGATGGCATCACAGTAGTTGTCCCCCATGAAAGGCTGAAAAATAAACAGCACGAAGAGGCTGAGAATATGGATACAGTCCTCAGTGAGGGATCTGGCACTACTGTTGGTAGTGCCAGACACTTCCTCTGTAAAAGTCATGGCCATGTTCATAAGTATTCTAAAAAGACACCACGAAGCAGCTTAGACCCAGACTTTTATTACTGTTGCAAATTTAAATATTCCTTTGCAATGTTGGACACCCAAACACAACAACACTGTACCTGTGCAGGAAAATCTGGAAGTAAAATTGACTAGTCTAGTTTTTCCTTCCAAATGAGCTATGTGCAAAGAGCAAACAAAAAGCATAACTGGTGGGAAGAAAATTAGAATTGTTGGGCAAGATGTCTACTTGATGTAAATTGGCTTAACACCATTGACTCTCGTTGAGCTATCGTGATTTATACTAGCACTGGCTTTGGGCCATAAAAGCTTTTTTTGTTTTAATTATTTAATATGCTAACAGTTATACAGGCAAGGGATTTTTTTTAAAAAAAAGATATGATTTTATTTTAACAAGGTCACTTTAAAAATATGTAATATTTGGCTAATCGCCCAATAAACCTGCCAATTCATTTACTTATGCTACACACCTTTCAACACTAGAAAGCTATCAATAGGGACTTTTGGAGGACTATGCCTTTTACCTCCATTGGAATACACAAGAATGGGGGGGGGCTGTTTGGAGGGACAGAATGGGAAAGATAATAAATATTTTGCTTTGGTAAGAACATTCTCGGTTGAATCATCTGGGGGGGATCAAACCTAGACATCTGTATTTAAAACCATGTGCCTCTACTGCTTGAGCGAAAAGACCAGGTCTACCAGTTCAGCTGCAGTAGTAGACTGATAAAACTGCCATACATGCCACTAGAAGGCGACAAAGAGTCACACTGCATTAGCCTGGGTTACACTTTAAAAAGCTAAAAAGAAAAGTCAAGGAAATCCTCTTCTTGTAGCCTTTACTCAGGTAAAGCTCCCACTGCGATCAATGCAGGATCATGTTATCACTGGCTTAGTACACTGCCTCCCCATGGCCTGGGATAATAGGAAAGGCTGCTCAATCCCCTCCATGCAGGAAGGAGGGGACTCCATACAGCGTGTTTCCTCCATAGCCCTAATGCTGGAGAACCACGGCCTGGCCCATTCTTGGATAAAGCCCTACATATTGGAAGGATCATTCTCCGCGCAGATGACATGTTTTATGCAGTAGCCCACAACCAATAGCATGGTAAAGATTTCGATGGGGATGCTGTGACACTATGAATGAACGATGATGAAGAAGGTTTCTATTGACACACAGGGGTCCTGGCAATTAGCAATGATGGGAAAGAAAAAGCAGAAAAAAGGCACGTCAGTAATAATGGCTTCTGGTAAATCATTACATCATTTCAAAGTCTGCCTGAGTAAGAATGCTTCTTAAATAGCAGAGGAGTTGGTACCCAATGGATCATCAGCACATGACTGGCATTTCTTAATGGTGCCTGGATGTTGTTTAGCTCTCTTGAGAGAACAGGAGTGCCTAGCCAGCTTCGATGAAAGGAATGCGCAAGATTGCTTATGACGACCAAGGCACTGACAGTGGGATGCTTTTCATTAGGGAACATTTAGCCAGAAAGCGATTACATTCTCAGGGAGCTGTTGCCCTCTGGGGTCTGGCATCTATCTGCAAAATAAAACAAATGGTTACCTACCTGTAACTGAGCTATGATGCAGAGGTGCATTCTATGCGGGTGTGCGCACCCCGCACACTGAAGCCAGACAACTTAGCCTAGCAGCACCCAGAGGGCAGGCGCTTGCGTCTTGTGGCCATAGCTCTGCCCCTGTCCATATGAAGGCGACACTGCCCTGATCCCCCTGAACATCGGAAGTGCAGACTCCGATGCAGAGGGGATGGAGGGCGGGTCTGCATCACATCTCGAAGAACAAGCACGACAGGTCGGCAATTGTTTTTTTTTCTTTGAGTAGACGCAGCCGTATATTCTGTGTGGGCGACTCACAGGCAGTACTCGCAGGAGGTGGGGCTCGGATTCTGTTTAAAGAAGGACTGCAGGACTGCCTTCGTGACGTTTGCAGCTGATCTGGATGCAGCCGGAATGGCATAGTGGTTTGGAAAAGTATGTGCAGAGGACCAAGTGGCTGCCCTGCAAATGTCCAGTATAGGAATGTCATTTAGAAATGCCACTGATGTTGCCTGAGCTCTCAGGGAATGAGGTCGTACCCCTTGATAAGGCATAGCGTAGGCTACTTCGTATGTGGTCATGATACAGGAAGTTATCCACTTGGAGACCGTCTCTGAAGAGACTGCTCGACCCTTCGTTCGGTTTGCACATGAAACAAATAGACGCGGTGAGGAACAGAAAGGTTTTGTTCTGTCCAGATAAAACACTAGACATCACCTGACATCCAAAGTGTGGAGACGCTTCTCCTCTAGGGTTGAATGTGGCCTAGGGAAGAACACTGGTATATATATAACTTGGTTCAAATGAAACTGGGAAACCACCGTAGATAAAAACGTATGGTGCGGCCACAGGGTCACTTTGTCTTTGGAAGATTGCATGTAAGGAGGCTCTGCCATTAAAACTTGCACGCTCTCTTTGCAGATGTTGTCGCCACGAGTAAGGCAGTTTTCTGACATGGAAGGGAGAAAGAAGAAGTTGCCAATGGTTTGGATGGAAGCAGCTAAAACAGTATTAAGGTCCCACAAAGGAACCGGCTCTTTAACTGGTGGATGGAGGCGAGCAACTGCTTTCAAGAAACTCGCTGCCATGGGGTTTGAAAGCCCCACTTCCCATGGATAGATGGATGAAATGCCGAAATCACTGCCAGGTGTACTCTCAATGAACTAAGCGCAAGGCCAGAAGACTGAAGGTGTAACAGGTACTCCAATACGTCCTGGATACTAGCCCACATTGGTTGAACTCCCCAGGCTAATGACCATACTGAGAACCACTTCCACTTGGCCGAATAGGACACTCTGATGCAGGGCTTCCTACTGTTAAGCATGACCTGCTGGACAGCCTCTGAACATCGCTCTTCCTCCTCATCTAACCAGGCACCATCCATGTTGTGAGATGCAGGAAGCTGAGTGCTGGGTGCAAAACTTGGCCATGATTATGAGTCAGAAGGTCAGGGTGAAGAGGAAGGGATATGGGAGGGTGGGCCGATAACGCAAGGAGGTTGGAGAACCAACAGTGTCTCAGCCACACAGAAACAATGAAAATGAGCCTGGCATGGTCCAAATTTAGCTTGAGAATAACCTGTGGGATGATTGGAATTGGAGGAAAGGCATACAGCAGTGCCAATTCTCAGCTCAAGTGAAAAGCTTCGGTCATGGAGCCTGGACTGAGATCCCTTTGGGAATAAAACAGCTGGAATTTCTTGTTTTCTTTCAACTGTTGGGATGCCCCAGTCTGCAAAGATGGACTGCAGGATGCTGGGCTTCAGAGACCACTTGTGATTCAGGAAGAAATCCCTGCTGAGGTGATCCACCAAGTGATGGTGGATCCCAGACAAGTGACTGGCCATGGGGTAATGTTTTCAATAATGCAAAAATGCCAAAACCGCAGTGCCTCCTCACAAAGCATGTTGGAGTGCCCTCTCCTTTGCCAGTCCACACATCGCAGTGGTACTGTCGGGGAGTATGAGAACTGCTGAGCCCCTGATGTGATCTTGAAAGGGCTGACAAGCATTGTAGATGGCATGAAGCTCCAGGACAGTGACATGTAGAGAAGCTTCCTGTTCTGACAACAGGCCTTGAAACGTCAGTGACTCCAGATGCACTCCCCAACCTATTAAGGAGGCATTGATTCTGGTCGTGGAGACCAAGCAAAGGGAACACCTTGGCACATGTTGTCCTGAATTGTCCACTACCACAAGGAATCTACGATTGGCAGAGGAAGATGGACCAATCTGTCCAAGGGACGATGGTGCAGATGGTAGACCAACTTCAACCACATTTGAAGCGGACAAAGGCTGCAGCCTGCCTGGCATATTAGACTACTTGTGTGCATGCAGTCGTATGGCCTAGCACCCTCCGGCATACTTGGACTGTGGCTGACGGTTGGGACTGCAGCTGCAGACATGGCAAATCGCATGGAATTCTTTGTCAGCAGCTACGGTCTCAAATTTATAGAGTCTACCAGGGCCCCAACGAATCTGATTCTTTAAGTTGGAACAACTGTTGACTTCCTGCTGGTTAGGATGAGACCCAGACAATTGAGTAGGTGTAGTGTGAACTGCACATGACAAAGGGCGTCCTCTCTGGACTCACCCCTTAGTAAACAATTGCCCAGCTAGGGGCAGATACAAATTCCCCTCTTCCTGAGGTACCTGTCACCATGATTGTTTATTTGGTAAAGACTTTCGGGGTGGAAGACAGGCTGCAGGGCAGCACGGTGTACTGGTCGTGCGGGTCTGCCATGACAAACCGGAGAAAGCTGCTGTGTCTCAGGAGAACTGCTACGTGAAAAGAAACATCCTGAGAGTCCAGGGCAACGAACCAGCCATTGTGATTTAAGGCGTGGAGGATCGTTGCCAGGGCGATCATATGGAATCTCATGTATCTGATGTATTTATTGTGGTCACGGAGGTCAAGGATAGGTCTCATCCCTCCCTTGGACTTGGGAACCAGGAAATAGAAGGAGTACAATCCCCAGGGACAGTAGAGACTGAAACTGCTCGAGGAGCAGTGTCTCCTGAGAGGGATGCTTGAAGAGGGACAGGGTAGTGGGTGGGGCAGAGGGATGGAAAGGAACTGTATGGCATAACCCAATCTGATGGTGTTTAGGCCTCCGTTGTCTGTTGTAATCGAGTCCCAAACACGGTAAAAATGGGCCAGCTGTCCCCAAACAAGGGTGATGGGGAAGGAGAGGTTACCACTGGATTGCTGCCTTGGCCACATGAGTCAAAACAAGCACTTGCTAGACACCAGGCAGTGGGAGGTGGCTGGCTAACCCCAGAACCAGAGGACCTCCTCCTTTGGATCTGTGGCGCTTTCTGGAGTATTCCCATTGTCGCACAGGAAGGGAGGACTGTCCAAAAAATGCTGTGAGTGGTATTGTTTATGTGGCGTCTCCTCACAGCCTCCCACAAAGGAACCGTTCTTGTACCACAGCATCCGGACAGAAGAGCCCCATAGGATGGGGGCGAATGACCTTGACCAGGATCTTGAAGAATCCCAGAGTTTCTATGGTGACAATGGGGAAGCCAGCCCCGATGGGGGAAAACAACTGCTCAGTTTAGTTTGAAGTCCAATAAGGAGGCAGCATCAGTGCCGAAGAGGAGTGGGGCATTGGCACCAGTGGCACCAAATGAGAGATATTCCCAACCAGTACCGGGGGAGGCATTGGCACTGAGGCTGGTACCGAACGTGATGATGGGATTTGCTTCCAAGACAGTGATGGTGCTGAAGGATGCCCCAGCACTGAGGAGGTCTTTGGTGCCGGGCCTGGCCTTGATTTCATAGACTGCAGCCCAGGAGGTGCAAGCTATGGTGCCGATGTCCCCATCGGCTCCATGACATGGCCAGAAGGTGCCAAGGGCCCAACAGAGGAGGAGCCAGTAGACGCCATAGCAATGGAGAATTCCTGAATCATGAAGAGTCTGGAATTGAGAGACCAAGTAGGTCTGATGCTCCCTGGTATGCTATTGGCGTGGTGCCGACGTTGTCAGTACTCGACTCAATGGATGCCCATGACCACAACCAGAGTTGACAGGATAGGCCTTCACTGTCCTCGGTGCTGGGCTAGGGAGCGGCTGGACAGACCTGCTCCATCCCACATGCCAGTGCTGGTCAGCACTCCTCTTAGGAGAGTCTCCCTGAGCCCTGGAATGGTCCTGATAATCATTAATTGCTAATGGCACATGCGACTAAAAAGCCAGAACCAAGCCTTAAACTGCCTTGATTTGCTCAAAAATGGGCCGAGAGTCAATGGGGAGGTTTGTTAACCTTTCAGTATATCCGGGCAGAGGGCTGAGTGTGTGATGAAATCAGGAGAGTTTAATATGTTTTTTAGGTTTCATTGGAAACGCTTTCCATGACTCTAGACCTGACTAGATGCTTATTCAGATACAATGGGTAGGAGATGCTAAGAATGCCTTGATTTGAACTGTTTGCTGGGTGGGGAAGGGCCTTGATGCATAAGTCCTTCATAAGCAGGATGAGTTCAGTGCCCAGAAAACCTGTCTGGCAGGGTTCATCAACACAGTTTCCTTTAGGAGGCAAAACTTTGGCTTGGAGGGGCCACTTGGTGGGTTTTGACTATCAGCAGCCATTTTTCCTGTTGTATTCAGTGCCAGGGTGAGGTTGACGTGTGTCCGGTTTTTGAACTCAGAAAATAATTCAGGCTGGGAATTCCAATGAAGCCTAAAGGTGTTAGCTCCCCAATTCCTATTGTATTTCAATGACAGTTGGGTGCCTAACTCCATAAGCCCCTTTGAAACATCCCAATCTCAGTATTTTAAAAGTCCCCATCTCCAGTCCTCCTTCCTCCCACCATTTCCCAGTCACTCCTGCTCCAGATCCACATCTGGGTCGTTCTTGTTCCCTTTCTCTTTCCTAATGTTTATCTCTTCTCCAAGGTTCAGGGGAGAAGGGGTGCCCTGGACTTTCAGAGAGTTCAATTTCTAGTCAGACAGAGCAACCTTAAACCCCTTCAAAATCAAGGCAAACAATTGGAGGCTTTTGTGACTGTCCAGTGATGACTCGCCAAATCCTGAGAACGCCCAAGTGAAGGGAATCAGGCCTGTTTAGTAGCCAAGAGTTGTCCACCTTAGTTACACACTGTAAGGCTCGTCCAATCATCAGCTGTCATTGAGCACTGCTCTGCACGAGAAAAATGACCTTTTCTTGCCAATAGGTGTCAGAACTGGTACAGCTGAAGACCATTTAACTGCAAGTAAAGACAAGGCCAAACCGGATTTGGCCATTCCTCAGAAGCAGAGATTTAAAACCGATTCATCTGCACCCATTGTTACCACCCACCCTAGGAAACCAAACTGGATGGGCTTAGTTAATTAACTCTAAAGCTCACGTCGCAGGCTTTGATGCAGTGAATCAGCGCTGGGTGCGGATACCACTTGAGTCCTGCTGTGCAGACAACGCTCTGGAGAAGGAGAGAAAAAGAAAGGGGCTAAGACAAAGAAATCACTGTGCACAGAGCAAATGTGCTTGCATATATGCCCCGCACCCCACCAAACTCTCCCGAGTAGTTCCGTTCCTAACACCTCTTGTATTTTCAGGATCTGGCAGTCCTCCAAGTATTTACAAGATGTGTTGGACTTGACACTTGCAACAACAGAATGTTTGGGATTAAAATAATATTTACGGTTCTCCTGAAATGTCATGTTCAATATTTCACTCATGGTGGGGAGATGTGGCAGGGAAAGGGAAAGGCAGCATCAGGCTTTAGCTCTGGGAAGTGTTGGGGAGACATTTCGGAATGGCTTTAGGGGGCTTCTTTGCCGCCGCCTAGGGTGACCAGACAGCAAATGTGAAAAATGGGGACAGGGGTTGGGGGGTAATGGGAGCCTATATAAGAAAAAGACCCAAAAATCTGGACTGTCCCTATAAAATTGGGACAGGACATCTGGTCACCCTACTGCCACCAGGCACCACTTTTTATGGCTGCCTATCCTCCCCATGCTGCATGAGGAGATTGCTGGGGCGAGTGCTGGGGATGGAAAAAAGCTCTTATGGAAAAAAGTCTTTTAGAATTGAATAGAAAATGGAAATCTTTCTATAAGTTTTTTGCACCCTCATATAGATTTTAAATAGCACTGTATCCCCACAAGACCACTCAAAATAACCCATAAAAAATACTATATCCGCTATTACATTTAGAGTCATTTCAGTAGAACCCTATTGATTTCAGCTTCATCAAATATTACATGATTTTTCCATAAGGCAAAGCTGGGAAGGACGAGTCATGGGCAAAACACAGATACTTCAAAAAAGTCTTCAAACCCGATAGGTCTGCAGAAGGGAGTGGGAGAGCTCATGAGAGCAGGTCTATTTCTAGTGACACTCTCACTTCGAGTCCCCAGTCGTCACAGAGGCATTGCCTTCATTAGGAAAAAAGGTACATTTTTACCTCATGTTAACGAACACATGGTAAGTAACATGGGGTACAATCCCAGTGAAAACATGAGGCCTTCCCCATAGTCTTTACCTTGACCTGCTAATTTGTGTAAAACTACAATCTGCCTTGTCTTCACATGGGTTTTACCTCATGTTAGTTACCACGTCTCAGCTACCATGAGGTAAGAACACACTTTTTTTCCCTAGTGGAGGCACACGCAGCATGGTAATGGTACCCACAAACATGGAAGCTAAAGGAAAAAGAAGATTAAGCCAAACTCTTTCAAATATCAAGAAATGGTGGAGGGTTTGGATAGTCTTTAGGTGGAGAGAAGAGGCGGGAAAGTCCAGAGGAATCAAAGAGGATTATTATTTTATCTAAACCAATTCTTCCCTACCTAAGACCCTACCAGAAGCGAGCTTAGTAAGGAGTACTGTGTGGACTGCCTGACTACTATCTCTATGCTGCCTTCTGATCCTCACCCTCCCTGAACGTCCATTCATCACAACACTCATTTCAGAAGGTCCGTTTCCTTTACAGAGGAGGGAACAATCATATTAAGATAACAACGGTGACACAACGGCTGGTTTTGTGAGGCGTGCCAAGGGGCATTTGCCAAACAGTCGGAATTGTGGTAGAGGCTTAGGAAAGAAAGGAATTAACATTTAGAAGGGACTGTGGAATGAGCCATCCCTTCCCCTATTTATCTGAGGCCTAATTTAATCCGTCTGCAGGGGAACCTCAGCATGTTTGTACAGTTTCTGTCATTTGAGGCTTACCTGACGTGCGCTAGGAAAAAGGACTTTTATACTATCAGGACAGGGCTGTTTATCTTTCCGACACCCTCGGATTTTCCACTATTAGTCAGGCCTGGCCTGCCCCACCTGTCTCACAACAGGGCCCGTCTATGTGAGAGGGGAAGAGGCTGGGGAAGCTGGTGGGGGAGGAGGGAGAAACCAATGTTGTTTATCCCATCAGCGAGGGAGACCGCAAGGCGCAGGGGCCCCACAGCATCAAGTTTGCTCCCAATGAGCTCTTGACAGACATCTGGAAATTTCAAGGCCGCCACAAATGGTAAGACATTTTTTTCCTTTTATTTACTGCGCTTCAGGGCAAAAAAGAGAAAACCTTTTTAGGTTTCAAAACATATAAGACTGGGGATTCGGGAGAGGCAAGGACTGGCTCCAGGAGCTTTTGAACCCAGGGCTAAACTGAAGGAGAACTGAAGAAAAATACAGGCCTTTCCCTTCTCAATGCCCAGACCCATCCAAATAATGCGAGAAAAATAACTGCGTTTCCAAAGAACTTCCTCTGCTCCCTGGGGCACCAACATTACAACAAAAAACAAAAAAACATGTGCTGCCAATATACGTGACTGAGTATGTGAATTTGGAGCTGGAGAAAGGGACTGGCTTGACAGTCCTGGAAAGGGAAGGACTGTGTTTATCCACAGAAGAGGTCAAGCACTCGCAGCAGCAGGGCAAGCACCCAATCACCATGTCTTGTTGATATGCACCAGCCCTGACCGGGAGAATTCTCTCCACGGCCCCTTCAGTCCTCTGTCTCTTTGTTGAGACTGACGGTTAATACAGCCTGAGAAGTGCCCTAACAGCACCAAACCTATCCCACATGACCGCAGTGAGCAGTCACTTAATGGATCCAACTGCCTGGGCTGGATTCACACTAACTGCTTAGAGGTGATCGACTCCATATCCCATTACAAACAGTCCTAGCAAGAAGTCAACTGAAAGGACGAACTAAAACACTGGCAGTGATAGGACAGTGGATGGTTTCCAGAAAACACCTCTGGGAAAATGGAGATGGGCTGAAGTGGATGTCCAGTGTGGACAAACTCCACCTCCAGGCTCCACCCCAGCAAAGGCTGATGTCCAA
Organism: Terrapene triunguis; assembly: GCF_002925995.2. NCBI lineage: Eukaryota > Metazoa > Chordata > Testudines > Emydidae > Terrapene > Terrapene triunguis. The sequence goes on along the minus strand of NW_020664589.1, from coordinate 2,914,632 downwards.
CTACAGTTGCTCAAACTTTGCAAAACTGAGGTTCATATGAACCATTTGCCAGGAGCATCTAATTGCATAAAACCATAGATACTACTTAAAATCCCAAATCAATGCACGTTGCCATAACATTTGTTTACTGTGCTTTAGTGGGGGAACAACAACTCTAGTAAAGACTGAGCATAAGCCACCACTCAAGTGGACAGACAAGACTGGGGTGCTTCAGGGAGGTGGCGTTTAAATAAAGGGGGAGGAAACTTGTTCTCAGTAAGTTTGGAGGCAATTTTGGAGAAGCCTCTTCTTCAGAAAGGCTGTTGCCAAGTAAGGTTGGTTCTCTGTAGAGGATCTATTGGTTATTTTCGCTGAGCTCACCAGTAGAGCCAGGAGAAAAATGGATTTGTCAGTTCACTGGCAATTCTGAAAAACTTTTAAAAAATCATTTTGGTTCAATTTGATGGGGTTTTTTTTTTTAAATTTTGATGAAACGACAATCCAGAAAAAAATCATTCAGATTGAACAAAACATTTCATTCAGCCATACTGACATGTTTCAACCATTCTAAAACATTTTACATTAAAAAAATAAGATTCAAGGAAATTTATGAACAAAAAGAAATTTTGAACGGAAAAGTCAAAACCTTTTGATTTGGGGGGAATTGTTTTTCCCCCTGTTGTTTTTTGACCAAAACAATTCAGCGAAAACAACATGAATTTGTGAAACGTGTATGTGTCTCCGAATCTGCATTTTTCACCCCGGAAAAAAGGAGTGTGAAAAATTTCTCCCAGCTCTACTTATCTGCATTAAACCACATCAGCTGTTCGGCTTTGTCTTCTCCCTGTAGCTATATACACAAGGTGATATCCACCCCCTAGCCAATTGGCTAGCAAAATGCCTATGCCCCATGTAAGCCCCAACTGTTAAATGGTGGATAGGTTTTGTGCTGGCCCTTAGCCTAGGGGGCAATTTCACCTATAGGGAGGGAATGCAGCCACTGGCCACATTGCCATATTGTAGAACCCTGTAGGATGCCTTTGGGCTAATTAGCCCCGTATTAAACCCACCCACACCACACTTTTCCCTTCTCCACGCTGGTGAGGGAATGGCCAAGAGAGCAGGGTCTGGGGCAAGGCAAGCAGGGGACTGCACCCCGATCTTGAACAAGGGGTTTTGTGTGTGTGTGTGTGTGTGTGTGAAGGGCATTTTCACCTCCCACAACCCTCCTCAGACATGCACAGTTCAAACTCACTCAGAAACCAGCTGGTGCTGTAGAACATACAAAATTGCTACTTGCCCAAAGCACAGTCCACCTGTGATCTGCATTGGTTCCAGGTCATTTCCAGATGCTATTTAAGGTGGTGGGTTTAATAACTGGGAGCTTTATGTGGGCTCAGTCCTGGTGACTTCAGAGACCAGCTCTCTCCCAGTGTGATACCTTGGCAGATGAGACCATTGGAGCTGCTCCCACTAACCCCTGGCACTGCTAATATGCAGGAGGCTGGGAGCAGAACCCTCTCAGAGAAAGACCCTCAGCTATGGACTTGGCTTTTCTTGCTGGTTTGCCAAAGCCTGAATTCCCAGTGCAAGGCTAGCTTGTTCTCCTCAAGGCTTTTCCTTGTGGGTGAGGCAGGGGCGGGAGGGAGAGTTCTGTCTGTATGGAAATAGGGGTGGTTTTGATTTGCCGCCATTGGTCCTAACAGTGGTGGCTCTAATGAATACACAGGCACTCGCAGCACTGCCTGGGCCACCTGAAGTAAATAAACACAGTTACCGAGCAGAGGAGGAATGGGAGATCCACCCCTGGAGCCTGGCTTGCAGATGTGACCCAACGGTATTTACGGGGTGAGGACAAGACCAAGGCAAATTTACAAGGCTGCCTGGCAAGGCATGAATCTGAGGGCTGCTGAGCTGCAAAAGCAGATAAAAGAGGGGGTCATCAGGGAGGCATGTCAATGGAATGGCTTGGGGCTCATGCCAGTGCCCGGGAATGAGCTTAGGTTACAGTCATTATCGTAATACAAAGGTACATAGGTTATGAGCGCGTTGGGCAATTCCATTCTCCCTATGGCCCATGAAGGAAGGGGACGTACCGGGGGATTCATAGATTCAGCTTCCAAGACCAGGTGGATCACCATGACCATCGAGCCCAGCCCCTTGCATGCACAAGCCACAGAACTTCTCCCAGAAGCTGGAGTAAAGCACATCTTTCAGAAATATATTAAATCTTGTTTTAGGGTGTGTCTGCACTGCACACAAAGGCTGGCTCTCTGGGATCTGAGCTTGTGGACTTGGGGTTTCCAAGCCCATGCTTGAGCGTCCATGTAACCTTGGCTTACAATTGCTAGACCCGGATCTCACAGCTGTGCTACCATGTCCATACCGCACTATGCAGACCTTCAGACTCCAGTCTGCAGCTTGCTCTGCGTCCACACTGCAAAATGACAGGGCTGGACCCAAGTCACAGCAGGGCTCGGGCTCTGACCCACCCTCACAGCAAGGTCCTAGGACCCGGGTCTTGAGTGCCTGCTGACCTTAGTTAGACGATTTGTGGGTAGACGGAAAAGGTGCTTTGGTCAAACCTAAGTCAGAGCCTGGGCTTAGTTTAAGGATCTGCCTGCACTGCAAAGACCCCAAGGGATGACCTGGCCACAACCTCCCTAGGTAAACCATTCCAGTGTTTCACAGCAGGTGGGGTTTGGAGAGGGAAGTGAATGTGTCATTTTCTTTTCTTTTCTTTTTTTTTTTTCCTCTTCAAATTTTGGAACTGATCTGAAATGATCAAACTCTGAGCACAGACTGGCCTCAGGGCCGAACACTAACACTGCTCGCTTGCAAAAGTTACCCCTTTCTTAGCTGCAGGCCTTCCAGAATTATGCAGAGACTGACACCGAGTGATGAGATGGAAAGATGTTTTCTAAGAGCAATCCCCTAGTTGATCCAACCAGAACCTGCTCTAGGGAGATGCTCCATCTTCTCCATTTCCAAAGAGGTCTGTTTGTTGAAGCTTCGGAGTGGATTAATTTTCACTTGGTACTCACAATATCCTACCCACCTTTTAACATAGTTTTAGAAACTCCACCCTTTAATCTGCTATTTACAAACCAATCCTTTTTGGTGTGTGTGGGGGGGTCAAACTCCTAACCAGTCGCAATCTAAAGATCTTCGCTGTAGGGGCAAAATGAACCCAGATTTTCCACTGTGCTCCTGGAAACCATCAATCCCCCCCTAAATCTCACTCCCCTGTTCTCTCCCTTTACTACCATTTCCCCCCCTGCTGCCTAATGAGCCCTCCAGAGACCCTCAAGCATCCACACTGCATTGTAAACCTGGGCTTACAATTGCCCATTACAGCTCCCTCCGAGTCCCGGCATCAATAAATGAGGGCAGCGCAGCAGAGATTGGGAGGGAAGCTGTGGTTTTATTTCACCGTGAATTACAAAACCTCTTTGAACTCCAGAGCTCAGGACAGAGCCAGTGAGAAATAGCCTCTAATACAGAGATAGGTTTTTACAGATTTGCATTTCACACCAGCAACTTGGCAAAGCCTAGGCCGGGGCAGTAGTAATCAGAGAGTATGGAGTGAAGGAGGAGATCAGAGGGACAGCCTGTGATTGTGACAGCCTGCAGTCAGCTCCCAGGAGTGTTTCTATTGTTCTGTCTGCCTGTTTGTGTGCAGCACACAAGCACAGCCCGGCCAGAATTTTCAGAAGGGCTCAGCACCCACACTCAGGGCCACATTTTCAAAGGCACATGTAGGCACCTAAAAAGACGAGTTGTCAAATATGCTCAGCATGCTGGTTGTCTGGTGGGTGCTTAGCCCTTTTGAAAATCTGGCCCTGGATATGTAAAATGCAGGGCCAGATATCCCACAGAGCTCAGGGCAAGACTTTGAAGTACTCAGCACCCACTACTGGGGAGACATTTTAAAAAAATGGTTTCCAATTTAGGCATGAAAAAGGGGCCAGATTTTCAAAAATGCTCTGCATCCACCCTGAACCCGAGGTGCTAAGTGCTTTTGAAAATCTGGCACACAGGGTGCATTTCTATGTTTCTATGCCTGCGCTAACCTGTATAAGTGAGTGTGCGTATATAAGTGCCTATTTACGTGGGTTTCTATGCAGGAGCTTATATTTACGTATGTATGCATAGCATGAGTGTGGTTTTTGATGAATGTGTGTACTTGTTTGTCTAACCTACACATGTGCATATGTGTGTGTGTTTCCAATGGTGGTTGAATGTGTGTGTAAAGGTGCACTATTTGGGTAGGTGTGTTTATGGGTGACTGTAAATATGTATTTGTGTACATCTGTGAGTGTGTATTAGTGTGTGTGCATCTGCAGGTACATGCTTGTAAGTGTGCCAACCAATGTCCACCTGTGTGTGTTTTCATGGGTACATATAAGGGCGTGTGCATGATATGAGTGTTTGGCTTGTGTGTGGATCTGAGTGCGTGCCTTTGCAGAGTGCAGAAGGAGAGAGCGGTGACCTCTGAAATGGATGCTGTGCTGAGCAGACAGACATCTGTCACATGGGGATGTAGGAGAATCAGTTGCCTCAGCCAATTTGGGAAATTATATACGCACCATATCAGGTTCTTCTGCTGCCCGAACACAGACAGGTCCCCACCACCCAATGTGCACAGAAAACTGAAGAGTAGTAAGAATTTAAAACCTGCCCTGTGCAGTTTTTCTTGTTCCCCTTTGCTTTCTCCTACAGTAGGTACGTAAGAGCATTGTCTGCACTCCCCACGGTGCTGGTGCAAGGGTGAAAGTCCCATCAGATCAGAACTGTTAGGAGCTGCGTGGATCAGAGGGCAAGGACGTGGTCCCTTTAACTCAAGGTGGAATGCCTAGAGGATGTTGCACTGGGAAACCGCAGAGTTAAATGGGCCCTGCTAGAGCAAAGTAAAGGGGCCACGGGGTAAACAAGAATCAGGTTTGGAGTCCCCTATTGATGACAACCTTCTCCAAGGAGGGAAGATGTCTCGCCACACAGACGGGTATGAAATATTGCCGCTCCTCGGACAGTGCTATCCCCTACATCCCTAAATTCTGCTTTCTGGGTCAAGCTGCATGTTCACCTACGCTGGAGGAACATGAAAGTTGGCGAGCCTGGGGCGGGGTATTTAGTAACATCCACCACCACTGACCTTCACTCGTTGAGGGTTAATCCAGTGCTGGATGTCTTGTACGGTCTCATTCACACGCAGCAGGATGGGCTCATTGTGATCCAGACACGAGGTGGTGCATTCGGCTCCTTCATGGCACATGCAGAGGGGAACGAAGGAAGAAAGCAAACACCGTGTCACTCTCCTACCGTCATTTCAGTTATCTGAATAACCTCCATCTCCTTACTCTGCAGAACAACTACTACAGACCACCATAATGGAGCTTTTCACCTCCAAGCCCCTCGCAACCTCCTGGGATTTACCCTGGGAGAGGATTCTGACCACACCCCACAGTTTGTGACCCTAGGACCAGAGCAGGAGGGAGATACACATAAGGGCTTGTTTCTTATGGTGACCAATGGGTTACAGTATCGAAATATCCTGTGACTACTAATCCATGGATCGAATGGGGGATTTATTCACTTCCTGAAGCAATCACTCAGAGGCAGAGACACTGAAGGCAGTTCCATTTCAAGAGCTCTTTCTGCAGCCGTGAAGCGACTGAGCAGAGGCCAACAAACTCCTCTCACTTCTGACATGGACAAGAAGCCAATGGCCTGATTTCCCAAAATGAGAAGACCCTGAAATAATGGTGAGCATGTCTAACGATGTTGCAGGCTGGTTATCACCTAAGCCCCGATCTAAACAAGAAGTAAGAGGAGAGGTAATGATCAATTTGTTCACGTGTAAACTGGTATTTTCTTTGATTAACTGCCATGCCCTGCGGGAATCCTATCCTTGTTAAAACACACTGCGGTGCTCTGCAGTAGCGTGGTGACACGACCATAAGCCCTAGCGTGTTGGACTATTACCATTTCCCCCCTAGCAAATCACTGCTGAAAGGGGCAGCGGCTGCAGCCCTATCATTAGGAATCCTGCACTCCAATCAGCGTGAGGGGGAGTTAATCTGTGGAGTAGTTTGGATGGCTGGGCCTTTGGCTCAAAAGTCGCCACAGCCAGGAGGAGCAGATTAGGTGTTTGTGGGGAAAAGGCAAGGTGTTAGGATCACAGTGATCCTGGCTGGGTACAGTTTTTCCCCAGCCACCTCTGTCCTTTTTTCTTTTTCTCACGTGGAGGAGCCAGTTGGAACAAAGCAGGAGCCAGTTAGTTTCATTAGGGAGGGTGTGTTTCTGTTTTACGTCTCTAGTCTGAGCAGTAGTGACCCCACTGATTTTACTGGATATCTGCCAGGTTTGGCTAGGCCCAGGAGTGGAAGGAAAAGATCCTCTTTTGGGGGACATCCAGATGACTTCCAAAATACATGACTTGCTCCTGAGAAGTGCTGATGTGAGACACTCACAAAGTGTGTGTCAATTTCTCCAGCTAGTGGCTGGTCCACTAGACCAGGGGTTCTCAGCCTTTTCCTTTCTGAGGCCTCCCCTCCCCACCTGTGCCACAACAATTGTTTTTCTGCATATAAAAGCCAGGGCTGGTGTGAGGGGGTAGCAAGCAGGGCAGTTGCCTGGGGCCCCACACCCAGGGGGCACCACAAAGCTAAGTTGCTCAGGCTTTAGCTTCAGCCCCGGGCTGCAGTCTGGTGCAAAAGGACTTTGGCTTTCTGCCCTGGGTCCTTGGGAGTCTAACGCTGGCCATGCTTGGCGGACCCCCTGAAACCTGCTCGTGGCCCCCCAAGGGGCCCAGGACCCCTGGTTGAGAACCACTGCACTAGAGGATAACAGCTTTCAGATGCTACCCTAAGAGAGTTACCCCTTTAGCTGAAAAGGTCAAGGTCCCCGGTTCAATCTATGCTGCGGGGCAGTACACTGAGCTCCCTTGATTCCCACTGAAGCTTTTCTGAGGGTGTGGGGCATGCTCAGGATTGGGCCCCAGGGATCTGTCTTCTGGACAAGGCTAATATAAGCGACACTAACAAGCGTCCACTGGAACAGAGGTGAAAAGGGCCAGGAGTACACAAAGAAGGGCTGAAAAGCCTCCTTGCCTCCAGCACAGAGAGATGTTCCCTGGGAACAGGGAATCAGTATTTCTTCTCTGAAAAAGTGACAACCCCTGGTAGGTAAGCAAAGGTCACCTCATCTCAAGGGTAAAATGCATTGTCAAATTAAGAGTCGCTGCTGCCTGCTCACAGCTCACTCCACTGTGCTATTTACACTCAAGGAAAGGAGCAGGTCTCAATTGTTTTGATATATGATCCGTAATTGGCACCATTAAAGAGCAGTGATCTCATCCAGGTTGTGTTCCTCTCCCCTGGGACGGGACTGAGGCAGGCTCCTGGTACCTTACAATGGTTACGATATAATGAGAGATCTGCACAACAGGGAACACTTTCTCCAAGTTCAAAGGGACAGCGGTGGGGGGAGGAGGTTTAGGGAAAGGGGCTGGGGGGTGGGGGGAGGAAGGGGCCCAGGGTTTCTCTCCAAGCTGCATCTAATACAGCTCACGTTCGAATGCTCCAGTATGGCGCTCGGACGGTGACCTTGGGAAAGGCACGTGCAAGCCAGTGTGCAGAATGGTAAATATAGCACGTCCCCCAGCAATCTGAATCTGACCTACAACGGAGCTCAGCACAGGCAGCGGTTCAAAGCCTAGCAGCCCGCGCTGAGTACTTAGGCACCACGGAAGGCAGAAGTAATATTGACCTTTCTGAGGGTTCCCAAAGAACGTATTGGTCTGTGGGTTTGTCATTCTTACGGGATGCTTAGGCGGGGGTTATAATCTTCATGGGAGGAGGGCTGTATTTCTCACTGACCTGGCCCACTACATGAATGCCTCCTCCTCCCTGCTGGCTTCCTGTCCTTCTGCATCAATGCTGCATCTCTGTCCCGCGTTCCCCTCTGCCCCTTTTGTGTGCCCCATGCTACATCCAATTCTCTCTCTCTCTGGCCTCATCTACACTAACGGGTGGTAGAAATGGGGGCAGGAGGTGGGGCACCAGTGTAAACAGAGAACGAATGGCTTTGCCACCGGGTCATGTAGACCTGCTCTGAGCAGGGTTCAGTGACACAGCCAGTCTGTGGTAGCCCTGGTACCCCTGTCGCTATGGGCAGAGCTGCATTAGCGCTAGTGCAATGGTGGGAGATTGCCCCAAAGCACTGGAGAAGAGACAGCCTTTGTCTCCTTCTGCCACTCTTGACTTTGTGCTGTTTTCACACGGCCCCTAGGACTGAGGCAGTCTCCTTCAGTATTATTATTTGTATTCTAGTAGCAACTAGGAACCCCAACTGAGATCAAAGCCCCATTGAGTGAGGCACTGACCACAATAAGAGAGAGATCCAGCCCTGAAGAGGTTCTCTTCTAAACAGACAAGACTGACAGAGGGTGGATGGGGAAACAGAGGCGCAGCAAGGGGAAGTGACTTGCCCAAGGTCACACAGTAAGTCAGTGGCAGAGCTGGGGATAGAACCTAGCCCTCCTGAGTCCCAGTCCAGTAACCGATGCACTAGACCTCTTCCAGCAAAGTGCACAACTTATTCCTCACTTATTCTGGTTAACCTGTCACCATTGCCCACACTCCTATTCTTTTTCCCCTATACCTTCTGATAAATTCTTTAAATAAAACACATGGAAGAGTATACATAAATAAAAAAGCTTGGTGCTAACATGGTAGGTTGGAATCATGCACACGCATGTGCACAAACACAGCACTCACATGATTTTTGCTGTTGAAACCCTCCACCTTTCCCATCCCTCCCCACTCCCTGCCATTGTCTGTTGTCAGGGCTCACAACATGGCTATGTTCTGTCTAAGGCAGATGATCAACTCCCCGGGGTAAGGATCTTTTCTTCCCCCATATCTGTAAAGTGATATAGGTTTCTATGAGTCATAATAACTGATCATATGAGAGAGTGCGTGCTGGTAAGTGTTTTTGTGTGCCTTCAGATATATGAGCCTGTGGATTTGTGTGTTTGACAAAGAATGTGGTTGGATGGGTGAATTTATATTTGCAGGGGAGTATTTATGCACGGCGGGAGTGCACTTGTGTCTTTGTGAATGTGCATGGGTGGGAGAGCATGTTTGTGTGTGTGCGTACGTACGTGTGTGTATTTCTGTGTTGGTGTGGGTGAGACTATATGGGTGAGAATATCTGTAAGTTTTGTATGTGCGTGTGAACACAGGTAGCTGAGTGGGAATATTTGCCTGTTTGTGTGTGTGTGGGGGGGGGGGATGGGGCATTCACTTAAGGCCAAGAGGAAATGTGTGTGTATTTCTTCACTTATTTAAAAAAAAATCATATTGGATTTGTCGCTCTTGTAGTTTGATCCCGGGAACTGCTCATTAAACTCAGCAGGACAAGGGACGTGGTGGAAGTGGAAATGCTGTGAGGGAGTAGGAAGGCAGCATATGTTACCTGGTGTGTGGTATCTGAAAGCTTGATGCAAAACCTCTAATTAGCTGCTTCCCACTAGGGCAAACTGGCCCCAAAAACACGATGACCCAAGGACTCCTGTCTCCTTCCTTTCCCCCCACCCCACCAGCTGCGGCCATGGCTTTAGCTCATATACCTATTCCATAGCCGTGCGCACAATGCAGCTTAAGGTTGCTGTTGAGCTGAGTGGGAAGAGAGCACTGGCCCTGCATCTCCTTGCAGAGGTGAAAGGAGCCGCTCCAGGTGCCATCCTTCCGGCAGTGAATCACGTTGTTACCACGTCCCTGGGAATGGGAAAAGCAAAATACAGTCAGAAAAGTCACAGAAAAAGAATCAGAATTGAATCAAGGGCTGATGTTCTCTGGGAGCGGGGAAGGCCTAGGGGTTGGGCTTTTAGCTTAGCAAGAAAGGGAATCAGCCTTCTTCAAAAGGACAAAGAAAAGACAGACTGTATCCTGCCCAGACAGACAGATGCACACTAACATTTTCTATGTAATGTTATGGCCTGTAAAGGATGCTCCCAAAATGGACCCAAGCTAACTAGAATAAGGGAACGATCATCTAATGTTCCCTCTTTCTTGATTTTAAGGTGTTTGTGCGGAGGGCAGCAAACCTTTTTCTTCTTTCCCTTTTCTAGCTAGTTACATCATCCTCGTATGGACGAGAACAAAGAGTCCCCTATGCCCGTGTGAGCAGAAACAAAAGCTGGACATTTCTCTGTGAGGTTTAGCTGGGGTAATCTTTAGAGCTTGCCTGCTGTGACTGACAGCAAAGAAAGAGACTGCGATAGAGAAGCACAGAGATAGAGGTAGAGAAAGAAATCAACTTGTGTGTGTGGATGCGTGTGAGGGTGGGGGATGGTGCGGGATATGACATTTGTCTTACAAAAAGAGACCCTGTGGAATATTGGAGAATGAATGAAAGTCCACGGGGAAATATCATGCCCTTTTAAAACAACAAAGAAGCGCACAAGGCTTCTTTCATCAGATCTATGCATGTGGCACCCAGGGAGTTCTGCATGAGCTGTTCTGCAGGATTTGCAAGCCTAGCTGTTACTGGGTAGACACGGGACATTCTGCACCAGGATATTTTGTGGGGCTGGGTTGTCGAGCGCCCAGCGGTGTTGTGCATTGGATATGTTATGGGACCTGGGCATCTCGCTCCCAATCCCTGGCATGCAAGGGGGGTTTAATGTAATCCATGTATTTGCAACTCAGTGGGGTGTACTGGACATTCTCTGTGAGCTATCTAGGGGGTGGGGGTCTATGTGCCTGATGTGAAGTATTTTCAGACAGAGCCGTCAGCAGGCGAGGGGGATATTCTCTGGGACCCGCATGCCTCACTCTGCAGGTGCCTGAGGCGTCCTGTGCAGGTTGCATAACAGGATCTGCACACTAAGTCCCCAGCACAGCCCTCGGTGTTTTGCTTGTGCTGCTCGTCACCTTTGTTTTGCTCTTGGTTCCAGGAGGAAATTTGTTTTTCTCTTTGACATTCTTATCCTTCCCTGCTGAGCTTGTTGACGAACACGATGTTCAGGGGTGATGCAACTGGTCTTCTCTGCAGGCTACTGGGTTGAATCGTTAGCCCGCTTATTTGTGTGCTGGATGAGGATGATATCATTTGCATTTTGACTGCCTGGCAGAGACCAGTACCTGTGACTCTCACTGGCCCAAGGGTAACCATGCAAACAGCATAAAAATCCAGACTAGTTGAAGAATGTTAGGTGAGGGACCGGAACCTCAATTCCCTGCTTTGTTTTGCTGCTCACTGGGTCAGACAGCCCAGAGCACCTACGTCCAGGGAACATTTTTCCCTGCAGCAAGAAGTTCTTGTGATATGGTGGGAAGAGAAGGGATTTGAGTGGAAGAAACTATTGCCCCAGACTCCTTTGTGAACGAATAATCCAAATTAGACGTGGAGAAGACCTATTGGACCATGTTGTCCATCCCCTCTAAGATTTGTACCTATAGCACATTATGGCATTGCCTATGGCTGCAGCCCAGCCTCTAAGCACTATAAGAAATTTCCTTTAAAATCCTTGCTTCTTTCTTTCCTGTGACATTGCAATTGCAAGCTGAATCTGATGCTGTGACAGTGAACTAAAGGTTTCATTCAGGCTACAAGGTTCTGTTTGCCTTCTCTGGGCATTAAGGTATTGTTAGAGGTAGCAAGAGAAGCATCTGGTACTGACCGCCGTCAAAGACAGGGTAGTAGGTTCAATCTAGTCCAGCAACTCCTACCTCATGTTTGTGGTGGTAACTTTTCTCAGGTTTGCAGAGCCAGCTTAGATCTGATTGTCATTTGGTGTGTGCACCGTAGCTAGAGAAGAAAGAGATTCGTTGTATTTGTGTGAGTATTTACGTGTACCTGCTTAAACAGTCACCGCACACCTGGTGGTCCGTCCATTACAGACTGAGCTATCATGAGCATAGAAGGCTTTGGACTAGATTCTCAAGTGAGTTACACCCGTTTGCTCAACTCGGGTAGGAAATTCCAGCAGAGAACTCTCCTGGTGGAGAACTCTGCTGAATGTAACTTTGCCTCTGCATCTCCCAACCCATAGCTGGCATAGGGGCCATGTTAGGGCAGGAAAGCTGTGCTGTGCTGATCCTCCACTGGCCTACGGTCCATTAAGGACCTTACATCGGTGGTGCAACTTAGTGTTGACCGACAGCAGCTCTAAGGGTACATCTACGCAGGGATAAAAAACCCGCAACTGGCTCGGATCAGCTGACTTGGGCTCGCTGGGCTCAGGCTCTGGCACTGAAAAATTGCTGTGTAGATGTTCAGGCTTGGGATGGACCCCGCGAAGGTGAACGGTCCCGAACGTCTATACAGGGATATTTAGCCCCGCAGCCCAAGCCTTGTGAGCCTGAGTCAGCTGACCCAGGCCAGCCACAGCAATACTGTGGGTCGTTATACCCTAAGTGTCACGAGGGCTGGCGTGTCAGAACGGCGTCACCAGCTCCCTGAGAGCCTACTCCTGCGAGAAGCAAATCTCTGGAGCAGGAGAAAATCTGGCAGAGGATAAAACTCCAGGTACCACATGCTTATCAGTGATAACTTAGCATAGTTTGTTATTGTAACACGTGTGTTGCACTTCCATTGTAATTTGCCAAATACACATGTGGTAGCAGTGTTTAATAGCGACTTTTAAAGGTGACCCGGATTTATGGCTATGCTTGGGTTACTGTTGCATTATATTTGTAAAGTACTCCAAGATTCCAGTACTCTAGAATGCTGGAATATGGAGGAAAGCCGATGAGCAAAAGCTTTTTGACTGCAGAAACTAACTGCCTGAGTGGAATACTGAGAGCTTCAGGACTACAGAAAATAAAAATGTAGCGATAAGAAAAACAGCTTGGGCTAGAAAAAACTCTATTACGGAAGATTCAATAAAGACAACTGTGATGGTCTGGAAACAAGTCAGGAATGGACCCAGAAAGGATACCATACATAGCGATACATACCAGAGTGCTAGGAACTAGAAACAGAGAAAGACCGAGGAGGCATTGGATAGACAGAGTGAAGAATGACAGAGAACAAAAAAGGTTTCCAGATGAAGAAAGCCGTGAAGCTCGTGCAAGACAAAGTGGTGGGCAGACTTCATTCAGCCCCATGGTCACTGGCAGAGCTGGCTGACGGGAATCAAAGAAGATGACGCCAAGTTCCCAGGACATCTGCTGCTGTAGTGATATCCTGTCCATCATTCCCTACCCTGCATAATCTCTTGTGAAAATCCCTGCTGTTTTTCTTGCTTGGATGAAGCATGCATTATCACCTTGTAGATCTGAGAAAATCTTAGTGGGTTTTATTCCTTAGATAATTAACACCTCTCGGGCAGGTCAGATGAGGTCAGGGGTCCTGTCTCTTTCTCTTCTTTTTTGTAATCTGTTTTCTGTTATATCTGGAAATATCTTTCCCTGGAGGACCTTTTCCCAAGCTGCTTCTTGCACATTTGTTTGAGATGTTTTCTGAACTGACCACCAGAATCTTACTTTAAAGTGCATACGCACATCCCAATGTGTTGCAAAGTGTCTCTCGTGTCGGCTAACTCTTACTCCATTGCCCATTACAGCTCACTGGCCTTGTAAAAATGCACAAACCTCGTAGCACCATTTATTCCTCAATATTACGCACAGCCCTTGTTTTACTGCATAGGCCTCATAAGTCCATACTTGTCCCGTGGCATCGCCACCTTGCCCCTGTTCCGCCCCATAGGTCTCTTAACTCTGCACAGGCCTCCTAACACCACACAGACCTTGTAACCTCCCGCATCCTTCATTACATTGCACATTTGTAACACACTACCCAACCCTCCTTTCTTAGCGCAGACCTCAGAGTGCCACACAAGCCTTGTAACGCCGGCCAGGCCTCCGCATCATTCTGGTTAATCTCACACCAAAGCATAGTGTCCCAGGATTCAGTCCCTCTCTACTCCTCACCATGACAGCAAGTCAACTCTGAGAGAGTAGGGGATGACAAGAAACACACTCTTACTTTCTTCCAGAACCGTCACAGTTTTAAGTACAGAAAACCTGACTGCTCCCTCTTCCAAGGCTGTGTGTTTTTATCACTTGGAGCAAACATCCGCGGTGTCCTTCAGACTATTGGCAGATGAAGTCCATTTTCAATAGACCCTTAGAAATTAAAATTATATTTAAAAGTATTTTGGCAGGGTATTCCCTGCTCTCCGAACTAAGTGCAATCGCAGGAACTTCCAGGTCCTCCACCTTCTCTTACCAAATGTATCAGGCAGCCGCACTTTTAGGAGAATTTAGTCATCTCACAAATTGAAATTATGCTCTGGTTCAGAAAACCAAACAACTCAAACTAGCTGTTGAACTTTATAAAGACTAGAGCCTCCTCTGCTGCAAACCAGCCTAGTTCCAATGAAGCCACACTGGTTTACATCAGCTGAGGATCTGGCCCTAACTGTTTAATGACATCTTATAGCCAGAGAGGCACTATAGCTCAGTGAAGCTTACATATTGCTTTAAATGTCGAGAGCCATATAAAAGTAAACTACTATATGCTATATATGCCTGGACTGCCCAAGAAAACGAAAACCCAAGAACCAAACTTATGACTTTAAAAACAGACAAAGCCACCCAAACAAAAGCCATGTAACAACCAAGACAAGTGCTAAACTTCACTGCTTGGTCGCTTTCTTTTTCTGTGTCCCATCTCCCTCCTGTATTAGTATGCTATTAGAGAAAGTCTCTCTAGATTACAAAACCTTTGAGGCATAGACTCTGCCCTCTTACCTGTCTGTAAAGCCCCCAGCACACACCATTAGCCCTCCACACATAAACAATTAATATTATTATCATCCTGATAAAATATTTCCCAACTAATAACACTACTGTTTCTCCTTCATCCCTACTCCCACATTTTCTCCTTCTTAGGCACTTGCTCTCCATTCATACAGACACCTTACAGAAGCATAGCCGGTCTTTCCATTGTGACCATGAGAAGCTTTTAATGAGCATGATGTTACTAAGGACACTGCACGGGTCACCTGTCAGAGCCCGGTGGTATTGATCGAGACAGTGCATTACAGGTAACAGAATATCACACTATGCAGCCCGGTGCATTCTCCAACATCCACGGAAGACTGCCCCTGAACCTGGGAGCGTGACTGCTCACATGACCACAGAGCACTACCACTATTATGTGCCCATGCTGCAGCTTTTTTTAAAATTTTTTTTCCATAAAAGCGACCTTCTTGCCTGTCTTATGGAAGCTCGGTGCAAGCAATCACTGAGATCTCATGCCAGAAACACAGTGGCCATTCTCTGTAAAGCTGAAGGGACTGGCCTGATCCAATGAAGATGGATTTATACGGCCACATCCTAAAAGGCCCAAAGTATCCTCAAATCCCACTGATGCCCATGGGAACTAAGTACATCCCAGGAGGTGTGCAGCCTCTCATAGATTTGGTTCCTGAGGCAGCCGGGCGGCACATACAAGATTTACCAGAAACTAGTTCCTGTTGGCTTAAGTTATTTGGACCCAAAAGGAACTAACTGATTGATTGTCGTCTTCCTCACACTTGATCCTGCATTCGCTGTTGAACTGGAAGCTGTTGGTGCACTGGTACAGCCCATGGAACTTCGAGGGTGGAGGGTCACAGGTGACGGGCACGCACGCTCCAGCTAGCCAGGTGCCATCTTGCATGCACTGGATCTTAAAGGCCCTCCTTCCATGTGGAAACAAACCAGAGTATTTAGTGAGTGGCTGAGTCAGCTACAGCTCTGAAGAACCTGAGCTCTGTTTAGCAAGCTGCAGGAAATGGCCGTGTTTGTGCTTTTCACGCTAGGGACCAAGTTGTGAATTTGCATCGTGTGGTCTTAGAGCGAAAATAATGATGAGATGCAAAACCAACATTCAGTCTGCTGGTCTAATCCCCTCTTCTGCCTTTGACACATCTCCCAAAATACTGCTTCCCCAGTTTGTGGTCTGCGGGTCATCTGAAATGGGTTGAACAGGGTCAGAAATATGCCTTCCCCACAGAGTTTCAAAGGGGACTCCCCAGGTTGCATATCAAAGATATATTTCTAAAGTAGGTCCTTAGCATAAACTTTTGGGGAACACAGGCTGGAATTGTCAAAGGATCCTGATTGAGTTAAGTGCCCATCTCCCATTGAAAAGTGGGTGCCTAATTCCCTTTGGTTCCTTTGAAAATTCCAGGTGTGCTATCCCCTGTCCTTGGAAGAGCACTAATAGGGAGAACTTCCATTACTCTGTGTCAAGAAAAGATCTTCTTTCTCATGCCTATGGGATCTCATCTGCATCCTACCCTATCCTCATTCTGTACTCACAGGATCTCTAGTGGTACAGCTGGTCCAATTATTCATTGCAGATAAATTACCCACTGAAGTTAATTATCTTTTCTGTTGGTAAACACACTTTGATATTTACCAATTTAGCCATTATTTTAACAGTTTGACAAATAGTTTATGTAAATTAATTTCAGCATATAGATTGTGAGTTAATTATTTTCTAGGACTATTCAGTATTTATTATTCATTATCAGTGGCGTGTTACTAGTCACCTAAGAATTGTTTCTGCTATCTCATTGGATGACAGAAGCTTTTTAAACAGGTGAAGAATGAATCATGAACACTGAATAATTAATACTCTTTCTGGCACATACATATTTTTGTTCGGATGTGAATATGGGTATTTGTATGAAGAACGACCATTCCCCAAACATTTGGATGAACAAAAGTACGTTCGGGAATAATGAATAAAAATGGCATGAATATGGTTGAACCAAACAGCTGTTTAAATCTGAGGAAATGGCTCCAAACACTGTTTTTACTGTATACAGCAATCTTTGTCTATGGGCTCTCATCTCTAATTCCATGCACCTGGGATATCCTCTATACCTCTTCTCCTTTCTGAAATCTTTGATAATGTTGTGTTGTCCACAACAACTGCTGGCGTATGTGGGTTGCCCCACAATATTCCCTGCTACTCACACAACCCACTAATACCCACAGATCTTCCTCTCCTGATTTTTGTTTTAACCCACGTCTCTCTGGAATACATTGGTTGGTTGGTGTTACTGTTTTACTTACTTCTTTGCTTTCCTGGAGGAGCCAGGAACATGGTAACCAGGTTTGCATTTGTACTTGCAAAAGGAGCCCACTTTGTGTTTATCTTCACGGCAACGGGCGGTCTGAAGATCTGCATTGGGAACTAGAGATGGAGCTCGACACATCAGCTCACAAAGGGCCTCGGGGAAGGACCATAGCCCATCTTCCATACATGTTAAGTTGCTGTTGTTTCCTGGAGAGGACAGTGGACAGGGTTAACAAAATCAGGCACGTCTATTTTGTTAGGGTATCGTAACCCATACAACAGATCAAAAGATTCCTTGATTTGCATGTCAAAGTAAGCTATGTATATTTTCTGCTTTTGTCTTCCGTGTATTCTACCTTCAAATAACTAAGAACTCCGCTGTCCACAGAGACAAGGTAGCCATTCTGTGCTCTTTTCAGGAAAGGCTGTGACACAAGAGACATACTGACTGTCTGCTCTTGCATGGATACTTTACTTTTGTTCTTTCCTGTTTTGTTGTTTCTCTTAATCTAAATAAAACAAAAAGGTCTTTTCTGTTTGAAAATATCCATGCGTGGAAAGTCTCCTTGCTTGTTTGCAAAACCATTCGTGAGCTACCCCAACACACACACACACACACACACACACACACACACACACACACACACACACACACACACACCATGGCACTAACATGGTGTTGCTGCCATCCTTTCACTCTGCTTGGGTGTGATACCCCTTCTCCCTACCTTGTGTCTGTCCTGTCTATTTAAGCTGGAGGTTTGGGGGACTAGGGACCATCTGTATTGCATTACAGTGCCTAACACAACGGGTTGGTCCTTTGGCACTACTACCTGAACATGATTATCATTATGTATTATAATAATAATTATTATGATTAATAACAACTAAAGTGTTGTTTTCCTTTGGAAGCTTGGTTGGCCAATATCTGAAAGGTAAAAGATATAGTAGGACACATTCATCCATTCATCCCTGGCATAGCTTGGCTGAGTTCACTGGAGTTACACCAGGATGAGTCAGGCTCAGCATGTTTTGTATTTCTTTGTCATTTCATGTTGTATGTAATAAAGGAACAAGCGTAGTCTAAAAAAAAAAAATCCCACAGCTGTGAGCCAATAACCATTCGAAGACCTAATAGTCAATTAACCCCCCAATCCGGTGCTGCAGAAACAGTGTGGGGAGCTTCACTCATGTTGACAAGTTCCAAACTGAGTCCCATAGGGTCTTTCTCATCTGGAAGGTTGAGAGCTGTGATATGAGATGTCAAAGCTGGGATTCACAGAGAGGAAAAATGGAGGAAACCCTAGAGCACAGCAAGGCATGCAGAGAAGCCCTCCTCCTTCATTAAACCATCGGTGGCATTTTTTCTTCCCTTCGTAATTGTGGCTGATTGCTGAGGTATTTTTGTGAAAGCCAAAGCTTTTTCCTATAGCACCAGCCCGCTTCTCTTGTCTGACTCATGCAGCAGTTCTGCAGTCCTGCACTGGTGAGACCATGCTTGCTACTGCAAAGTGCTGAACTGGTGACATTACCAAGAGCGGCTTCCATGACATCAGTGATGGAATTAGGTCTGAGTCATTCAACTTCCATCCTCCAGAAGCTCAGTGACAATGCCTATTAGTCACCATCTGTGACTGTGCAACACATGATTTCTTTATCGCAGTGGTCCTCAAACTGTGGGGCATGCCCCCCCCAAGAGGGCACAGAGGAAGGTTTGGGGGACATGAGGGGGGGCCCGGACCAGCCCCCACAGGGGGTGGGGAGAGAGCACCACGCAGCCCAGCTCTAGCTCCATCCACCCCTTCTTCTGCTCCCAGGCCAGCTCTGCCCTCATTTCCTCTCTGCCCCCGCCTCTAGCCCCAGTTCCTCCCCGATTCCCACTTCTGCCTTCAGACCAAGCTCCTCTGCAATGGGGAGGGGGGTGCAGACAGATTCCATTATTGATGCGGGGAGCGACAGGAAAAGTTTGGGCACCACTGTTTTCAGGAGCGCCGCCAGCTTTTCTGCCGCCCTAGGTGGCGGAAGGTCCCGTCCCGAAATGCCGCCCCCCACAGAGGCAGCGGAAGGTCCCGCCGCCGAAATACCGCAACGGTCGCCGCCCCCCAAATTGTAGTGCCCTAGGCGACCGCCTAGGTCGCCTAATGGGTTGCGCCGGCCTTGACTGTTTTACCGTATTGTTTTGATAGCTGCCCTCCAAAAGTACAATGATACTAGAGACCACAGCTGTGCAAACCAAGGGCCAGATCCTCAACTGGTGTCCATCCTCCACTGTGTTCACCAATTGAGGATCCGGTGACTTGTGACTTATTTTATTCTGCAGTGTTGTGTGACCATTTTCACCCTTTGTGGTGGACAAATTTGCAGCCCTTGAATTTGAATAAAATAGCGACTGTCACATTTAAAATTTAGCGCACTATTTCCTCCCCTAATTGTTTCCAATTAGATGCTACCTTCCTCTTGGAGAGGATCCCATGTTAGTGCAAAATAATAATAAAAAGACATATTGATAAAAATAGGATGATTTATAACAACATGGGGAAACTCATGACTTTTGAGCAGGTTTATCTTTTACTATGGAAGCGTTGGTTGTGGCTACGTAGTTAAGGTTGAGCTGAGTTTTGCACTTAAAGCAGGAATTCAACAATTTTGTCATGAATGAAGAATTTGGTCTATCCTCCCACAAAATTAAGGGTATTTCATGCACCTCATCTGGAATGCAGAATTAGCAGTAACAGATGAGCTGACATCATACATACTAAAGAGCCTTGCATCTCTCGTGTACCTAAATATACAGTAACGTTAGGGATTAATTCAGTGTTGGTGGGTGACATGTCAACTCGCCTTCAAAGTTCTTTCAAGTTAGCAATGCCTTCCTGCTGTATTGACAGGAGCAGACCAGGCAGTGGTGAGAAGGGTAGAGATTGCAGTGGTGAGGACTCCAGAAGCAGCAGGAAGTTGGGATAGGCACTCATCAGGGAAAGGAAGGCAATAGCAGGAGGAAAGAATGGAGCAGAATGTGTTACTTTAGGGAGTAACATTTAGTAGACCCAGGCAGGGAAGGCAGAAGAGAAGGGGACAGGGTGGGATGTGCTGAGAGCTGGGAAGGAGGATGGTAGCAGGAGAGAAGAGGATCAGGAAAAGATCCCTCAGGGAATTGAGTATGCGCCAATGGGAGGTGGGAGGCTGAAGTCTTCCGTTGCCATTAAAAATAAAGGGAAGGAGCATAAAGGGGAGACTGGAATAGGAAACAGAGGAGACATGGGAAAGAAGAAGACAGAGCAAGGAAACATGCCCCATTTGGGCACTGACAACATTTCAGGGGGCAGATCCTCAGCTGTGCTTCAATCAGTGTGTCCAGTTAACTCTGGGATGTTCAAAAGCCCCAGGGACCATTATATTCAGTGCATCATCTTAGACCAGAGGTGGGCAAACTACGGCCCATGGACAACATCCGGCCCGCGGGACCGTCCTGCCCAGCCCCCGAGCTCCCGGCCCGGGAAGCTAGCCCCCGGCCCCTCCCCTGCTGTTCCTTCTCCCCCGCAGCCTCAGCTCACTCCGCCACCGGTGCAATGCTCTGGCAGTGGGGCTGTGAGCTCCTGGGGCAGCGCAGCTGCAGAGCCCGGCCTGACCCGGTCTCTGTGCTGCGTGATGGCAGCGGCTGTAGCGCCGCCAGCCACTGGTGCTCCAGGCAGCGCGGTAAGGGGGCAGGGAGCAGGGGGGGTTGGATAGAGGGCAAGGGAGTTCGGGGTGGTGGTCAGGGGTGGGGGTGTGGATAGGAGTCGGGGTAGGAACAGGGTTGAATGGGGGCAGGGGTCACGGGGGGGCAGTGAGGAAGGAGGGGGGGTTGGATGGGGCGGCGGGGGGCAGTCTGGGGCAGGGGTTCCGGGGGCAGTCAGGGGACAGGGAGAAGGGGTGGTTGGATGGGGCAGGGGTCCCCAGGGGGGCTGTCAGGAATGAGAGGAGGGGTTGGATGGGGGGACGGGGGTAGGGTGACCAGACAGCAAGTGTGAAACATCGGGACAGGGGGTGGGGGGGGTAATAGGAGCCTATATAAGGAAAAGACCCAAAAATCGGAACTGTCCCTATAAAATCGGGACATCTGGTCACCCTAGGCGGGGGTCCGGGGGCAGTCAGGGGACAGAGAGCAGGGGGGGGTGTGGATGCGGCAGGGGTCCCAGAGGGGCCGTCAGGAAACGGGCGGGGGGGGGTTGGATGGGGCAGGAGTCCCGGGGTGGGGCGGGAGATCGGAGCTGGGGGCTGAGCCACAACCCCCTCCCCCCTAACCGGCCCTCCATACAATTTAGGAAACCCGATGCAGTTCTCAGGCCAAAAAGTTTGCCTGCCCCGTCTTAGATTATGAGATGAACTGGGCCAAAATCATAAGCTCTGACCTCTCCAAAGTTCAGATGCAGTATTTTGATTGGGTTTCATCCAATGAAGTTCCTTGAAGTCTGAAGGGGTTTAGAGCTAGAATCCCCACTTGGGTCCACCCCTAATTACTGTGCTTGATGGGGGCAGGAAGGAAAAAGTAAAAGATGGAGCTGAGATCACATCTGGGACATCTGCTCCAGTGATCCATCTAGCAGCACCCCCCTCACAGGCGTGCGGACGCAAAGGCAGACCAAATGTTCCTCAGTGAACAAGAGAGACGAATCCTGAGATTCCCCAATGTTCTATATTGACACAGGGTCAAATCTTGAAAGCTTCTGAACATCAGCAGTTCCTACCAAAGTTGGAAGGAGTTACAAGTGCTCAGCACCTCTTCAGGATTCAGCCCCTGCAGAACATTCTGGGTAACTTAGAAGGCTTTTGGGGGGTGTTTTTGTTCCTTTCATTGTTTACGTCTAACAGTCTTGCCATCTGCTCTGAGGAATCTCCTCTCCTTCCTCATTCCAGACAAAGCCCTCTCTACAGCTTCTGGCGGCGTGGCATGTGTGAGCCTGATGAAAACTTTTGAGGATTTCTTTAGATGGCAGTAATAATAATCAATGCCCAGAGGTTTCCTTTTGTCAGGCTGGATTGTGATATTTACTCACAATGAGTACCACTTTGCTAGTCTACTAGGAGTCAACGGGACCACTTGTGGAATAAGGTGCTATTCGACATGAGGAAAGGTGTCAGAAACTGGCCCTTGATTTGGACTCTCCTCACGTAGCTCAGAATGAACTAACAAAGCGCTCCCAGCTACATAAGTCACAGCTCTCCCAAGAGATGATGAAGAGACTCATGCTGGTGCTGGAGCAAAATTTTCAAAAGTGCCCGAGTGACTTAGGAGCCTATGTCCCATTTTCAAAAGTGACACAGGAATTTAGGAGCTTGAGTCCCATTGAATTTCACTGAGATTTGGACTCCTAAGTTTCCATGTCATTTTAAAAAATGGGACTTAGGCTCCTAAGTAACTTAGGCATTTTGAAAATCCCACCCTATGTTTATAAACACCTTCCCCTGACTCTCCCCGCACACCCCAGGAAGAGATGTCAGCTTTACATTTCACTGATGGCATTAAACATCCTCTTCTCCCTCCCAGTGAGGGGAGCCAGCCTGAAGGAGTCACTGCTCTGATTCTATTTATTCCTATTACTTTTTAAAGTTTTGATTTCATGGAGGCAATTTTTGCTTTCATTATAGTTCCCAGCCCACAGTCATCAAGGGACAAGGTATTAAATAAACCCTCACAACATACAGGAAGAGGAGGGGAAATTAACTTCCAGCATCAATAAAACCTGGCGGGTAACTTTCTGCCCTCATTCTTTTTCATGCTTCAACCCCATGGAATAATAATAATAATAATAATAATAATAATAATAATGACTTGTCTGTGTCTGAACCTTGTCAGACTGAACCTTAACTTGCGGCAAAATGCCCTCCGTACCTTTCAGCAGGGCCGGAGGTCGGCAACTGAAGGAGCATTTCTTTCCAAAGGTGGTACCCTCGCTGCAGTTGAACGTGGCTGGGTAGACATGGTACTGGTCTGGAATGCCACAGTCCACCGGTTCACAGGCCACCTGTTTGTTCCATTTCCCGTCCGTGCAAGTCATGGTGAGGCTGGACTCCAGCTGAAAGAGACACATGGCCAAAGACATGACAGCCAGCAGGGGAAAGATCAAACCTAAAAATAACCAAATAAGCTCCCAGTACCCACTAAGAGCCACCCACAGCCTAACCACTGCTCATGTTTGCTATCCTATCAGGTCTCACAAGCTGATCATCAGCGCTTGGGTCGGAGGCTTCCAAAGAGCACTGAGATGTTAAGGAAATGGTGTCAGTGAGTCAGTAAGGGATATTTTTCCCTCTGAGTTAGCACCAAACCAGGGCCCCCGAAGTGCTGTGTTGCTGGTGATGAGACTTCGAAGGGAAGTCCTAATAACCTGTGGTTGTTATAGAACCTTTGGTGATTTTTCTGCTACTAGGATGTTAACCCTTGTATCCGGCTGAATGTGAACTGCAGTTATTCCTGTTTGCCAACTTCAACTCACTCTCCAGTTTCCATCGGATGTGAATCTCTTCTTCACTTCCACTCCTTAGGTGCGGCTGTATGTGCTGTGAAACAGCCGCTGTGCCTGACCCAGGACAAGGCTGCATATCAAGCTGTGAGGTGCTCTGGCACCCAAGGTCCAAGGTAAGGGAGGAATCCATTAGACTCATCCATTAGGGGGAGGAATAGCTCAGTGGTTTGAGCATTCGCCTGCTAAACCCAGGGTTATGAATTCAATCCTGGACGGGGCCACTTAGGGATCTGGGGCAAAATCAGTACTTGGTCCTGCTAGTGAAAGTAGGGGGCTGGACTCTATGACCTTTCAGGGTCCCTTCCAGTTCTATGAGATGGGTATATCTCCATATATTAGGTATTGCACTTTGTGTTCCATTTCCTGGAGATGCTCACAGTTACTCTAATAACACTGTCATCCATTAACTGTGGCTATTATTATTTACTTGTACTACGGCAGGGCCTAGAGACACCAAATGGAATCATGGCCCCACTGTGGTAGGCGCTGGACGTGCCCATAGTAAGAGACACGGCAATATTTTTATCCCCATAATGGGGGAACAGAGGCACTGGCAAAGTGTGTACAGAGACTCGGTGGCAAAGCTGGAAATTCAACTCAGATCTCCTGAATGCCACCTAGTGCCTGGGCCACAAGACCATCCTTTAGTGGCTTGCAGGAATGTCCCGCAGAGATGAATCAGATATCCAGAAACCCTAGATAGCAGAGAAGATAGAAAGTGAGGGAGCCATCCTTCCATTGCTAAAACTATGAATTTACTACAAAGTACAGACAGGTAGGGGTGAAGACAACAGAACAAATAACATAGCCTATATTTTATTTTTTTTTAAAAGCAACATGGTTAGAAACCAGTGAAGGCCAGTCCAAGAGTATGACTCCTTGCAGCAGAACATAGAGTGGGATGGAGAGGAGAAATAAGAGAGATGTGAGAGACTAAAAAGCAAGAGTTAGCTAGAGCAGGAAAGAAAAGATACCTGCACAAATCTGCCTGAACTGTAGCAGTCCTGTCCCTCCAGGGGATAGTTTTATTCAGGGCTGGCACAGTCACAGGAGAGTTGCAATGCCAAGCATTGATCTGGGTTTATAAAAGCAAGGGAAATTTTTCTAGCACACATCAAAGGGACCTGGAATTCCCTTTTGCCAAAACACCCTAATGGTTTCAACAGACGTTCGAACCTGTCTCCCTTTGATATATGGTTGTATTCAGAATGGAAAAAGCAGTCCCACAGACTGGAGACTTCCCAAGTGGGCACAAAACCCCTTTTCCAGGTCACCAAGTTTCTTTAAATAGGAAGCATTGTTGACCAAAACAAAACAAAACAAATTCCTATTGATCCAGAGCGTATCCACGGGGAGCCTAAGGCAAAGTAACATTATGGACATCACTTTCAGAGGATGTGTTTCCCAGGAACGTTATCCTAATTGCTTTCCAAATTGTCTGCACCATTTTTTAATTGCTTATAGACTACAGATAGAAAGTTACTTGGAGATGTCTGTACTACAGGAAAGTTGTTTTATGGTGTGAGACTCCATAGAAGAAAAGTGACGAGATGAATGTTCAGGTATGTAACATCCCCACGCACCCCTCTTGCCTGTTCTGGTCCAGTCCTTAGAGCAGAAGTAGAAATTGGGCATTTCTCAACCACTGAGATTTCCATTATTTTCACTGGACAACACATAGGTTAATGAAGGAGTTCAGGGCCTGATTCAGAGGCTGAGTAACTCCAGCTCCCATTCCATGTCTCAGTCAGAGTGAGTGTCCAGGGCTTCTGAAAATCAGGCCTGTCACCTCTAAAGACCAGGGAGACATCACATGCAGTCTTCTCTCCTTTCCCAATGCAGCAGGTGGTTTTACACTCCGGGCTGCATGGCTCCATGGTGAGCGGAAGCCACTGTTTTCCATAAGAAACATTATTATTATCTGCTAATTTCCATAGAACCTGTGGCCATGGCTGCTCGGCACGTCAATTTCAGAGATTAAAACCCAAAATAAAAGCTGTTAATCACATGCCTAATCAAATACCTGCCTCTTGCACTGTGCCCTGAAGGGCACTAGACTCAGGCTCTGATAGAAGGCCCAGGGAAGCGAATCCCAAAGGAGCTGCTGGGTATGGGGTGTTCTAATTTAGTAACCAACTCCAAGAACTTCCCAGTTGACCTTTGCTTCTGGGAGAGGATATAGTGGAAGAGACAGCCTCTCCAACAGAATCATAGACATGTAGCCCTGGAAAGGACCTCGAGAGGTCATCAAGTCCTGGCCCCGGTGCTGTGGCAGGACCAAGAAAGTCTAGACTGTCCCTGACAGGTGTTTTTCCAACCTGTTCTTAAAAACCTCCAATGAGGGGGATTCCGCAATCTCCCTGGGAAGCCTGTTCCACAGCTTAACTCCTCTTACAGTTAGAAAGTTTTTCCTAATATCTAACCTAAATCTCCCTTGCTGCAGATTAACCCCATTACTTCTTGTCCTAGTTTCAGTGAACACTGATCACTGTCCCCTTTATAACAGCCCTTAACATATTGGAAGAGTGTTATCAGGTCCCCGCTCGGCCTTCTTTTCTTAAGACTAAACATTCCCATTTCCCCCCCCGCTTTCCTCAGAGGTCACATGTTCTAAGCCTGTCATCATTTTTGTTGCTCTCCTCTGGACTCGCTCCAATTTATCCTCATCTTTCCTAAAGTGCGGCACCCCGAACTGGACACAGTTCTCAAGCTGAGGCCTCACTAGTGCCCAGTAGAGCAGGACAATTATGCAGTGTAGTTTATCCATGGTGCTCCTGAAAAGGATTAATGCGGCTCACAGGGGGTTAAATAACCCAACAAGCCCCACCTGAGGGAGAGTTAGGCTTGATAAGGATGGAGTCCATCTGAGCAGGGAGCAGGTGGGGCTCGTATAAAGCCAGGACGTAGGCAACAGACAGGGGGCTGTAGTGTGGAAGCCTGCAGTCACTCTCTGGACTGACAGAGGGAACGGAGGAGACAGAAGCCCTGGGATCCTGGCCCTGAAGGATGGGTTTACCCACAAGGGTGGTGGAGCAGAAAACTGATGGGGTGGAGTAGGAAAAGGCTCAGGGAAACAGCAGCAAGATTTGGGATGGTACAGACATTGGTCGGTGATTCAAGGATTCCTAAGCTGGAACCTGGAGTAGTGGGTGGGCCTGGGTTCTCTTACCAGCCACTGGGGAAGTTTTATTGCCTTGGATTGGAGGACTGCTGGGTAGGATATCTGATCACCCAGTCCAGTAAGGCCTGGTCTACACTACGACTTTAATTCGGATTTAGCTGCGTTAATCCGAATTAACCCTTCACCCGTCCACACTACAGAGCCAGTTAATTCGAATTAAAGGGCACTTAAAATCGATTTCTGTACTCCACCTCGACGAGCGGAGTAGCGCCTAAATCGATTTTGTTAATTCGAATTAGGGTTAGTGTGGCCGCACACCACCGAATTACTGTGTTTAAATTAATGGGGTAGTGTGGCCGCACACCACCGAATTAATGTGGTTAAAAACCGAATTAATGTGCTTAGTGTGGCCGCGCACAATCGAATTTATACAACCTGTTTCCCAAATTCGAATTATCTAAATTCGGATTAATCCCGTAGTGTAGACATACCCTAAGACTTTGACTCTCTGGAAGGGGAAAACACAGAGACCTGGCTGGAGGGCCTAGCCACGAAGAGGGAGTATCCTACCTCATAAAGAGGAAGCACTGCAACTCCTGGAACATGAAAAGAGCTGTAGCGTGAGCGAGACACAGAAGGGGGCATCAGATTGGGCAGAGCTATTCCCCAGATACAGCTGCAAGGAGGCACCCCAGTGATGAGTAGTGTAACCCATGACAATCCCCCAGAATATTAGCCTTTTTTTCACAACTGCATCACATGGTTGAGTCGTATTCCATTTGTGATACACTATAACCCCCAAAAAGAACAGGAGTACTTGTGGCACTTTAGAGA
Organism: Terrapene triunguis; assembly: GCF_002925995.2. Taxonomy (NCBI): domain Eukaryota; kingdom Metazoa; phylum Chordata; order Testudines; family Emydidae; genus Terrapene; species Terrapene triunguis. Next base: position 2,887,104 of record NW_020664589.1, on the reverse strand, counting down.
CTAACAAATTTATTAGAGCATAAGCTTTCGTGGGCTACAACCCTTATGCTCTAATAAATTTGTTAGTCTCTAAGGTGCCACAAGTACTCCTGTTCTTTTTGCGGATACAGATTAACACGGCTGCTACTCTGAAAACTATAACCCCCAGATCCTTTTCAGCAATCTGACCACCTTCCCATTTATCCCCCATTTTGTAGTTGTGCATTTGATTTTTGGAAGTGTAGTACTTTGCGACTGTCTTTATTCAATTTCATCTTGTTGATTTCAGACCAACTCTCCAATTTGTCAAGGGTGTGCTGAATTCCAATCCTGTCCTCCAAGTGCTTGCAACCCCTCCCAGCTTGGTGTCATCCACAAATTTTAGAAGCATGCTCTCCACTCCATTATCCAAGTCATGAATAAAAATATTGAATAATACCAGACCCAGGACTGAATCCTCCAGGACTCCACTAGATACACCCTCCCAATTTGACAGTGAATCAGTTATAACTATTCTTGGAGTACAGTATATCAACCAATTGTGCACCCACCTCAGAGTAATTTAATCTACATCACATTTCCCTAGTTTGCTTATGAGAATGTCACGTGAGACTGTGTCAAAAGCCTTACTATAATCAAGGTATATCACGTCTATTGGTTCCCCACATCTACTAGGCCAGTAAAGCTATCAAAGAAGAGAATTAGGTTAGTTTGGCTTGATTTGTTCTTCAAATTTATTCTGGCTATTCCTTATAACCCTATTACTCTCTAAGTGCTTACAAACTGATTGTTTAGCAATTTCTTCCAGTATCTTTCCAGGTATTTAAGTTAGGCTGAATGGTCTGTAATTCCCCAGGTCCTCTTTGTTCCCCATTTGAAAGATAGATACTATGTATGTTTACCCTTTTCCAGCCCTCTGGGACCTCACTCATCCTCCAGAAGTTCTCAAAGATAATCACTAACAGTTCCGAGATTGCTTCCGCTAGTTCCTTAAGTATTATCTAAACATTCTTTAACCTGTTCTTTCCCTATTTTGGCTGGTGTTCCTTCCCCCTTGTTGTTAATATTAATTCTGCTGAGTATTTGGTCGCCATTATCATTTTTAGTGAAGACTGAAGCCAAATGGGCATTAAACACCTCAGCCTTCTTGATGTCATCTGTTATTATCGCTCTTCGCCGCTAAGCAGAGGATCTACACTTTCCTTTATCTTTCTCTTGGCTCCTAATGTATTTAAAGAATCTTTTCATTAACCAGGCCCCAGACCAGTCAGAGGGTTAAAAACATTTTCTGAACACCTTGAACTGCTCCCACAAACAGGGAAATAATAGAGAAACTCGAGCCCAGGTGTTATACATTTACGCAGGCCCACTCAAGAGGTAGTCAAGTGTGCACTGCACTAGCTAGCAATTCCTGAAGGGCTTCAGCAGTAGTAGTGTTGTATATCAGTCCAATAGTATAGGGGCAACCAACTGCAGCCTGTGGGAAATGGTAAGTGACTGGGTTATTGCCCTGTAGCTTAGAAGACACCACTTGTCAGCAGTGCACTTATTCTGCACGTATCGCTGCCTCTGTCCTGTATCCTGATATGGCATGATCATTCTCCGCTGTGTAACAGGAAAATTCAGTCTCTTGTTGCATTTGGCCCAAGGCTTCCCTCCAGTGGAACTTCCCCAGACCTGGAGGATCATCCTCTTCAGGATAAGAAGAACCACTAGAATACTTCAAACCCCTCAGCCAGTGCACAGCCTAATCAAAAGACTGTTCCATTGTAGAAAAATAACGTCTCAGAGTGTGCGATCATTGGCCTCTCAAGCAATATGTTCCCTAAATGGTATGGTGGGGGCTCTTGGTTTTCAAGGTCATTGATACTGCACTCTTTAAAGCATTCTGATCATCTACCATCGTCACTTTAATGAATACTGAAACGCACGTACCTTTGTGGCAGAACATTACAGTCATGGCTTTCAGGAAAGGAAAGTGAAAGCTAACTGACTCGTTTCAATGTGCAGGGGGAATTCAGATTGCCAGAGTTATAGTAAATGTATCCAGGGAGCCAGCATTTGCAGCCCTCTTTTTGCAAAATGTGCTAAAGGCTCTGTGAAGGCCACAGGTGGCCAGGACCTCATCCAAAAGATGGCAGATCCAGCGGCAGAGCATTCCTTAATTCCACAGTGGGTCATTAATCAGTGCTGCCTCCGAGGAAGCAGCACCACCCCCTGAATCATCAGCTGCATCATAGCCAGAAGCACCCATGCTTTGCCTTGCAGCTCTCCCATTAAAGTACTGACCTGGCACAAGCCTGCTTAGCTGGTGAGACCTGTCAAGGCCACAGCCCAAGGCAGCACCTGTGCAACACTTGGCTTTTGCCTGGGGTTTATTAGCTGGCACTTTGGGCACTTTGTGTTGCTCTGACTGGCATCCCCAGCACCTGCTTCCCTCACTCCTCTGCCTTCCAAAATGAGCCTTACGTAGGGAGAGACTGGAGAAAAAAAAGAAATACAGTCACCCAGTGTCTGGTGCAGATGAAAGGAACTAAAACTCAGCCAGTGTCATCAAAGTTGTTTCCTGGGACTTCTGACAGCTTGTGAGAAGCCACGTCCCCGTCCCTCTGCCCGAGATCTGACTGCTCCTTCTTCAAGAGCCGTTTCACGTGTGAAGTTTCCTCTGCTTAAAAATGAACAGCTGTGTGCTCTCCTCTAAGTACTCTTCCACTGCTGCCCACTTACTGTGCCGCTAATTGAACCCACATGAACTGTGCTTTCTTTGCCTGGCATGATTGATGATGCCTTTGCACAACACTAAGGAGCTGCTGGGTTTCAAGTAATACCTCGCAACCGCAGCAGCAGAATCCAGAAGGAGAGATGACAAGAAATAACCAAGCGACTGGGGCTTTTAGGGAAGGAAGGACAAAAAAAGGGATGGGGGAAGGGGGAGGAGGAGAAAGGTAATGAAAGAAGAAGAGAGGAGGGAGGAAAAGAAGAACAAGAGAGATGAAGATGGGAGGAAAAGAAAGGTGGGACAAAATGAAATATGGCTAGAGGAAGAAACGGATGTAATGGGTAATTTAAAACGGCCCTATGTGGGAAAAAGGGCATTGAGAATTTAGCCCCCATCAGCGCACAGAGCTTCGTTTGTCGTCGATATGGTTAAGTGAGGTTGAGAGGCAGTTACAGTAAATAGCCATGCCACTGCTCCACTTCTGTTTACTCCGGGGTTCTCAAATGGGATCGGGACCCCTCAGGGGGTCGCGAGGTCATTACATGGGGGGTCGTGAGCTATCAGCCTCCACCCCCAACCCCGCTTTGCCTCCAGCATTTATAACGGTGTTAAATATATTAAAAAGTCTTTTTCATTTATAAGGGGGGGGGGTCGCACTCAGAGGTTTGCTATGTGAAAAAGGTCACCAGGACAAAAGTTAGAGACCCACTGTGTTTACTGAACATGGCTTTGCTGTATTTGCCCTTAGATGCCCCCCTCCTCAATAGAGCACTTATTGAATGGAAAAGATTCAGAAAAGGGCAACAAAAATGATTAGGGGTATGGAACGGCTTCTGTATGAGGAGAGATTAATAAGACTGGGACTTTTCAGCTTGGAAAAGCGATGGCTAAGGGGAGATATGATTAAGGTCTATAAAATTATGACTGGTGTAGAGAAAGTAGATAAGGAAGTGTTGTTTACTCCTTCTCATAACACAAGAACTATGGGTCACCAAATGAAATGAATAGGCAGCAGGTTTAAAACAAACAAAAGGAAGTATTTCTTCACACAACGCACAGTCAACCTGTAGAACTCCTTGCCAGAGGATGTTGTGATGGCCAAGACCATAACAGAGTTCAAAAAGAACTAGATACGTTCATGGAGGATAGGTCCATCAATGGCTATTAGCCAGGATGGGCAGGAATGGTGTCCCTCGCCTCTCTTTGCCAAAAGCTGGGAATGAGCAACAGGGGATGGATCACTTGATGATTACCTGTTGTGTTCATTCCCTCTGGGGCACCTGGCACTGGCCACTGTCGGTAGACAGGATACTGGGCTAGATGGACCTTTGGTCTGACCCAGTAGGGCTGTTCTTATGTTCTTATCTTCATGTCCCAGGAATGGGTAAGGACCGGGACTCAACACAGACCCAAAGGCTGAACAGTTTTTAGCCACTGAGATGGAGATTTTCAAAAGTGTTTAAGGGATGATAGAGATTGACTTTCAATGGTACTTGTGCTCCTAAATCTTTTTTTTTTAAATCTGCCCTGGAATTCTCTCTGTTCAGTTCCTAAAAAAGCCTCACTCTGAAATGTCTATGAGAAATTCAGCTCTGGAGCTGAAATCAGGGTGTGATCATCAATCATTTTCATCAGCATGGCATTCCTCACTGTCCCTCCCACCAAGAAGGCTATAGATATTTACAACTCTCTTTCAGATGCCTGATTTCCTTCCCTAGCCAACATTATGGAATACCAACTTGTGCAAAACTGCTTTCCTTCTCCCTTTCTCCAGTTTCCTTCAGCTGAACACGAGGAGCATGTTTCCAGTTCTGCACAAAAACCACTGCAAATACAGAGATTCCATCCTAACCCAGGGCAAAAAAGTCCATTGGTTATTGATAGTCAACAATCCATACATCCCATTTTATTTCCAAACTACAGTCATCAGAAGAGAAACTGGAAGTTGGGAAGCAACTGAGGAAGGAAAAAAATAAATAAAAGGAATCTAAACCATGATAATTAAATTCCAGGATTTCTCAGAGATTTTATTTCTTGCGTGAAAATAACCCAAATTCCAGCCTGAAGCACCTGACTGCAATGAAATAAAGAACCCCTGTGCGGAGCATGGTGAGATCTCCTAAGCACGTGCATAACTTTAAGCATGTGCTTAAGTGCTTTGCCGAAGAGGGATGTGGACTTAAGCACATGCTTAACTCTGCTGAACTGGGGCCTCTACACTACAATGAATGCACAGAATATAACAAAGGCAGAGAACCTTTGGCCTAGGGTAGTGGGGGGGTTTTTTGGTTTTTTTTTTGCTCTTTGGGAGAGGATTGTTGAGAACAAAGTGTGGGGTGGATCAGGGTTCGGATAAGAGCATTGTGGCAGACAGTGAATCTCCTTGGCCAGTGGAATTAACATCTCAAGTTGTGTCATATGAATCAGATCAAGTGCTGAATGCTCGGGGGCGGGCGGGGCGGAAGCACACTTTGAAACCAGGGTTCTCTGATCAAAACCATACAGTAATAATTGGCTTCAATCTTCCCCATTAGGGACTTTACCCATTTAAGCGATATGGTGTTGGTGAAACAATTGTAGTTGTTTTATTTGGTTTGTGGATTCCTGTGTTCTCAATGTAAAGATCTAGTCCAACTATTTCCCTGGTCAGTCATTCAGGCTTGTTTGAGGCTTTGTTTTCTAGTCTGCAAAAATGCTCAGCTGGAGCTAGGGTTCTGGTGCTGATGCCAATTAAGATGGAAGAGGCCCAGCTCATGGGGTCCTGTATTTGTTTTGTAATTGAGTTGAAAGGGCTGACTCATTCCCCTCCACTTTGTCTCCCCCTCGTTGATCTTATGAAGAGCACAGTATTTTACAAACACAGACAAGCGGCTGAGTGTGGCTGTTTTCCTTTATATCCCCCGCAACACACACTTGCTGCCCCTACCACAGAAAAAAGTGCCCATGTGGAACACCTTAACTAAAGCACTGTTGGTCTTGCAGGCAGGACCCAACTGGTTTTACGTGAACAGGTCTAAAAAGAGGGAACCAGTGTATGGGGAGGGGGGGAGGGGGGAAGAGGAAAACTCCAAAGCTTTGCCCCCAAACTTAACATGAATCCAGGGACGTTCTGAATGTGGGAGTCATGGGACAACTCCCCCGCCCCCACATTCACTCTCTCCCCCCAAACTTCAGGGAAAGCTGGAGTGATTTTCACAGCTCTGATGAAGTTCAGTCCCCTCTCCGGGCACTGACAAAGCATCCCTGCCTGGGGATGACTTATGCCTGGCGCTCACAAAAATCCTTCTCAAGAGCAAATAGTTTGGCTTTGGAATGCACCAGATTGTAGCAAGTGTCAGGTATTTGGGGGTGGGAAAAAGGATTCCAAGGAGGGTTCTCCAGGGTTTCTGCTAAAAGGTATTCACACACACGCCACGCTTCCTGTGACACACATGAACACTCTGCCATGCTATCAACACACACCATCGATTTTCCAGGAACAAAGTATAAATATTTCTAGCACAAAATGAATGTAAACTTTCCTAAATGGTGTTGCCTCCCCTTGTTGGTTTTGTTTAAACAGGAAAACAAACGAACAGTTTCCCCCGTCCCTTGCCCTCTCTGCCAACACATGCACTTGTGGGACTGGAGGCTTATCACAGTCTGAACCACTTTTTTTGTTTTTTTAATCTGAAAAACCTGGATCCATTTTCCCCCTTGTAGTTCATGTTTGTGCATCTCTGCACTGTCAGGTTCTGGCTGGAAGCAAACGGAATGAAATGCTGCAAAAAAGAGGCGCGGCCTGTGACATTATCAGGCCAAGACAAAGGAGAAAACACCAGAAATCTCACCAGAAAGCTCGTGCTTGTGAGATTCACAGTTCAGTTTTGCAGACCTAATAAGATCAGATAAGGCCAGAATAACCATCTAAACGTTTGGGTTTTTATCCACATTTCAGAAACATTTGAGGTTCACCCATCATTAGAACATGTTTCTATAGAGTAAAATTGCCTCTTTCTCAAACAAGAAGACATATAGAAGCTATAGATCTAGCTAATCTTGCTATAGCTGTTTGGCTGTTGGGAAGGAGTGTCATCTACTAGCTCAAGCATAGATCTGCGGATGAGGATACCTGGATTCTATTTTCAGCCCTGACAATGACTACCTGTGTGATTCTGTGTGAGCCATTTGGCCTTTCTATGCCTCAATTTCTCCAACTGCAAAGGAAGGTAGTAATACTCACCCACTCTCTCTTGCATTTTATGAGGGGCAACTAAATGTTTTGTAAGGTGGTTGGAAATACTTTCATGAAAGGCTTTCTACAATAAGACCCAACTTTTTATCATCTGTGTGATGATGGAGGAACCTCCAAAGCTTTGGAGTTTCTATAGGATGACCAGACAGCAAGTGTGAAAAATCGGGACGGGGTGGGGGGTAATAGGTGCCTATATAAGAAAAAGACCCAAAAATCGGGACTGTCCCTATAAAATCAGGACATCCACTCACCCTAAGTTTCTATTCTGATAAAGAACCTCCTGTGAACCTATTCCAACTTTCTGGGTCTGTAAAAGTGACCTGGAAATGGCGTGAATACAGGATTTCTTGTGACACTCCTGGTATGTCCTACTCCTGGATCAGACCAGGAATTGTACCATGAGAATGGGCTTTCTTATGGTGTTCCAGTATTTCTGCTGCTGAGCCTAGAAGGGACTAGGAAGTGCAGAGGCATGTTTGAAAACAATTTTGAAATGTAGATGAAAGTGGGGGTCAGTTCCTATTTTATCCAGACATTTACCCATCTCTCCTTTCGGAGACCCCCCAACACACCTGGCTCTTGATGAGGTCATCATCTCGTTGTACTTGCAGAATGTAGCCCATCTTGCAACTCACACTGCACTGGGCACCGTTGTAGAGCTCCCCACTGGTGCAGTTCAGCACAGCATTCTCAATCTGCAGCTCTTGACAGTCTGTGGCTTCACAGGAGTAGTGGACACAGCTAGTAAGGAAACAAGAAATGGCCCCTTTAGTTCATTTTTGCAGGACAGTGGTAGACTGACAAATGCTTCATTGGCAGGGCAGCACGTACAAGTCACACAGCTTGAATACTGAACTCGTTTTGCAAAAATCATCCGGGAACAGTAGGCACCATTGTCACACTTCCTGCTGAATGAGTGCGTGCTGGCAATGACACCTGCAGCACATTATAGATCTTGTGCATGTGAACGTAATGCTGGTGCAAGGGGCCAGGTTGTCAATGCTTGAGAATGACATTTGGTTTTTGTACAGGATACACAGAATACGAACAGCATCTCAGGCTTCCCTTCAGCACTCCACCAAATCTTACCATAGAAGAACCATCTTCAAGGTTTAGGGAGGTTGTTCGGGCTCCGGGCACCACCCAATCTTTGGTCTCTGCTACAATTACAAGTGTCAGCTCATACCAATAATGCCGGTGTTTTTGTGATGCTGACACCTGTTTTGGGGGGAACTGTATTGAGACTAACACACTCAGGTCACAAAGAACACAACTCCAGGTATGTCGCTAGCGATAAGCTCTTATCAGTTAGAACAAGCTCAGTTCTATGCTGTCTTTTCAGATCACTTCACTTGCTGCCTTCCTGTCCACAAAGCGTTTGAACAGATGGAACCTGTCTGTTTCCTCCCAGGAAGTGATATTAATATTTAAAACAATTTGCAAAATAATGATTGCTTTTAAACGACACATAGAAGATTGTGTGCAGCAAAGTCTTTCCGTCTATGATAACCCAGACATAACAACTACTGAAAACTTATCCAGCTCAGGAACCTGAGCATTTACCCAGTGGTTCTCAGCCTATTTACTATTACATATGCAGCTGTCTCTGTGTTATGTGGGTCGCATCCACACAATAGATATACTACCTGTATGGCCCTGAGGATGTCACACGGGCTGCAGCTGGGGACTGATTGGGCTGCAAGCTGCCAGCAGGTTGAGAAACAATGATTTACATGATACTTTTATGTGGCCAAAGCATTGTATGGACACTAAGTCTGGGGTTCTCGGCCTTTTTCTTTCTGCGCCCCCCCCCAGCGTACTATAAAAACTCCACGGCCCGCGTGTGCCACAGTAACTGGTTTTCTGCGCATAAAAGGGGGTAGCAACCAGGGCAACTGCCTGGGGCCCCATGCCTGGGAAGCTACATTGCTCAGGCTTCGGCTTCAGCCCCAGGTGACGTGGCTCAGGGCCCTGGGCTTCAGTCCCATGCGGTGGGGGTTCAGCTTTCTACTCTGGGCCCCAGTGAGTCTAATGCTGGCCCTGCTTGGCGGCCCCCCCTGAAACTTGCTCGTGGCCCCCAGGGGCCCCAACCCCTGGTTGAGAACCACTCCATTAAGTAACTACCTCATGCTATCCTTGTGAGGAAGCTGGGTCAGGGCAATTAATTCCATTTTAGAGTTGGGGAAGGAGATACAGAAAGGGGAAATGACTTGCCCAAAGCCACTCAGTGAGTCAGAGGTGGAGCCAGGTTTACAACGTGGGACATACTGAGTCGCAGATCAGACTTGGACACAGTATTCTGTCCCTGTAGCAAATCATTTCTCTTCCAACTAGGAAATCACCCCGCGTGGGAAGTAACCTACTCTTGGAATTCAACCATTCCTTGCCTCTGGGAAGCCCTTCAGTGAAATGAGTTGGGCTGCTTATATCCTCTGCATTCAGACAGACTCAATGGGCCCAATTCCCATCCCTTTCTTCTAGGTTGATGCTGCCCAGCCTGAGTAAGGTGGCAGCATCTGAAAGATGCCTCCACGATTCCCACTTAGGACCAAACTCACAACGAATAGTATTATACTCCATAAGCAGTCCAACTGAAATCTCTGCTACTGAGAGTCTTTTAGAAGCATTCCCTCAACTAGTCCTAGATGCAGCCACCCTTACTTAAAATTGAGCAGCATCTTACTTTGCAAGTAGTCTTGCTGACATGAGTGGAACTAATTACTGAAGAAGGTCCCACTTAACATTCATAAGGTCTGTCGAATCTGGCCACTAAAAGGGAATGGATATTGAATATGATGTCTTGCCCAATCCTCACTACACATTCCAACTACACCTGTGCATTGAGGCTAAGTGTTATTTTGTTTTCCTCCATTTTTGGACAGTGATATTTTGTGTGTGAATTTCTTCTGCCTTGGTGCTTCACTGAGAAGTAAGTTGTGTTGTTGAGGAACAAAGTGAACATCATTGATAATTCAACATATTGAATAAGGAGAAATCTGTTCTCAAAAATACATGTTGTGAACCTTGTAAATCTTGCAGGAAGAATTAAATCCTTTTGCACAAAAGTCAGAGAAAAATAAATAAAATAATAGACCCTTTTCAGTAAATATCTGATGTACACCAATGTACAGCACATTGATGCTACCCTGAATTCAAGCCTTGAAGGATATCATAGGAAGAAACAAACCTGAGAAAAATTTGGGCCAAATTCTGTTGTCCTTACACCAGTACAAATCTGGAGTAACTCCACTGAAGTCAACAGAGCTAGCCTTGATTTACATTGGTGAATGTGAGAACAAGAATCTGGCCCCCACATGACCATTGATAGCATACAGAACTGAAACGCCAGAGGCAAAAGCATTAAGTAACACTTCTTGTGATGTTCCTCGTTCTGCTTACAAGTCCCCTTATAGTCTTAGCAAATGGCTGGGGAACATTTTTAGCAATCCCTTGAACAGGGCCGGCTCCAGCATTTCTGCCGCCCCAAACAAACAAACAAACAAACAAACAAAGCCGCGATCGGCGGCGGCCGTTCAGCGGCAGGTCCTTCGCTCCTAGAGGGAGTGAGAGACCTGCCGCCCCCGAATTGCCGCACATGCCGCCCCTCTCCCTTGGCCGCCCCAAGCACCTGCTTGTTAAGCTGGTGCCTGGAGCCGGCCCTGCCCTTGAGGCTCCAGATTATGCTTTGGTTAGCAGGCTCATTCAAGCAGCTCTCTTGGCATGTAACTCTATAAGAATGACTTCATAAAAAGAAAACAATGCGACCATTCACTTTTTGTAAAACAACAACTACCACTACCAAAGGTTTCCAATTTAAATACTTTTGGTTCTCTTGCTGCTAGTTCCAGTTTGGTATCAGCTACTGTCAGCTGTAAATCCCAATTAATTTTGGAGTCATCATCCTGACCCGAGTGCTGCAAGTGCAGAGTTAATAAGCTAAACAAATATCAACAAGACAAACATCCAGACAGAACCCATCATGCCCTTAAGCACAAAATGGTGGGCTGCACCGTTCCTTTCTCAGGTACTACCATGTAGGAATGGGAAAACATGACATGTTCAAGAAACCATACATTCCTAAGGAGCGAAACTGTGAAAAATCTTACCTTAATCCACCTTCTTAAATGTGGACAATAGTTTTTCAATTAATGACTTAATGAAACTTTGCACTGTTCATCTGAGGATCGCTAAGCAGATTTCAAAGAAGGGTATGTTACAGACAGGGAAGCCAAGGTACAGAGAAGGTATGACTCAATATTTGCAAAAGTGGTCTCTACATTTGGGTGCCCAACTTGAGACAGCTTCAGTGTGATTTTCAGAGATGCCCCGCACCTGCAGCACCAGCTGGAGTCAAAAGCAGCTGCAGGGGCAATAAACTCCCAAACTCACGCCCTGTGCATTTAAAGCTGTGCACCTAAAAATCAGGGCACCGAAAATTAGAGACCACTTGGTTTTGATCTTCCTAGAATATCAGGGTTGGACGGGACCTCAGGAGTCATCTAGTCCAACCCCCTGCTCAAAGCAGGCTTGACAAAGCCCTGGCTGGGATGATTTAGTTGGGAATTGGTCCTGCTTTGAGCAGGGGGTTGGACTAGATGACCTCCTGAGGTCCCTTCCAATCCTGATATTCTATGATTCTATGAAAGCAGGACCAATCTGCAACTAAATCATCCCAGCCAGGGCTTTGTCAAGCCTAACCTTAAAAGCCTCTAAGGAAGGAGATTCCACCACCTCCCTAGGTAACCCATTCCAGTGCTTCACCACCCTCCTAGTGAAATAGTGTTTCCTAATATCCAGCCTAAACTATTCTTCACTATTAACATTTTGCATAACTTAATTCCTGCTGACTCATTTCTCTGAAGATACCACTGGTTTGGAAACATAAGGACGATTGTATTACTATCTGCATCTTTTCAAGTACCTTGTCTCCAAAGCTCTCTAACCTCTGACACTCAAATCTGGGATGTTGGCTTTTTACATTAATGGACAAATTGGGAAAACTTGGAAAAGTATGCGGGGAAGGGGAACTATGCACTCCTCCAAACTCAGCCACATCTTTTGCAGACTAGAGAATTTGAGAAATACGAGATTGTGAGTTTTATAAGATTTCTAGTGTCTTTTGGTTTCAGCCATATTGGAACTAATATTGCACCAACAGCCTGTCTCACAGTGTGGCATCACCAATTGAAACCAGGAGGAGAAGAGACACATGACTTTGTTAAAATATATATTTAACCAAAGTATTTTGAGCTTCACAGAAAATGTGAGTTAAGTTCATATCTGTGCTGAAGTTCTGAGTTAATTTTTATTTTATTTTTTATCTTCTTTATTTTATATGAACCATTTTGCCCATCTCTAATCTAGATATGCTCAAAACTTTAGCTCCAATTCCCCTCTGCTAATATTGGCCCTGATTCAGCAGGGCACTTAAACATGACCTTATCTTCAAGCATATGCTTAAGTCCCACTGGAAGTATATGACATCAATGGGACTTAAGCATGTAGTTAAGTGATCTGCTGAATTGGGGCCCCGGTAACACAATCTGGAAACATCTGTATTGTAATGTGTTTGTACAAAATTATGACAATTAAGAGGAACTCTTCCTTCCTTACATAAAAACAAAACAACACCTCCTGCTTTGTAAAGCATACAGCAGCCAAATATCTTTTCCTAACCCTGAGGTCAAACACTTTTTTTTCCAAGAACTCATCCTAACACTGTGCACCCTCATTATTTAAGTAATTTCCTTAGTGATCTCTCTGCCAAATATACTTGTATAGGCAAGCACAAAGACACACAAATACACCCTGGCATACAATAGAGGGCCAATTCTGACCTCATTTTACATAGATGTGACTACCTGTGTAGTTGAGGATAGATTTGGGTCTTAGATCTTAAACATTTCTGTCTACGCTGATTCTATAACAGTGCACATAATACCACACACACACCCCCTCTACCCATGTTTCGAATGTTCTCATCATCACCAGGTCTCACTGAGGTGGACACAAGAAAGCAGAGATGGACATTTCTTCTGGTCTGCCTGGAGGGCACTTGTCAACCGAGAAAAAGCAGACTCTCTCTCTTTACTCAAAACAAAGTAGGTTTCGGTGAATGCTTTAGAAAAGCAGATGCATGAGGCTGCTTCCAGTTACACTGCTGGTTGCAGTTATACAGTTCAACCAAAGAAAGATTTGAAAATCTTGTTGTCTTTTTAGTTTCTTTTCTCCAGCTTTTTGCTAACATCTTGTCACTTTCTTTGTTCTGAAGCAGAAGTCCTGAATATGTATAAGGCAAATATCAGAATTCATTGGACAGAGGGGATTGGATGGGTCTGGGGATTTGGAATGGGGTTCAGAGCCTTTCATTTTAGGTTCTCTGCTTCAAATCCTATCCATGATAGTGATCAGAAATAGTTACCAGCTGTTGAGTATTCATTCAATGACTTGGGTGAAACTGAACTCAGCCCAGTTCCCAGAGGGACATCAGTGGGAATTGTGTGTATATATTGATAGGAGTGGAATGCAGAAACAACAAAGGTAGGGGGGTGGGTGAGGGCTCTGTGTGTGTGATAAATATCTGAACACTTCAGAGCTTTCTAAAAAGTTTGGCTCTAAAAGTGAGTGAACTGAAAGGAAGGAGAGGCATAGCCTACTGTTTAGAGCCACTGGCTGGTTATCCAGACTCCTAGGTTCCATTCCCCACTTTGGAAGGGGAGTGGTTCACAGTGGTTAGAGCAGGGTGGGGCAGGTGTCAGGACCCCTGGGTTCCATTACCAGGTCTCTGTGAAAGTTTTTCCACCTGGTTCTCCTGCTCTGTGACATATCATCTCCAGTGAGACTTCTGCTGAAATGAAGACCTCAAAATGCTCAAGCTTCCAAAACACCTCTAAGCCCTCACGGCAGCTAAGCAGTGTTTGGGAGGTGTGCGTTAACAACTGAATGCCTTGCAGTTCCTCCCTGTGAAAATGTGTTGAAGAGAAAAAAAAATGCACCACATTCTAGCTTAATAAAAGCCAAATGATGCTGTTTGCCAATTACCAAAACAGGGCGAAGGTTAAAACCCCATTGAATTATAACACAAGTCACAGGCCAAGACTTCTATGATTAACAGCTCTCTGAGAAATTCAGTAATTTCACCAGAAGCAGGTTGACTGCAATTCCGTAGAATGACAGAAAGCAGAGGAGGTGGAGACTTTAGCAGAATGAGTTAAGAAAAGGAGCATTAAAAAACAAGTCTGAGATCAGGGGAAGAGGGGGTTCTTTTTTGTTTTCTCTTTAAGAAAATAACAGGAGGGACTACAAAAAGGTACTCAGTTTTTTTTTATGCTTTTGCAGATGATTGTCTCCTTAGTAATTTCTTCTTGGAGAAAGAGAGAGCAGGAGAGACTTGAGCGAACGCTTGAAAGGAGAGAGAGGCCACCTTTCTGAGAGGGTTGTGTTGGCCCACCGAAGAGAGAATTCTCAGATGGAAGGCATTTTTTTTAGGGCAGGGGTGAGGGGAGGGGATTGTATGTTGTTGAGGAATGGTTTATGCTGGCTCAGGTATGCCAGGTCATGCACTTCTGTGGAAGGAGCTGAGGGTGCATGGTTTCCAAACCATGTTTAAACAAACTGTGGGTCTGTTATTCAGATCCCGATTCTTGCACTCAGGGAGCGGAGAAGCAGTTTGGAGATGCTGATTTGATTTTAGTTTATTTTGCCTACAGCACTGTCAAATGACATAAAGAATTGTTAAGCGTGTATATGTGTATACAGGCACAGATTTATATGTATGTGTGTATCGTTACATAGACATAACTCAAAGGGGTAAAAAACACAGCCCACCCTGGATAAGCTGGTTCTTGGCTGCTACGGTGAGGTTGATAGTAATAAAACAAGGTTCAATGAAACTGGGAAAAGCAAATGTACTTTCTTCAAACTATAAAATACACACAGTGGTGACATAGTTATATAACAAGAAAACATGCAGTACCTGTACCAGAGAACCACATAAAACAAGATATTGTTGGCCTTCCCACAAAGGGGAAACTTATCTTCATTATAAACAAGGAATCAGTGGAGAACTGCAAAGCTGAAAGGCTGTTGGGAAACCAGGAATTCTAGCAGTTGGACCAAGGTGTCTGCCTAAGCTGTGAAGTTGCAGTTTCCATTAGAGTAACAAATCCATGACAAAGTGAAGGAAATTCCCGGCTCTTCTTGTGAACAAGGCATACAGAGGTTGCCATGAAAATGTCAGCACTTAAGAACAGTGGGCAAGCAAGACATCACATTGATTCCCTGCACCATGAAAAGGAAATAACCACAGTATCTCAAACCCAGGCCTGGCAACCACTGATTTTTCCTAGTAATCACCGTACATACATCTTCATGGAATTACAGTGTCTATCGGGTGGACACAGAAACAAATTCTTATATGGGCCTGTTTTCGATCTCTCTTGCACTAGTGCAAATAAGGAGTAATGTCACTGAAATCAGTGGAGCGGTACAAGCGTAGGACCAGTCTGAGAGGAGAATCAGGCCCATGACATCGGCTCTGAGGGTGTCATGTGACAACCGTAGGTGTCATTTTGACAGCATGTCACCAGCGGTGGTGTGTACCGCTGCTGAAAAGTCCCACTGTCAGCTGCACTGGAAAAAGAAAATCAGTGGAAAAATAAGGAATGCAATTTTATAAACACTCCATAAATGCCTTATAAATTAAGGTTGGATTTTCCAAAGTGCCTATGGACATTAGGAGCAGAAATCCTAATGAATTTCAATGGAACTTGCGCTCCTAACCTCCTTAGGCTCTTAAAATACCACTCAAAATATATACTTTTAAAAGGGAGAGGGAATGCATCTGTTATTCTCAGTCATTGGGGTGACCAACTCGTGGCAAATGGGAAAGATGTATTCACCCCCAAAATAAAAGTTGTGTGAACCTCTAAATCAGGGGTGGCCAACCTGTGGCTCCGGAGCCACATATGGCTCTTCAGAAGTTAAGATGCGGCTCCTTGTACAGGCACCGACTCCAGGGCTGGAGCTACTGGTGCCAACTTTCCAATGTGCCGGGGGTGCTCACTGCTCAAACCCTGGCTCTGCCACAGGCCCTGCCCCCAGTCCCCCCCTTCCCACCCTCTCCCCTGAGCCTGCAGTGCCCTCGCTCCGCCCCCTTCCCCTCCCCCCAGAGCCTCCTGCACGCCACGGAACAGCTGATCGGGAGGTGCGGGGAGGGAGGGGGAGGCACTGATCAGAGGGGCTGCCGGTGGGTGGGAGGCGCTGGGAGTGAGGGGAGGAGCTGATGGGGGGCTGCTGATGTATTACTGTGGCTCTTTGGCAATGTACATTGGTAAATTCTGGCTCCTTCTCAGGCTCAGGTTGGCCACCCCTGCTCTAAAAGGAGGCATATTCCTCTTCTCTCCCACCTCCATATTCAAACTCTCTCACCCAAGCTTATAAGCATCTGTATATCTGAGGGTACAATTCTCCGCAACCAAAATAATTCTCCTTGAGGGGAGGGGAAGAACCTTTCTTGCAGACTGAAGCCAAAACAAGAGGCAAAAATATCCATGTTTATCTGAGGAAAATGAAGGAGGAAAATCTTATATTGGGGAAGCAAAGTTACATCATCAAATGAGACCTGAGCCAATGGGAAAGAGGGGTAGAGAGACAGTTCCTGGAGAGAGAGAAAGTGCATGTTTGTATGAGGTCAGCTGGATTCTACCATGGAGGACAGCCCAAATGGGAAATACATCAAGAAGAGCTTGGCAGGCTCTGCAGAAGGGAACAGGAAACTTACATGCAGGTTCTGATCTGGTTAAGATTTAATTTAAAAGAAACCCTCTTTCTAAGTTCATCTTGGATTAGGTAAATAAATGAAGCAAGAAGATAGCAGCGAACTCCCAGAGGTCTGGGCAGTTGCTCATTTCTTGGCCTCTTTGATGCCTGTCTTAACACTCCTTTCCCCATAACATTCAATCATTCAAACTCTTTTATGGAGGGGACGGGCGGAATATGGTCACCATGCCGTGATTTGCATTCCCACCATGAGGGCCTGATTGAAGGGACTGAAAAGGCTCCTGTTAATTTCAATCCTTCTTTCAGAAAGTCTCTAAACTCCTTACTTGACATTGGAAGCTTTATTCATAATCCAGCACTTAGCCATAACCCGGATGTCTCTGAGTTTTATTATTTTGAATAGGTGAGACTCTTACTTTGAAAGTTTGGGATCCAATGGGCTGCGGCTTAAAGGGGGTCAGCCATGTGTCATTAAAAACATGGAGAGAAGACAGAGTGGGCAATTGTTATTATTGTTAGAGAAATGTTTCGAAAGGTTAGTTTGCTCTGTTGCAGCTGAAGTCTTGCCTAAGGGGATTTTTTTTTTTTTTTTAGATCAAGGAAATATCGTTTCTAAACACACAGCACTTCTAATTTCACAATAAATGGTTCAATTTCTCTTGAAAAATAGCAAGAGAGAGAAATGGGGCACTGTTTCTGAATCCTCTCAAACTCCACGTTGCTCCTAGCTACCTCCTTCCAATGGGTCAGTTTCTCTCTCTCTCTCTTTACCTCCTGCATTGGGAGTTGGCCAGACTTCCAAACTAGACCTCTCATCTGAAACTTGATCTTGCTGTGTTTGGGCCTCTGAATTTATACAGCTTATTGCACAGAATGATTGAATCTAGGTCAGAACACACTGACTGAATTGATTTAGCGATAGATATACTTCCCCCCCTGCTTCTCGGAATAAAAAGTGAGGTCCTGACAAACCAGCCAGGAGTGCTATTGAAAACCAGAGAGTACTGCTAGGATCCTAAGAGGCAGAGCACGGGCTTGTGAGGGAATGCAACTTGCTTGTTTTATTATTACTGCTGCTACAGTTTGACTATTACTTGCAGCTTTGAGCGTAGCGAGGGGAAAAACATGTCTTTTATGTTTTTTTTGCTAAGTTCTCCCCACGCGTCCTTTCAGTGCCTTGCTGAAAAGATCCATGAGGCTGCAAAGACGGGAGCTGTGAAAGGTCACAATCTCTTCATGAGGCTGCAAAGCAGAGACTGGCAGGGATTGGTGGTGACCTATTGATATGTCTCAATAACAACCATACGCTTATTATAGGGCCTTTCATCCTACAGGGTCCCAAAAAGCTTTCCAGACCATGGGAAAGAGCCACAGAATCCGTGAAAGTGGTAGGCACTAAGCACCTACTATGAGGTGCTTTTCAGAATCAGGCCTAACGAAGGCACAGGAATCCCTTAATTCACCATGGAAGTGCAGCCATAGTAGTGCTAATGCAGTTTAGATCAAGGACTATACTTGTGAGTGGCTAACTCGACTCCTGATTGGAGAATGTGTATAGAGCCAGCTGGCCACAATTCCATCTCATAACAGAGGAGGGGGGGGGGAAAGGAGGAGGAAACAATTTACTAACAGTGTCCCGTGTGGGTTAAATGTCCCATCCATCCTGGTCAATGAGAACACTGCTGTTTTTACCAACAACACAAAAGGGTCAGCAGAGTTCATCGGCCTTGCCCCTCCTATCTCCTTTTAACCTCTTGATCAGACCCACTGGAGCTGAGTCGGTGGGTGGCTAGGGGAGGAGGCAGCATGCTGACAGGCTCACCTCTGCTCTGCCGGGCTGTAGGTCTGTCCTCTTTGACAGCTGCTGATGGTGATGGGGTCGAAGTTGTGGAAGGAACGGAGGGCCACCCCAGAGATGGCCACATATGGGGAGCTGAAGCTAATGCGGACAGCCTGGGTGTGGTAGAAGGGGTGACTGAGGTCATGGATCACAGGGATAATCAGGGGATTGTTCCTGCAGCTCAGAACGTGGACACCTGTCAGAAGACACAAGACCGGGAAGATGGGGAGTGGGGGTCAGTACTTTGCACAATTACACCACATGCCATCAGCACTTCAGAAGCATTCACCCATTATGGAAAAGCCCTGCAGACTTTAATAGTTACAATACAGGAGGTTTTGGGAATCATCCCCTAAAATTTAACAGAGAAGTTTCTCTCTCCTATAGAATCAGATAGGCTGGTCCAAATAACCCGTAGAAAGGCTCCCATTCTCTCCAGTAATTTCTGTAGGTTTTTGGAATAATTTCTATTGAATCCTACTCCACTTCTATAGAACCCTATTAAAGCAGGAGCAACTATATTAAAGGCAGTGGAGTTACACTACTATTAAAGCAGCATAAGCAAGCAAACGGTTAGCCTCTTTGTGCTATGCACCGAAACATGTAACTGCACAAACAGAATGGGTAGCTTTGTGCAAAATGGGCAGTTTACCAGTGGTTTCTTTGCAGCTGTGTGCAATTCCCCACTGGATGCAGGACATACACCAGTTTGTTTATTTGGTCATTTGATTTTTTTTTTTTTTAAAACAGAGTAGCTTCTTGCTTTTCCCGAACAGGGCAATACTGTGTTGATGAGCCAGGGGAGAGATACAGGTGTGTGGTGGGAGAAAATGAGGCTTTAAAGGTGACCCTGAGGTGAAAATAAGCCAAAGATGCATGAAGTCTGTCCATTTCAGGGAGGTACCATGCACCCTCCTCAGAGATGCTGAGCAGCTCTCTCATCCCATTAACTTCAGTAGGAGAAGAGGACACTCAGTAGCACTCAGGAGCCGCTCAGCACCTCCTGGGATCAGGCCATAGTACAGAAAGGCTGAACTTAATGGGCCAAATTAGTTCTTGCGGTAACCCTACTGATTTCATTTGAGTCACCCCAGGAGTCAATTGGGCTGCAACTCCATTCACTCCAATTTGTTGCACCAGCGATGAACGTTCGGCCCTGGCTCCATTGACTTCAGAGCTGCATAAAGGATGAATTTGGCCCCAGCTCCATTCACCTCACTGGAGTTCCACCAGTGATGGATTTGGCCCAGTGCCTTTGGCTACACCGATACAATTACAAATTTGAGAATAAATTCTATTTGTGTGTTTAACTGGCTCAGAGATTCCCCCCACCCCGTTCAGGTTTCTTGACTCAAGCGGGGTGGGGGGGATTTTTTTCCTTAGAAAGTGATTTCTGGTTAATTAAGACAGGCTTCTTGATCATTCTCTTTAAACTTCTCTCTTTTAAACTGCCCTCTTTTATGTGTTGATCTCCTCGTCCTTCTTCCAACAATAATAAATAATAATAATAATAATAATAAATAAAAGGCTTCTCTTCTCCTTTGGTTTCTATCTGACCCTGAAATAACCCCTCTGTCTGCTTGTCTCCCAGAGGTCTTTTGATATGAGCTCCCCGAGGAACGATGCAGGGTTTCCACTTAGAAACAGGTGCAGTTAATTCGTAAATTGTGCTCTACTGGAATCCCAGGATTCCAAATCCCTTGGACATTTCTGCTGTCTTTGATGGAAAGCCCCGAAGTCCTCACTGTCGGGCTGTTTATTCATTTTGGTTCAATTTCTAGCAGTCAGGTGTCTACAACAAAACAGATCACCACAACTGGCACTACTAATTGGTACTTTAATTCCCAACAAGGGAGCATGGGTCATGGACACTGAACTCTCTCTTTCTTCCCTAGACAGAGCCCATCCAAGACAGGACTGGGCCATACTGGGCAGACCTACATGGGCGAGATCTATCTGCATGGCTGTCTAATCTATCTGGTTGCATGACTTATATTTTTCACATGCTGTCTTGGTGGGGAAAAATGCAATCCTCATCTCATTCACTCCTAGGCAAGGCACAATGGACCCCTGACCTCATTTTTTACAAAGCCCAGAAGACACTATAAAAACGTGTTCTAGTAAATGTAGCGAAATCTGTTGTCTCTTTCTGCCTCTTATACCTAAGGCTCTCTGTTTGTACATAAAAGGCCAGAAGGGGCAACTGTGACCATCTAGTCCAGGGGTAGGCAACCTATGGCATGCGTGCCAAAGGCGGCACGCAAGCTGATTTTCAGTGGCACTCACACTGCCCGGGTCCCGGCCACCGGTCCGGGGGGCTCTGCATTTTAATTTAATTTTAAATGAAGCTTCTGAAACATTTTAAAAACCTTATTTACTTTACATACAACAATAGTTTAGTTCTATATTATAGATCTATAGAAAGAGACCTTCTAAAAACGTTAAAATGTATGACTGGCACGCGAAACCTTAAATGAGAGTGAATAAATGAAGACTCGGCACACCGCTTCTGAAAGGTTGCCGACCCCTGATCTAGTCTGACCTCCTGTTTAACATATGACACAGAACTTCCCCAAAACAATTCCTCTAGGTTCCTTTCAATTTAGGTAGTTAGTGTGTCTTTATGCATTTAATAACACACCGCACAAAGGCACAGAATGGGCCTGATCCTGCAGTCAGTAAAACAGCCACTGAAGTAAATGGTAGTTTTGGCTGAGTAAGAACTGCTAAGCTGAGTCCTACATATTTTTCCCTTCCATTCAGCTACAAAAAACAACCTAGCCTGGGGTAGTCCAAAGGGCCTTTCCATGATGAAGAGAGTCCCTTGACTGTGAAGATTTGCAGGCATCAGTTTGGAGAGTGCCAAACTCATGTTGCAACTTCTTGCAAGATTTCAAAACTTTGCCCTTGATCCCTGCTTCTCCTTTCTCTCTCCCCCGCCCTCTCAGTCTGTCTGTCTCGCGGTATAGTTGTATGTTAGCTGTTAGTTACCATGGTCAGCTCGCTGTCCTTTATATTTAAGAAGGAGGCAACTAGAAGACAACTACAAGACACTCTGCTGTGAAAGGAGAAGGATGCTGCTGACTCAAGGTGTGCTGTATAGTCCGGGACTGTCGCTTAAGGAAACCCGGTCAGCTAGACCGCACTGGGCTTATCTGGATACATTTCATTCAGTGCTAAATGGGAGTCACCCACATAAATTCCTGTTTACTCCTCTGCGAGTGAACCCCCTAGAGACTTGCCTTTGATTCATACCCAGTTAATTTTGAGTGGGAAACCTGTCAAATATCCTTTCTCCTGCCCTCGTCTCCTCTCTCCTCCTCTCTACAGACAGAAAGGGCAAGACAATCCAGAAAAGGGGGAATGATTTAGGAGAGTGTCTGAAAACAATAATAGTCCCTCGGCACTCCAGCCATCAGAATGCCTTCAAAGGTTACTCCTCCTCCCCACCACACACACCTGGTACAGTATATGGATAACAGCAGTGGCAAATGGGCTTCTTCGGGTTTTGGGGGCTGCAACCTCAACAGAAGCCATCTGCAAAGGCTGCAGGGATGGCAGCAAGAGGCTAAGCCCTTTTAAAAACCTGCCCCTAGGTCCCCGTGGGAGCTGCTGGGTGATGAGCACTTTTGAAAACGTGGCCCTTATTTTGATGCCTACCAGGGACCTGAGCACTTCCGAAAATCTAGCCCACAGCGATCAGTTGCAGAGTAGTCTCAGTGGGCATGACGATACCTGACTAGCAGCACAGACTTGCAATAAACCCCAGCTCTTGGAGCTTGAAGTGGGTACGTCTTCCTGCTGGCTCTCTACTCCAGCAACACCAATCTGCTGGTGGGAAAGCTGAACAGAGGTACTGGCCTTACTCTGAATTGGGCTGGAGCAAACAGAGGAAACCTATGGAAGAAGAAAGGCAAAGCTCATTGCAAAACCGTCTTACCAAGATCATGGTTTTGCTTCTTGGTGTCAAACAGTTGCACAGTGATCGTTTCCTGCTTCTGATCCAGGTAGTGTGTTCCATCGGTGACCAAGTGGACAATGATAGCAGCAGCTACCATGGGCTGAGAAAAATATGCCTGGGAGAGAAGAAGAAAGCATAGAGAATCCGGTGCAGAACTGGAATGGTTCATGGTTTTTTATTTTTATAAGATACAACAAAAGCATCACTTTTCAGTAGCAATTCCTGTCACAAATCACACACAAGTCTTCTTTTGTCTACGCTCAAAACTTTTTGTTTTTTCATTTTGCAAAAAAGGTAAGTCAAAAAAAGGAAAGTCGTTGCACTGGTAGGTGTGTATCTCTTACCTTTAGCCAGAAAATGGTCTGAGTCATATGGGAATACGGTAAGTTGGCTGTGCAGGGATACCAGGCATATTTAGACACCACATCACTCAGGTCCATCACCTTGGTTCGGCACACCTGACCGACACAGGGAAATGTCACAATGGATTGAGATTCAAGCATGAAATGGATATGACTGTCAAAAGAAGTGCTGGTGTCTGTAAGAACTGAAAATGCTACTTTTAATACCATTAGGTTATTAGACATCATTAATTTTAGGTCATACGCACCACTGGATTATTCCACAATGACACCACGAACAGGAACACCAGACTCATAGTGACATTGTGTTTGCCAAAAGAAAGTCTCCTTTTGTGATTAATTGGTTAAGGGTGGAGTTTTCAAAAGTGCCCAGTGTAACTTTGCTTCCATTGTTCTAAAATAATAGATGGACGGAAAGATATTTGCCAGTGCTGTTTGTAGCCATATTAGTCCCAGGATATGAGAGACAAGGTAGGAGAGGTAATATCTTTTATTAGATCATCTTCTGTTAGTGGAGGTACCAGCTTTCGAGCTTTTGAAGCACTCCTTCCCTGGACCTGGAAAAGACTGTGTAGTTCAAAAGCTTGTAAAGAAGTTGGGCCAATAAAAGATCTTACTTCACCTACTTTGCCTCTTAGATACATAGACACATAAGATATTGTTGACGCAGCCAGCACCATCTACACACTGTGTCTTTCTATTTAAAACCTGCTGTTACTAACTGTTACTAGCTGGCTGTCTCTTCAGGATGGCTACAGGTGACCATGTGAAATTGGAAATACATGCAATCAGGAATGCATTGCCTCCACATGGGCCCTGATAGGAAAATGGTGATCTTATTAATTAGTTTCTTTAACCAAAATCACCTTCTTCTCACATCTACAATTCATCCCATAGCACCCCCAGTGAGGCAGAGGTGAAAATGTGATGGGATTCTCTGCAAACCTCTCCATTCTGCTCAAGAACAAATGTGGCATATCTGAAATGCGAGGATGGGTGAAAAGGGTTAGGCAGGGTACCGGGATTTAAGTGCATAAGAAACCCAGAGCACAGTCAGTATGGAAGACATGAAAAATAATCTTCAGGAAATTACATGGATTTTCTCTTGCAACATCATAGCTAAGTGAGATTGGTTTTTAAATGTATATATGTGGCTGTGAATTATTAGCCCCCATAGTGCTGCCTCTGGAGAAAACGGAGTGGAAGAATAGCAAAGCTGCAGCACTTTGAACATTACAACCACAACTGCATATGTAGGATGCCTTCAATTCAAGGATCTCAATGTCCTTGACTGATGCCCCTCTGCAAACTCAGTAACATTATTATCTGGAGAACACGAGGCACAGAGAGGTGAAGTGTTTTCCTCATGGTCACACAAGTTGGTAGCAAAGACAAGAATCCGAACCTGGAGGCCAAGGCACCTCAATCGTGTGTGTTAACCAGAAACGTACCAAAGAGAGGTTCTAAGGCCCTGACTCTGCACTTGGGACCCTGCACTGGGCAGAGCTGTGTTCCGTTGGGTGCAGTAGTGGCTCTGACTGCAAAAGTGGGGCCTCAACTGAGAGCTCCAAAGACAATACATTGCAAATAGCCCATTCCCTGAACCTACGCCACTGTTGTTGTTGTTTTTAAAATGGGAACTGAGCGTATTACAAGAGCTATTTTGATAGTGAAAAATACAATGTCCATTCAGTAATTGTGCACCGAACTCCGTTCCCGGTCTCGGCAGGCAAATGCTGAGAGTGCTTGGAATGCTTGGGAATGGAGCAATCGGATTGGCCAAAAGTGAGGTAATGGCTTCTATAATTTGAATCCCTAAAGGCCCAGTGCAGAGGAATCTATGCACAAAATATAAATCAGCTTTAATGGGCTGGAAGAAGATTTTTAGGTTTTTTTTTTTTTTAAACAACTGGGACCAAGCTTCATTGAGGCTAGCCAGTGGATAGTGTTACATTTTACAACAGTGCAAGACTTTACATAAACTATCTTTGGCATTTGAAATCCAGTCCAACAATTCAACATGTATCGTTTCGCAATTCTCCTTTCTTGCATTTTCAGCAGCCTCTCTCTTATTGGGAGCATGGGTTTTATTTTAATACCTATCCAGTTAGGAAATGTATCTTACCCACATCTGTAATTTAAATGGTCATAGAACTCTTTGACATGAACAAAGATCTCATTGCTTTTATATTGTTTTGTTCTTATTCTTGTTTCTCTACTAACTCTATCAGCACAAAAAGCTGGTTGAGAGAAACAGGAGACCTGGGGTTTGGCTCATTTTAAATGCCACTTAAAAGAAGTGTGAGAACCAATATTAAAAACAGGCCCAGACCTTCACCAAAAATTTGAACAAAACCCAAAACAAACCATTGTTGAGGATCAGAAAAACTCTGATAACTTTTAAATAGCTAGTTTTCACTTTTTGTGAACTGTAGCTCTTTCTGGTTCTATCTGGGAACATAAGCAGAATCCATAACTTCTCACAAGAAAGCCTGCACCGAGATTTCTACTTCGATTTTGCAGTCTCAGTAGATTTGGCTAGTTTGAAAAAGGTTCAGCTAAGCATCCCAACCTTCTGAGGCTGACCCCGTCACTACTTATGCAAACAATTCAAAACATTGCAGGGGGTTGGAGGGTGGGTGAAGATCAAGGGGAAAGCTGTGATTGGCAGGGGTCTGAGCAACTCTAATCCATGTGGTGTTAAGCATGGCTGCAGGAGTTGTACCATTGTGAATGCTGGAGTTAGCAATTGATAGCAAATTTCCCTAGTGTGGTCAAGTTCCTTAAGGGTTGTGCCATAACAACCTGATTAGATTAAGGTTTCAGAGGGGTAGCCGTGTTAGTCTGTATCAGCAAAAAGAACGAGGCGTCCTCACGAAAGTTTATGCTCAAATAAATGTGTTAGTCTCTAAGGTTCCACAAGTACTCCTCGTTCTTTTTGCTGATTAGATTAAGTGCCCCACTCTCTGACGGATTTCACCATTTCAATATTCCTTCTAATGAGCATGGTGAATGTATCCTTTTTTCAGTTCTAGCCAATTACTGATTGCCACAAAGCAACTGCAAAGTACAGACATGAATTGCTTGCTAGGAGCTTCCACATGTTTCCCTTGCAAGCATCCGTGCCAGCTTATGTGACGGTCCACAGCACCAAAGTGCTCTAGCTTCAGATCCTTATTACTAGAAGCCCAACACTTTTAACCTACAAATGAGGGAACAATTCCCTATCTGACAGGGTTTCTGGGAGGATAAAATCCATGAAAGACAGTGAGGCACTCAGATGCTATCATGATGAGGCTTGTGTAAGTACATAGACACATGAAGGATCTGCCTCTGCAAGCAAGCATGTATGGGTCATGTACCATTCAACCCAGCCATTCCCCTTCAGGGAGGCTGGCCAGACCGCCACAGACTTTATACAGCCACCTGTGTAGCTGCACCAAAGCAACCCCAAGTGCAGTCAACGAAGCTCCTATTTGCACTGATGGGACTCATCCCTACTTGAAACGGACATAAGGAAAAATCTGCAATTAATAGCAGCTGTGCCTATCTATACCAGGAGTTTGAGCCAGTGCAGCTACCCAGGTAGGTGGCCTCAGATTGCTGTAAGTGGGCAAATCTCCAGTGCATAGACAAGACCATAGCGTATGATCTGGTCTGTTCTCACTTCCTCCAAATCAAGCCTTGCTGCTGGTCATCAGAGCTACACCAGTGTCTCATCTGGTGACAATGAGCAGGGTGGCTTTCTGGTGAGACAGTTTAAAGTGGATGTAATGTTCATGGATGCGATGCTGATATGTTGTGTTGTGGTGTGCTGTTAAGGGCCCACTGCTTCCTGCTGTAGCCGGGCGGGGGGTGCTGCATTTCAGCACTGGCCAAAGCAATTCCTGTTTGTAGGATTACAGCAATAAAATTGCTTTGGGATCCTTTGCGATGAAACATGCCGAACACAGTACTGTTTGCAAAAGAGCAAGCCCCCAATGGGTTCTACTGTTACAATTCACCGTGACAGGTATATTTGTGCTGGGACACAAAGTCCTGCACAGGAACTGTAGAAGGTGTGATGGATCTGCTAAACAGGAAACTACGGTTCCCATCAACCCCCTCCCCTCTCCAGTGGGCCAGGGAGGAGGAGGGGCAGACACCCCTGAACCAGCAAGAAGGTCAAGTGACCTGGAAGCAGCAAGGACATGGCTAGCCAGGAGCTGCAGAGAAGAGAAACCCCGAGTGCACTGCATACCGAGTAGGTTGCAGCAGAAGCTAAGGAACAGCTGTGGAGCAGGGTTAGACGGTCAGACATTCAGCTGGGACTTATGGGGAATAGCAGAAGCTGGACAGGGAGCTGGTGCAGAGGGGCCCCAATGAGAGAGAGACACCACTCAGGGAGCCTGTCCTGGAAATCTGCAAGTTCCTACTTACTTTGCATAGAAACTGGACGGCAGAAGGCATCCCCGGCCACTTGCTCGGAAGAGCCTAAACCCTCAACTGGGCAGCCCAGGGGCCCAAACAAGAACGGCTGTTTCTCATTTTAGACTGTAACCGCTAAAGCCTCTGTACTTAGAGTACCTGCAACTTTCCCCCTTCTTGCCAGCCCTAGTCAAACACCCTTTCGCTTTAGCCATGGGTCTTAAGCTATGCCTACACTGCAAACAAAAGCCCTTGCCCGAAGCCCTGTGAGTGTGAGTCAGCAAGCAACAGGCCAGCGGCAGGCTTTTAACTGCAGTGTGGACTTATCCTTAGTGGCTACTGGGACCCACCAGGGTTAGTGATTAGAAGGCCTAGCAGCTGAAGCGCCTTCAGCACTTGCCTCCGAGTCGTGGTACACCTGGCATGCTACTGTAACTTAGGGTATGTCTACACAGCAACGAGACATCCGTGGTTGGCCCGTGCCAGCCGACTCGGGCTTGCAGGGCTTGGGCTGCAGGGCGGTTTCGCTGCTGTGTAGACGTCTGGACTTGGACTGGAACCTGGGCTCTGTGACCCTGCAAGATGGGAGGGTCCCAGAGTTTGGGCTCGAGCCTGAGCCTGGAAGTCTACATAGCAACGAAACAGCGCAGCAGCCCAAGCTTTGCAAGCCTGATTGCTTGGCACGGGCCAGCCAGGGGATTTTCTTTGCTGTGTAGACATAGCCTCAGAGGTTTGGTTTACCCAGCGCTGAGCAGCTATCATAATTACAAAGGTCAGGAAAACCCTTTTGATCAACATATGACCTACCGGAGGACAAACTGGATGCATTCAGTTCCTTAGGGAGCTAATGAAAGAAATGCCACAAATAAATAATAATAATAATAATAAATAATAATAATAATAATAAAAAACAGCTCCATTTCTAAAGTTTCTAGCTGGCCTCGCTGCAGAATGTTCTTTACATTCACCCCAGCAAATTTGTCTGCAGGCCAGCTTTGGAAAAGCAGTGCCAAAGAATCTCAAATGCAGACTTAAAAAATATCTTAGCGTATCCCTCCAAAATGAAATATTTAACCCTTTGATGTCAGAATTCGGAGGTTGTCCTCCCCAGTCACCAAGAGGACATATTCTCAAGTATATTTCATCCAATAAAGCTACACGCAGATGCAGCAGACAGTTTTCAGAAAGGCTTCTGCCTGCTTATTACCTAATATTAAAGCCAGGATGACTGCCACATATATATGACACGATTTCCCTACTACTGCACAGTGGGTCCAGTCTGTACTAAAGGCTCCAAATTGCTGCTATTTGCTCTTCATTTAAGCTAGGAAATGGGACTTGGGGTTACAGGAAGGTGAAACTGTCTATACTAGTGATGAGTGAACCATTAAAAGGGTCAGAGTTTGGGTTCAAACAAACACCCAATAATCTGGCAGTTTATCTGAACTATCCAAACCTCAGGAGTCTGCAAAGCTGGGATGGAAATCTCACAGAAACAGGCTTACTCATGAGGTATCCAGCAATCCACTTTCAATTCCAGTCCAGAAATACCCAAAGAACAGCCTTTCTCCTGGCTTGGAGAACCTTTCGTTTTTGTCCCGTTCGGAACTAAGAATTACCGAGGCAAAGTTTACATGAACATCTTAGAAATTCAGCAAAGGCTCAGTTCTAGTTTGCTTGTAAACCTCCATCTGAAGATTGAGGGTTCTTTTTTCATAGATTCATAGATTCTAGGACTGGAAGGGACCTCGAGAGGTCATCGAGTCCAGTCCCCTGCCCGCATGGCAGGACCAAATACTGTCTAGACCATCCCTGATAGACATTTATCTAACCTACTCTTAAATATCTCCAGAGATGGAGATTCCACAACCTCCCTAGGCAATTTATTCCAGTGTTTAACCACCCTGGCAGTTAGGAACTTTTTCCTAATGTCCAACCTAGACCTCCCTTGCTGCAGTTTAAGCCCATTGCTTCTTGTTCTATCCTCAGAGGCTAAGGTGAACAAGTTTTCTCCCTCCTCCTTATGACACCCTTTTAGATACCTGAAAACTGCTATCATGTCCCCTCTCAGTCTTCTCTTTTCCAAACTAAACAAACCCAATTCCTTCAGCCTTCCTTCATAGGTCATGTTCTCAAGACCTTTAATCATTCTTGTTGCTCTTCTCTGGACCAATTTTCTCTGGACTCCATTTTCAGACTATTCAATCCAGTACAAATCTGTCCTGCTCTTGCCTTTTTCTCTTGTACGTTCCCCCGCATTTTCACAGAGCTGGGGCAAAGTGAGAAAAACCCACGGCATGGCCACTGTCCTTCACGCCAAAGAACTGTATGCAGCTCATCAAGAGTCTGCTTAATTCACTGGAGGCTGTTCCACCCTCTGGGTGAACACACCGATTCTATATTACTCCCAGATTCTCTTGGCTCAGAGGCGAGATGAAATTTCATCTGTCAGTTTCACCAATGTAACTAAGAGCTGAATTTGGCTCTAGGACTGGAATCAAACCTATGTCTCCTGCACGGCAGTACAAAGTCCTAGCACCAGGCTGCCGAGCAAGTTCTCAACAAGAATAGTTGCCTTTTGAATCTGGTACAGCCGATGGCATCTCTGGCTTGAAAGTTAATGTGCTATTGGTCTGTCAATACATAGTCTCAATGCTGTCTTGGCTCATTGCCCCTTTGATCCATATTCTAGCAGGTTTCCTAGTGATGAATCCCCATTCTCCATTGAGGTGTTTTGTTTTTTGGTTCATTGAAATGTGATCTTTATACATGTTGAAACACAGTTACTGGTCTCACTTGCATTGCTTTTAGAGTGGTGTTACTGCATTGGCTTCAATGGAGTTACTGCTGATTTGTACTAGTGTAACTGAGATGTGGATAAGTGCCCTTTATGTTAACAGCAACAAACATGATAGTATTTGTTCTTATGGTAAAATGACGTTATGAAGTGTATTGTATATAAACAGAGAGTATGAAAAAGAGGTATCTAATTAGCAGATCCTCCACTGGTGTAAAGTGGTGTAGCTTCACAGAAGTCCACTGGAGCTATATTGATTCACGTCCGCTGAGGATCTGGCCCTGGCTGTAAGTGTGTCTGAAATTACTACATGACTCAAGGCTACATAATTACAGCCTTATGCAAAATGTGGTTATTTCACTTCCAAAAGGTTTGTGTGAACATTGTGTTTGTTTTTTTAATCCATTTGGGTCTGCACATTCTGAGCTTTGCTTTGTCTTTCTGGTTCTAATGTACCCCCAACTCAAAGCAAATTCATTTAAAAGCAAATGAATTTCAAATCAAAATCACATGGAACCATGACCTTCATCTGGTATCAATACAAAACCATAACTTAGTCCAGATTGGCTCGGAACCGGGCCCAAATTGGCCTGGATCCATACCCAAGTGTTCACAAGAGGTGAGTGATCTTTGCCGAACCTTTTGGCAAAGCTGGTTTGAGTTCTGAATTTATAATAAAACCCCAAACCAGGTGATTTTGCATGGGTTCAGAGATTCATTGCAAACATTTCATTCAGACCTACTTAGTCACTAAAAAAAAATTAAAATTGCAATAACCTTGTTTAATAAATGTAGTTATACTACATGCCAGAATTTCTTGGGTAGCTATGAGTGTGATGCACTAGTACCCTGCACCTTACGCAATCATTTACACAAGTGCAAAGTGAGTGTAGGTGTAAGTAAATGATGGCACAAATTGCAAAGCAACAGAGCATCTGAACTCATCCGAAGCATGGGGGCATTCTGTGTAACACACTTTTGCCATGTGTTCCTGTTTATATATATCACAGGGTTACTGTTTATTTAACAGAGTACTTTGGAATAAAGCTGTTGCATTGAAACAGTTGCATCACCTATGCTAGCTCTGTTAGGAACTGTTCTAGTGTGGCAGTTCTTGTAACTACCGTGTAAATAATGGCTGTTTTCAACTAAGAAAGGGCATTGGTTCAAATGTCTAAACAGATTACAAATGCCAGCTAATATACATAAAAAGGCCATGAAGCATGTAGGATACAGCTCAAAGTAGGACCTTTGTACCTTTAGCTTCAAAAACCTCAGGTCACTCCCATTAAAACTAAAATAAATTCTCAGCTAACTCTCAGCAGCAGTATCTCTTGCATCCACCTTTCACACCACCACTCACAAAAGTGTGAAGTCATCACCGATTGCTAAGTGCTTTAGCAGATTTTATATCCTGTCCACCAGGCGGCAATGGTAAACAAAAGACACTAGCCAGAACATTATCGTTGGCACAGTTGGGTTCCCAATTTAAATGTCTCAAAATTGGACAAGCTAGCACGGCCTATAGCAAAACACTTGTGGACTAGCTCGTGGGGGTTGTGGTATCAGTGTCATTGTAAAGACAAACAATCTCATTCAACAGGCTTTTACGACCACTGGGCAGAGCAAAGAGTCTTTTAAGGAGGAACCCATTTGGCATCAAGTCCCATTACAAAGTCAAGTTGCCAACAACAGAGAAAATTGGCATGAATTTAGGCAGACAGAAGAGCAAAAAATGATCTCAATGGTCCTGATTCGATGGACGCAACACTGGTGAGGCGCTCGTGCACGTCTGAGCAGAATCAGGCCTGTTAAAACCTACCCGACAGCTTTCCCTCCATATCCCCACACAAAGAGGTAGCAAAGATTGACTTGGATGGATAAAATACGCATCCGGCTCTAGAAAGCCAGGCAGCAACAACAATTAATCCAAAAGGAGCTCTAGTATGATTATTAGTTGCCCATAATAAGAGCATACTGACTAAGAAGATACTTGGGCAACAAAGACACTCGGAGCCACCCAAACAATGAGCAAAATTTCAAACAGAAACAAAATTAAGCTGCAAAATTAAGATGAAGTGAAAGTGCAGGGCCCAATTCTGCAATGCTTAGTCAAACAGAACTCCCATTGGCTTCAAGGGCTGAAGCTCTGGACCCTAAATAGCTATTTGGCCATCAACCTCTTTCCCTTCATAGCTCAAGTGCACAGAACCACAGAACCATCCATGGCAGCTTGAGGGTAACAATGAGACAGCAAAGGCGCGCCACATGTTCTCTGAAAGTTTCTGGCTAAGCTTAGCCTGTGGGTGCAACCAACAGTCGTGCAGCGGTTAATGTCAGCTCTGACCACACGGTCTCATTCAGGAAAGGTCAAAGGAGTGATTTTTCACTTAAAAACATCTGCGTGTTGAAAGAACAAAACCTTTTCATGTGCTGAAAGCGATGAGTTTCCAGGCCTTTTATTTTCAGCGTTAGAATCATGTTTTTTCAGCGGTGTGTAGGGTTATTTACCAAGACAATATACTGTATAAACGACATACAACCCCCAACACACAGCGCGTCCCTCTCTCTCTTTCTGTCTCCTTCTCTCTCTCTCTAAACTGCACAACTCTCTGCAATACTCAAGCAGGAAAGGAGTTGCCTTCTCTGGGTATGTGAGAACTTAAATATGCCTCAAATTTTAAAGGGTATCAGGAAAGAGGCACACATTTGCTCTGGCCTGTCACCAGACTTCAATTGGCTACAACATCCAGGGAGAAAATACATAGAGAAGAGATACTCTGGCTGGCAGCAGTGGTGTGTGTGTGTGTGTGTGAGTGTGTGTGTGTGAGATACATTTGTACTTCAACAATCAACAATCAAAGTACTTTGGCCTCATCTCAACTATCCAGCCATACGTCAGCAGGCACAAATTGAAATTAAATGGTCTTGCGGCTTGTTTTTCTTAACATCTGAAAGGATGGCTTGTGGGGTGTAAACCAGAAAGAGCACACACGCTTCCCAGGGCTTTGGCGGTCGGACTAAAACTGCTGACTAACAAAACTGCCTCCACATAAATGAGTTCCCCTAAATGAGTTGGACCATCCAAAGAGACCCTTCCTAGAGCAGCAGCCAGTTGCTTCCTTTGGCATGCAACCGTTCACATCTGCATCCAAGTGCGATTTTGCTGCAGGTGTCTGGGCAAGCCCGTCACTTTTATCGGACGGCAGAACAGCTCCGGTAGCTCTGATGAGCTTCAAACTTTGATGAATGAAACCAGAGGAGTGTTCGGAGCATTTCCCCCCAGAACTTCCCAGGATAGCGAGGGAATTCACAGCTACTCCAATCCCTGTCTTTCCCAACAGAAGTGGGAGCGCAATCTGTGAGAGAGAGCTCACAGCTACTCCAGTCCCTGTCTTTCCCAACAGAAGTCACAGTAGGGAATAAAGCAGGAGCGCGGTCTGTTAGAGAGAGCTCACAGCTACTCCAGTCTCAATCTCCCCCAGGTGTAGTCCCTTCAGAAGATAGAGTAGGAGTGATCACAGCTGTTGCAGGCTCAGCCGGTCTCAGAAATCACTACCGGGAATAGAACAGAAACTCCATATTCCAATACTGTTTTCCAATAGTTTATGGTAGGGAATAGTGCAGGTCTGTATCAGGGAGGAAGCTACTTGACTCTGAAGGCTGGGTTTTCAAGGCATTAAAGTGCCCGAAGATGCAGATAGGTGTCTAGTGGGATTTTCAAAGCTCCAAACCAGGTTAGACATCTAACTCCCAATGAAACTCAATGGGAGTTAGGTGTCTAACATGCATTTCTTTAAGCACCTAAATACCTTGGAAAATCTGCCACTCGTTGACTTCAAGGGCCTGCATTAAAACACCTGCACGGTTAAAGCTTCACACAAGTTTCATTTATATTGGAAACAAAGGCCACATCTTTAAACCCTAGATGTGCAAGTTGAGTTCATAAGAAAGGTGCAGGTGCTGTCAGGTCACTCTATGCACAAATATATATGGCTGCATGGAAAGTAGGTGATGGCCAGTTTTGTATGTGTAATTCCCTGCTTGCTCACAAGCATACATTCTTTATGGCCACAGTTCAAGCATGCCACTGGGAATCGGGACATGTAAGTTTCAAATTCCTGGCTCAGACTCACTGCATGACTGTGAACATGTCACCTCTACTCTGGGACTTAATTTTCTCATTATTGCTCTGCCTCAAAGGAGTGATGTAAGGATTAATTAACAAGTGATAGTGAAGTCACCTCTGCTAGAAGTGCAAAGCGTTATAATATCTTAGAGCCATGCTGTGACCCCCGTACTCACATTAGTGAGTAGTTATGCACAAGAGCAATCCGAGTGAAATCAGCTGGGAAGGAGACCAAAATGCTCTGCGGAAACGTGTGCTACCATCCCATACTCACACACATAGCCAGTGGGACTGCTCGTGTCAGTAACACCAGCACTGAGTCCGAAGTTCACAACATGGCCCCTAGGCATCCATGACTGAAAACTGGGTCCTGAGGGCCTAGCTGTGGGATCAGATATATTGCACAGCTTCCACTGATACCAATGGGCTTTGCACCCATTTCTCTGAGTGGAGAATTAAGCCTGCTTTTTGGAGCTGCTGCGCATCCAACACTCCTACTGAAGTGACTTCAAAGGGAACAGGGAAAATCAGGCCTTAAGGCCAACCTTTTCAAACATGGTCACTAATTTTGGATTCCTCAATATTAGGTCCCTGAGTTGAGGAACCAGTGGCCAATGGTAATAGCTGAGGATCAGCTGAGGATCTGGCCCCAAGGTCTCACATTTTCAAATCCAGCGAGTGATCTTGGGTGCCTGACACCTCTTCAAGTGGCTTGACTTTCAGACACTGGCAGAGTGAGCACCCATCCCCTGAAAATCATCCCTCGTTAAGGTGCCTCAAGTTGGACACCCAAAAATTGAGCGATACCCAGAGATGGTGGCCCTTTAGAATCATAGAATATCAGGGTTGGAAAGGACCTCAGGAGGTCATCTAGTCCAACCCCCTGCTCAAAGCAGGACCAATCCCCAAGCAGGACCAAATACCTTTCTGACAAGGTAGGCCTAAATGCCTACAATGCTCTGGACAAGCAGCCCAGACAAGCCTTCATTTAAAAGAAAAACATAAATTCTCCACTGCTGGCATGAGAAAGTTTACTTTCAGGCTTAAAGAAATGAGCGTGTGGTTTTGAGGATGGCATTCCGTTCTGCTGAAGAACAGCACCCTGCATGTCTGTGTATCTGTGGCTTTGTAGCTACATTACAATCTTGGAGAGCTCTGTTTACATATTTTACATGTTTTCTTGTGCAGAACATGAAACCAAATGACATAGTAAAGACCATGCTGGCTTCGCTCCTGCACCCCTCTTCATCTTCTTCCTCTTATTATTATTTTTAAATTCAATCAAAACTAATCTACAAGCATATTTTTAACCTAGCTTGATTGACTGGCAGTGCTTTAAGCAGGTTTTATTTCCCGCTGCAAAGGGAAATTATGCAAACTACGGTGAAGCTGCATAGTGGGGAGTCAGAGGAGGGTTGGGGGGGGGGTGGGAAGAGAAATGCTGTGATCCCTTCATGCATGAACAGTGC
The DNA here is from genome assembly GCF_002925995.2 of Terrapene triunguis. Classification (NCBI taxonomy): domain Eukaryota; kingdom Metazoa; phylum Chordata; order Testudines; family Emydidae; genus Terrapene; species Terrapene triunguis. Next base: position 2,851,427 of record NW_020664589.1, on the reverse strand, counting down.
GAACGTGGTGATGCATTTATGCACGATCATTCCACTCGGAACAGAGAGGGACCTGAAACAAACAATCCAGATGGGATGTAGGGGAGCTACCCCACGTTTACTGCTGTACATGCCGTGAATCACAAGGGTACAGCAGCCGCAGATGGAGATACCGGCAGGTGGAGTGGCAAGAGCAAAGGAGGGGAGATGTCTCCATTCACAAGAGTTTCCGCTAATGAGCACTCTGATTGTACCAGGTACCCACTTTCCATCTCACTGATGAGACAGAGGTGCCAACCAGGCTTGTTTTCTGTTCTCTGTGTGTATAACAGACAGGATGATAGAATGATGTACTGTACTGGTTCCCTGAAAATGCAGATAAGGCTTTTTGTTAGAGAAAAGCTCGACCTACCTTGCCTCAAGTTCTGGCCTTAATTTACTACCAATGTTACGGACTCCTGATCGTGTTTTGCTGGTGGTAAATGCCTCCGGGTCCTAGGCAGGCAGGAGCTGTTTCCAGTACCTGAGGACTTCCAGTTTGACCTTCATTTCTGAAAAAGGTCAGAACAAACCTCTCTGCGAGTCCTGATGGGGGCTTTGTTCACTGCATCATCCTTTGTTTCTTTTATCTAATTTCTGAACAGCACACGAAGGGAACACCGTGTACCAGCCCCTGGTCCTCTCTGTTCTGTTCCCTTTAGATGACTTGCACATGTGCTCTTGAAAAATTATTCTGAAAACCAAAGCGGGGGGGGGGGGAGGCCGCGAGGGTTTGGTAAAATAGCTTGGAATCTCCTCTGACATCTCACTATGTTTTCTCGCTGTCCTCCTCTCGTGAATTGGCCTGAGGCTACTACATTCACCATGCGGGCTGAGGGTTTACTACTGCAAGGATGAAATAAATGCTGAAGGAAGTGGGTGGGAGAGAGACCATTGTTCTAACAGGGAATGCAGTCAAGTGATTAGCATTCTACCCTTTTTACTATCTACTCCCTGCTTGCCCATTAAGCTAACTGTCTTTTCCAACCCTGTCTATACAATACAGCCTTTTCATGCCGGACAGCACACATGGAAATCCTACTCCTCGTTCCATTTTACTTTGAACTGTAGATTTCCTCAAAACACCAATCTGAGTTATGCACAGGAGGGACGGTGTCACTATTGAGGGACATCCTTCCAGCTTCCCAGGTGACCCATCTCCAGCATGGCACAGGGGACAGAAGATCAACAATACTAGGTGGCCGGCGATGCCCTTGTTGGACTGCAGCAGATCGATGAAAAAAAAATGATCATCAATAGCAAAAGAGCTGAAAAATCATGTTTTCCCAGAGAGAGGTGATAAGAACAGACCCCCACGAATTTGAACCAACCTTTAAGATTTGAAAATACCAGGATTACGTCTTTCATTTTCAAGGGCCTCTGAATTTCCTAGTTCCGGGAAGCAGGACAGTCTAATCCTAGCCAGTGTGGCCCAGTGGACAGGGTACCAACTAGGATTCAGGAGGCCTAGGTTCTACTACTGTGTACCTGCTGGGTGACCTTCAACAAGTGACTTCACTCTCTATGCCTCAATTTCCCCATCTGAAAGCCCCCAGCTCACAGTGGGGCTGTGATGAGGCTAAATTAATTCATATTTGTAAAGCGATTGATGATGCGCTAAGTGCCACTCTTAAGCCATGGAGTGGACGTGCCAGAGATCTCCTGGGAAAGACCACTCTTTTGAGATTTCCAGCCCGGTTCGGCCCAGTGGAGAGGCCAGCTCCTTGGCAGGCTCAAACCTGCTGTCAGTGGCCAACTGAGGACTCCCGTGGCATGCTGGAAGCATGGGTGGCATATGGCCTCTGTAGTAGCTCCTGCATCAGACCTTTCTTGGCTCTGGTGCAGGCGCATGGCTGGTGAAAAAAGGGGTGTGGCCCCAATGCTACTATGTTAAGTCAGTCTGAGCTGCTGGACTAGCCACATGGCATAAGACAAAGCCTTTAGGCCAGGGACCCAGTTATCTGGTCAGTAGACTCTGGGCCAAGGTCTGGACAAGCATTCTGATTTTGAGGACTTATCTGAACCGCCCTCAGGCCCTCAGGAGGATCACGACTAGAAATCCATCTACATGAGCAGAGCATAGGCTTGAAAGAGAAAGCTACAGTCCTTTTGCAACAGAAAGCAACTAGGACCCAGCTCATCGTTTTCCAGAACCGGCCTCTGCTCACTCATGGTTCCACCACTAATGGTTCCTCTTAGGGTATATCTGCACAGCAATTAATCACCTGCCACTGGCCCAGCTCAGCTGACTTGGGCTTGGGCTGTAAAATTGCCGTATAGGTGTTCGGGCTCCCTGGGAGCCTGCGATGGGGGAGAGTCCCAGAGTCCAGGCTTCAGCCTGAGCCCGAACGTCTCCACAGATTTTTAGCTGTGCAGCCCGGGCCCCACGAGCCTGAGTCAGCTGATGTGGGCCAGCCACGGCTGTGCCGTGGGTCTTTTATTCCAGTGTAGACGTACCCTTAGCGGGATTCTGCTGTCAACCAAGAGGCCAGCAGTTCAAAGCTTGGATGTGCTATCCATAACCAAGACATTTGCAAAGCAAATCATCTTATTAAAACTGGGGATTGTTTCTCAATCCAAGCACAAGGGAAATGTCACCACTGCAGAGCAGGAGCACGTGGCTTCTAACGGGGATGTTCGGACAGGGCCACTCGCAGAGCCAAGAGACAGACACCTTCCCTTGTCTCAAGCAGGTCACCTCAAAGGAAGTGGCGGGTTTCCTCTTTTCCCCAGCCCCATCCAGGATTATTATATTTATTGGCATCGCCAGATCTTTGGGGAATTCTCTTCTGAGCTATATTTATTCGTTGAAATAAAACTATGTGGCAGAAACCTGGGAGTGGATTCTTCATTCTTGTCAATGTCATTACCGTATTTGCTCTACTCCCCCCCGCCCGGTCCCCATTTTGCTGCGCTGTTATTTCCTTTATGCAGGGGGCTCTCTCTCTCTCCTAGTGCACAGAACATCAGCAGGTCAGCGGTTCTGTAATTCTAGAAGGCCTTTTGCAGCAGGTAGAGCGATGTGCTTATTGCGAATGCGCACGCGTGTGTGCAAGTGTAAGAACTGAGAGAGAGGGCACAGAAGGAACAACAGAACAACAATCCCCTTCCATGACTTCTTACTCCAATGAGAGTCCCTGTTTGGTGACCCTAGGCAGCATCGGGTATATTCGTCAGTCTGGGAGCTTAAGAGCCAGAAAGAACCACAGGGTCCCTCTGTGTCCAGCAGACTTAATACAAAATCTCCTTTAGATTAGTTACAACTGAGCCCTGCTTCCTTTCTATCCAGGGGACAACACAGGTACCAGCAGCAAGCATAAGCTGAATATTTACACGGTGACTGCTGTAATCAGCTTCTGCACAATTGGGAGGAAATGCAATCAAGGCCTGCTAAGCTATTTAGGGGCTGGCACTGTAGGTCGCCAATGCAAACATCAGCTTCTGGGTCCTGCACGCCATGTTGATATAAGTGGGATAATCACAAGCAGGGCTCGCTGGAAGTGCAATAGTGAGCTATCCAAAGAATCTCTTTTTATTCCTTTATTAAAACCACTTAACGGCTCAATGGGAATTAAACCACAAAAGAGTTAGCCATCCACAAGTGGGAGCGATGCCAACCAGAGGTGAGGCGAAATGGCCTCCCAGGCCCCCTGTGGTCACTCCACACACGCGAGCGCTCCATCTGCTTTTCGCTCATAAAACAGTGGATTTCCCTTCAGAAGATCTCCAAGGTAAACAATCCTTCCTGAAACTAGCCTGTTAGTGTTTGTGTGGACTTCCCGTAAAGGATAATAGCAAAGGCAAAGCTGTGCCGAAAGCTTGCTGTAAAAAACAACAACAAAAACAAAACAACAACCCCGAAACACAAGAGCGCGGTTTGATACAACCTGCTCTACAAACAAACAAACAAACAAACAAACAAACAAACAAACAAACAAACAAACCCCTCCTCCAGTGCTAATGGTGCTGTTGGAAAATAAGGGAAACACATGCACAATGAGAACGCTGACCCAATACGTAGCCTTCTAGCCAAACCTGCCTCCTCAAATCCCAATGGAAAGCAATGCGGCCTCCCATTCACACTCTGTCTAGTCCACAGCAGGCTCCCTTCCTTAAAACTCTCCACTGGCGCAGCTTCACTCATGGTGGCAACGGTGGAGGTCCTAGTGTAGACGGGGCGAGCCGACATGTTAACCACTGTGTCGTCAAATGCAGGGGTTACTAGTGTGGGGGTCGTGGGACGCATTCATCCTGCCGTCCCATATTTCTAAAAGGCACCTGGTGAGGTGCCAGCTAAATGGGAAGAGGGGGCTCTCAGGGGCTGCCAATATGGAAAATGTTCTAGCCTTCTCAAAGTAGGTCTCTATGGCACAGTGGTTAAAGAACCAGTGGCCATGCCAGCACTCCCACTTGAGCGTCACCTACAGTGACAGCAATAAGGAATTGTAAGAAGCAGGGCTAATGCAGACATGGGGTCCTATCTTCAGCCGCTGGACATCGACTTAGCTCCACTGATGTTAGTGGCGTTTCACCAACCTACACTAGCTGAAGTCCTGTAAAGCATTACAGCCTCAGCAACCTCCAGCACAAGAAAAGTTCCAAGGAAACACCACAGGCACAAGGCATGTGCCCTGATACTGATTCTCAAAGCATTGATGGAAAAGAGAAGTTCCTTAAAAACCTACTGAAAGATTTGTAGGTTGAAGAGTTGCCCAACAGTGTGGAGCTTGCCCCAAAACTCCTTGTCCATCAGTAACAGATAACGGGTTGTCCCTGTATCAGAGGATGAGAAACTTAGAAATCATCAGAGGATGAGAACTTAGAAATCAAGAAAATACTGCGTAGGTACAAGTAGCTTGGCATTTGTGCAGTGTTTCCAACTGGTCCAATTTGGCTTTAAATGTGACACTATTAGTTCTGAGAATATTTCTTAATCAGCTCTGAACAGTGGCTGCCAGGAAAGTAGAAGTGGCTGGTCTATCGTTTTCGCCTCGGTGGAAAGTGTGACTACTTAAAAGGTGAGGGGAGGTTTGGCCTCTCCATTTTTCAAATTTATACCTGTGTGCCAAGATTGTGTCATTCTTTACAAGCATTTTGGACGTTGGATATCCAAAAACAGATTGGATATTGTAGCTTCTCTTTTTTGCTTAGTATTTTAACATTCATCAATCTAGTACTCATGACTAACCCTACAATAACAAAACAAGTGCAATCCAGTACTCATGGGTAATCTTAGAATAACAAACAAATGTGTGCAATACAGTTCTCGTGAACAACCAACCCTACCATACCAAGCAACTGGGTTCAGTCCATTGCTTGTAAACAAACCCAGAATAGCTAACAAATGTGATCAGGCCAATACTCAGAAGCCACTCTACAATATCACGTAAAGGCACTGAGCCCAAGACTTATGAATAACATGACAGTAACCAACAAATGTGAGCAACCTACTGCTCGTGAGCAACCTCTGACAGAAATAAAGTTGTGGTGAGAAAACAATTTCAAATATCCAAAGATGGGGGGGGGAGGGGGAACACCTTAAGTGACTTTAAAAAGAAAGTACTTAAAATGTTTTTAAAGCACCTTGAGAGTGCCATTTTAATTCCTGAAAGCATGGATAGTTAGCAAACAGTGAGCTTGTGTATTTTGTATATTATCATGTTCCACACTCATTTCAGGGGATTCAGATGGGAAAAGCCAGCACAAATGCCTCTTTATTTTCAAGCCAAAGACTATAACACCATGAAAAACTATAACTGAAAATACACACACACACACACACACACACAGACACACACACTCTCTCTCAACTCTGAATAATATTCTGACGGGGAAAGGCATCCCTTCCACCAGTAATCTCAGTAGAAAAAAAAAGTCACAGGCCTGGGTGCTTTGAGCAGATAACGAAGCTGGAGGAATTAGCGCTTCACTGATTGTCACATGCAGTGATTAGAGGGAGGTCTTAGGTTACTTTTCACCCTGTCAGGGCTTCTTGTTAAGATGCTGATGGCGTACTGCCTGGTCTAAGTATCAGAGGGGTAGCCATGTAAGTCTGTATCCACAAAAACAACGAGGAGTCCGGTGGCACCTTAAAGACTAACAGATTTATTTGGGCATAAGCTTTCATGGGTATGATGCATCTTCAGATGCATCTGAAGAAGTGGGCTTTTTACCCATGAAAGCTTATGCCCAAATAAATCTTTTAGTCTTTAAGGTGCCACCAGACTCCTCGTTGCCTGGTCTAAATGTTCCACAGTGATATGAAATGAGCTGTTCTGCAAGTTATGAAGCTGCCTTGGTCATGTGGAAAACAATGGCTCCATACACATATGTCTTTAGCTTCAGAAGGTCAATGAACTTAATGCACTAGTGCAATGGGAATACAGCCACATACATACAGACTCCATGGTTGTTAATGGGGACACACCCTGGGCCCTTGAGCACCAAAAGTACAAGGGCCTACCTGTCGAGCTAAAAGAATATCCTTTATCTGGGAGTGTCAGCTCTTATGGGCACTGTGGCCAGCCACAAGGGGGAGACATGTTCACATGCATTGAGCCTGTGTGATGCAACGGTGTCCCGTATGTACATTTTTGTAATGAGACTGTGACAACCTCGTCTCAACTGGGTACAACAAACATGCTTGACTTGTGGCCACACAGCAGGGTTTTTTTCCCCAAAGCATGACCATATGTCACCTACTTCACTGCCTACCTGTATTTGTATTAGTACACTATGAAAACAGATCTGCTGTCCCATAGTGCCTCAGCCGGGGTAGAGTGCCCGGAGCACATGCACATCGAGCAGCGCCAGAAGCATATTAGACCATGCATTTTGGAATGTTTTAATGCACAGAGAACGGAGAGGGAGGAGGAGCAGTGGCACCCGTGCACAGCAAAAATAAAAGAACATACCAAAAGGTAACCACAAGGCAACCACGTGCAATCCTAGGCTGCTAGTAAGGGTGACTCTGCCATGGTACTAACTCAATACTAACGGCACTTTGTGTTTTTGGAGTGGACTTTGTCACTAACTGGTTACGGATTCATGTACAATATAAACTGGACCAAGTGGTCCATATACCGTTGTTCTCCCTTGCAGGCCTCTTGGAAGTGTTTAGAATGTATAATTCACAGTTAAATCTTTTGCTGTATATGTTGACATTGAACTTCCCTCTACACTGCCCTCCCATGACCCATTCTAGATAACCATGGCTAGTTCTACCAGGGAAAAAGGTAGCGGGGCCTGTTTACTTTAGAGAAGAAACAACTCATGACAAAAGTATACAAAGTAATGAGTGGTACAGAGCAGGTCGATCGATCCCCGCTGTTCACCCTTTCTCAGAATACACGAATGAGGGGACATTCAATGATACTGAAAAGTGACAAATTCAAAACTGTTAGAAGAAAATATTCCTTCATACAACACACAGTTAGCCTTTGGAATTCATTGCCACAAGATAGCATCAAAGCCAAGAGATTCCCAAAAGGATTCAATATCAATACAGATAACGGGAATATCCAGCCTTACAAGCAATAGATATGAATAAACAAATGCTTTGGAAGGGATATAAATGTTCAAGCTTTGGTATATAAGATAACTTTAACTAATGGGCTTTAGGAGGAAACCTTTCTTGGGGGCAGGTTATCTTATAATTGCCTCTTGCAGAGTTCTTCCTCTGAAGCAGCAGGTACTGGGCACTATTAGACAGGATTCAAGAGCAGAGAGACTAGTAGTTTGAGCCAATTCCTACCCAGTCATTAGAGGCAGAATCTGGAGCTCATTCCTGCTTGGCAGACTCATACTGAAGACAGCTAGCATCAGTAGATTTCCTTATCCAAGCTGCAAGTTAACTGGGTGGATCTATGGATGGAAGTTTTGCATTGCTGGACTTAGCTTTATAGCAGGTGAAGAGGGCTTGGGTCTTCCTTACCTGAGTTGCTGCTGGCTGGCCAATGACCACCCAGCCTGGGCACTCCTGGTCACTATGCGAGACTGACACGTTGGAAGCCCACTGGTCCAGGAAGCCTTTGGGGGTATAAACCCCACAGTCTTTGATGCTGGTCATTTGCTCAAACTCCTCACATACACCATCCCCGTCATGGAAGTAGCACCTGCTGGGCTCGTCTGCAGTGAGAAATCAAAGAGGAGTAATTACTAAGGGCTTCCCACCCTCATCTGTGTCCCCAGTTGCTTGGATCACAACAGGCCAGGCAAAGGAAGTGGTAATGCATCCCCCATCCAGGTCCATGTTCAGTAACGGTAGTGCGCATTTAGCAGCGCAAGCTGAGATGATTTTAAAAAAGTAGAACAAATAAAGAATGCAGCTCTTCTGCCATATGAAAGTCCCCAAGATACTTCCTAGCCTGTGTTTTCCCTGCATATTTTTACCTGTATCCATTTTAAAATAATCTTACTCAAGCATAGTGCTGAGATAGAAAATGCACTGACAGGGCCAAATTCTTAGCTGGCAGAACTTCATTGACTTTGATGGAGTTAAGCCAACAGAGAATTGGGTCCACAATGTTTCCCTTTTTTGTTCTTAAAAGACACTTGCAAAACGACAACAACTGAATTCAGTGATGGTCAATGCTGCCAAACGAACAGCCCTAGGGAGAAACTAAAGGCCAAATGTATCTGTTTATTCAGATACAGCGTGGGCAGTGGGAGGGTAAACTTGCCACACACACATACCGCCCCAACCGATGTGACTTCGACTTGACCTGGAAGGATCAGAAGCAAGAGGGGACTTAAATCTCTTTATTCATTTATTCTGTGGCTTCTCTAATGAGACCGCCAACAAAGATGCCCATTAGTGCCAGATTTCTGAGGTTGCATCTGTGACGCTCACCCAGTAGGAACTGAACTGAGCCCAACCCTCTCCTTTTAAACAGACCTCAGACCAGTAATGACTTTCAGTCACTGAAGGCCTCACTGAGAATTAAATCTCTGACCTGTCAGTATCCCAGTTTATATCATGTTATCATTGCCAAGCATCCAGTCCCAACATACTGTTGTATTTTTGTCTGGTAAAGAAGTTACTGCAAAAATGGTAGGAAACTGGCATGAGCTGCTAGTCGGAATGATGGCAGTGACCCCCGATGAGAACTGTGTCAGTAGCATCGGACTTTCTGGAGATAGGTGTCAGAAAATTCAATAGTCGCTCAATTCTGAGTCACTTCCAAAATACTAAATCCCCTGTTTATTTTTCCTCATCGTTTACACAGTGAAATACCGTTGCATGAGCCAGAATATATTGGTTTATTATAATTCAACTATGTAATGAGTTTCTCCTCCCCTCCCCCCACCCGCCCCAACGTAAGATTCTAATCCCTTAATATCAGGCCTGGTCAAAAGAGTGGAAGGTAACAAGAAGTCAATGAACACTTGCATTCTGCATTCCCTTGCTCCTGAGATTTGTGGCCAACCTGGAATGGTGCTTAGAGCCACCTAAAGAGGAACTCCACCATTTCATCCCTCTTCATCTCTTTTCCTAGTTATCTTTCCTTTACATATGCACTAACGCTTTCAGACATCTCTCTGAAATGCCTGGGTAACTCTGGTATCAAGTGGCAAAACTGTGTACAGTCTTCAGAAAACTACATCCCAGATTAAGGGAGGATCTGAACAGATATTTCCAAGAAATATTCAGGTCTGGAAAGATGGTGGTAAATAACCAAAAGTAAAACACCACTTATTCTTTCGAAAAAAAGGTTTTATGTTCTCTTATAAAGAGACCGATTTCCTTAAAAAGTGCAAGCAACTAAAGACCGCCAAATTTTTAAAAAATGACTTTCCCTTATAGACAGACACATGGCAAGTACAGACACACTGAGGCAGCTTGCTCACTGACACACACACTGACTGAGACACACATTTATTGACAAACACATGTACACGCAAATGCACTCACATACCCCACCGATACTCATACATACACACAACCCCCATGCAGGGATAGCCCCACTGACAGAGACACTCTCCATCCACACAATCATCCTACACATACACATTTAGACACAATCTCCACAAACAGACTGATTTTTCACTATAGGCACTGGAGTAAGCACAGAATTTATATAACCAATGTTCTCCTGTACTGTTTCCAAATGTTCCCTCCTAATGCGATGATAAATGTAATGGGCCTCTGATAACATCATGTGTTTGGGATAAAAGAATACTCAAGACCTGCTCCAATCAGATGACTTAATTCATATTCACATGGAGAGGAAGCTGCCTTCGAATAGCTGTGATCCAGGCCAGTGTGTGATTCTTACAGAGGCTAATTTGTTCCTGATTATGTTTAAGACCCCAATAAATCTGTCTGCTCGGAGTCTGCAAAACCCAAGGGAGGAACAGAATGGAGAGACAGAGATGTCTGAATTAAATGGAGACTGCCCAGATGATTAGCAAACAGCAATGTGGTGTGTGTGTGTCCCATCTCCAATTCCAGTCCCAATGAGTCAGTGTGCTCTGCCCTTTATTACCTGTCGGTAACACTGGCCGAATGGCATTACTTATGTGAGCCAATAGAAGATCAGGTGTTCAGTCAATGATGTAAGCTTTGAAAAATGAGGGAGGAAAAGTGGTTTTACAACTGCATTTTGCTTTTTAAGGGAATGTGTTCTTGCCACTAGCAAATCATTCTGAAACATTTAAAGATGTCCTTTTATGGGGGGGATAAATACTGGAAAGTTTCCAACCTCGTGGCTTTGAATTTCAATAGGCCTCCAAAGCTCATCACATGAATACTCTCACATAGGAATGAATCCCAAGAGGCTGATCTTTCTGAACTTTGTAGATGCAGAAGGGGTGCACATCAGAATCAAGGTGCTAGCCAGTGCCCAAACTAACCGTGCGTGGGTGACTGAAGGGAAACCACGGAGCCTGATTTTCAGGTGCGCTGAGTAGCTGCAACTCCAGCAACTCCTGTTGCCTTCCGATGGGGCTTTGGGTGCTCAGCACACCTGAGAATCAGAGCCACAGTTTTCATACCGCACTTGGGTAATGTTCTGGGTCAGGTCTTCCTGAGACTTCCCTCACTACTTGTGAAAAACTATGGGCTTGACTCCGTGGCGCACATCAGGCATAACTCCACTCAGTCAATGGAATTATATGGACTCAGAATCAGAAAGAGGAGAAGTGGCCCCTATATTTCACAATGGTCAGGACAATACTAGGTACTCTAAGCAGTAACAAATATATCCATGCTTTCTTTTCCCCATCCTTATCAGCCCCAAATGTCCCCTTCAGCACGGTTCCTGTCCATTCATACGTCCACTCCTTTCGGGCAATTTTATTAAATTCTAAAATAAAGGACTCTTCAACACTGCTCTTGTCGGTCATTTTGAGAAATCTGGCAAGGGCCTTGGTTGGCCAGAATGTACTGGCAAAGCGTGAAAGATTTTACCCAGCTCCAACCACCAAATCCGATTATGCCAGGGACTTCCATTCCTAGTGGAATAGGACAGCAGTTCTTTGTAAGACCCATGGCGAAGTTTCACCAACTTTGGAAGCAATGTTTCCAAAGCCAGAAGGATGGCAAAGACTGGATGTGTGCAAAGTAAGGCAGGGAAGGAAGCAGGAAGTAACACTGAATGCAATCACATTTGGCCAAGCAATAATCTCTTCTCCTGAGAGACACCTGTGATGATAACCTGGTGTTTTTTTAATTGATATTTCTTTCCCAACAGCCTGCTTCACCCTCCAGTCTACTCTGCTAGGCATCAGTCAAGATCAAGGCCAATTGTGCTACACCTATATACATAAACTGTGAGGGCATGGTCTACAGTTGCATGACCTGACCTACAATGAGCTCCATGTGGACACTGTGAAACTCATCACTGGATCAGGACTAAGCCAAAACACAATTTATGAAGAATCTAAAAGCACGGGCCTTTAGGATAGTTAACACTTCCCCCTGAATTATTTGCAGTGGACTCTTCTTTTCATTTTATTTATCAGGCACCAAATTAGGTGGAAGGCAGAAGGCACTTGGATAGGAGCTACTGCTCTTACCAGGCCCTGTTGTGCACTCCATCGCTGTACAAACCAGGCCAGGGTTTAAGGAGACCATGTGTGGTGGCAGTAAGCAGCACCCACTATAGAATCATAGAATGTCAGGGTTGGAAAGGACCTCAGGACATCATCTAGTCCAACCCCCTGCTCAAAGGAGGACCAATCCCCAGACAGATTTTTACCCTAGTTCCCTAAATGGCCCCCTCAAGGATTGAACTCACAACCCTGGGTTTAAGCAGGCCAATGCTCAAACCACTGATCTATCCCCCCCTCCGTATGTTTAACCGCTTGAGCTTCAGGGAGAAACTAGACTCTAACTGTGTCTAGTAGCCTCAACAAAAAATCCCCTTTATTTTACTTACATCTGAGGCTAGGTCTACACTACAGCGGGGGGTCGACCTAAGATACGCAACTTCAGCTACGTGAATAGCGTAGCTGAAGTGGCGTATTTTAGGTCGACTTACCTGGCTGTGAGGACGGCGGCAAGTCGACCGCTGCCGTGCCGCCGTCGACTCCGCTACCGCCTCTTGCCGCGGTGGATTTCCAGAGTCGACAGTAGAGCCATCAGGGATCAATTTTATCACGTCTTCACTAGACGCGGTAAGTCGATCCCCGACAGACTGATTGCTACCCGCCGGATCGGCGGGTAGTGAAGACGTAGCCTGAGTCTGATCTCCTCCCTAACACAAGGAATACTGCAGGCTCCATCTGCCATTTCCTGACATTCCCTTTCGCTGGATAGGACCCAGATTCCTTTGTACAGTAGGGTTCATCTCACCTCCTGGTACCAGTTGCACTGATAACGACAGTTTTGCCTTTGTGCTTCTCTGTATTGCTAGTTGCTTGCTCCTTGTACTGTGTTAACTAACGGAGTTGCTTTTCAGTTTGAAGTTGTGTCTAATTTTAACTGCTCAGCCTGGAAGGGGTCCTGAAGCGGCGCAGCTGCTGACTGTGAGCAAGAGTGACATAAAATAATTAATACAGATGCCAAAATCAAATAAAATTCTGGAACAGCAAAACTGCTGCAGGGGCAGCAATTGGGAAAGGGAGATGGAGTCTCTCTGGAGGTTTTGATACAGATGCCCAAAGACCCTGAGCTGAACTCTGAAAGAAACCAAAGTAATAATCCAGGCAATCCAAGTTCCCTTCCCCCTACAAAACCATCAGTGCAGGCCCTGGAATTTTTAAGCCAGACCTTGCCCCTTTTTCTATCTGCTTTGTGCTGTTGGCAGGAGGAAAACTCCAGCTTAGACAGGTTTGCCCCGGAACAGGACAGTCTCTGAATGGCACATGCGAGCTCTCTGCTAAGCTCTGCGGACCCTCGTGTAGGGGATATGTCTGAAGAAAGAGGTATGGCAAGACCACTGCTGCTTCCCAGTGAGCCCCAGCTTTAACCAGACTTAGCAACCCACAGCAGCCCGGAGTCTCGTCTCCATCGTTCAGGGGCTAACGTGTTGGGGTGAGGATGGAAAGCCATCTTTAGCATGGCTCCCCAAGCACAGCTCCCAACAGCAGAAAATTCAGCTCTCAGCATCCAGTGTTCCCATTTCTCACTGGGTTCAGAGGTAAGGGAAAGTACAAAGCAAGGCAGGTAGTAAAGAAACCTTCTCGGAAGCTGCTAACATGGCTAATATTGTAGTTCACGGAAGGACTGTGGTTACCTGTTCAGGGAGAGACTAGAGCTTTAATCCAGTGAAACTGATTAAATTTGGGACACATCAGGAAGCAGACAGGCAGGATACGGACTTATCTGTGATGGGCAGCCTTCCACATTGTGGGAAAAAAATAAGATCTACCTAATTCACGGCACAGAGCACATCCTCAGAGGAGGCCTTTAATGTCCAAGCAGAATGGTCAAAGTGCTGGGGACAGACACCCAGTGCAGCTTCCTGTTTTCAGCTCAGAATACAGTGATTGGCACCAGAATAGTCTTCTTTTGTACATTAACTACTATTTTTTTTAAAAGTCCGGACAAAAAAGAAGTATTTTTAAGCTCAGCTGTTTATTTAGGGACAGTTCCAACTACAACAAGCCTCATGCCTCATAGCTATTCCTCCCAAAAAAATAAAAAAGGGACAAAAATGCACACACATTGTCTCAGAGTAACAGATTCTTGGAACAGAGTGGGCATTAAATTTTAACCCCTAAAGGTCTGTTTGACCCTCCCCCGGAGGTGCAGGGAGATGGCAATCGGCATACAGGTTTTCCCAATCACCAGAGGAAACATTCAGACCTATTAAGGCCAAATCAGGGTCTCTCCAAAATCAGTGGGGAAAAAACAAACAAAACCCATTGCCCTCCATAAAGCCAGGATTGGACCCACTAGTTAATAATCTGCACTAGATTATTTAATCTACTACATTTAATCTGCAGATCTGGCTAAAGAACTCACATTAACAGATGAGCAGGTATTTGTCCAGAGGCTCCCGTATCAAAAACAAGAAGTGGCTCCACTGGCTACCCTTTAAAGGTGGGCACTGGAGGCTAGATTCTGTACCATTCAAATCAGTGGGAGTTTTGCCATTGACTTCAGTGGGAACAGGATCAAGCCGTCAGGGAGGAGGGGTAGCATGGCCTGAAATCCAGGATGTCTGTCATCCGTCTCATTCATTTTGACCAAACGGGGGATAGTTAAATTTCTTCTTTCAATACAAAGTCTCAGATGAATTTTCCTTTCTGTAGGTTTTAACTGAAGAGAGGAAAAATCGTTGAATAGGACACATGGAAACTGCACTGAATAAAGTCACATCTCAGTAACTTGTGAAATTTTTCATCAACAAAATAAAACAGGTAGATAGACATTCTTGGAAATGAAGTAAATGTGGCTGTCACACTCTACTGGGGACTATTCAGAGGCTTGGAGGAAGGTGACAATCGTCTTGGAGTGTCTTCTGAACTGAAAGGGCAAACACAAGGAGTGTGTAGTATTACCCTTTGAGCATTCAGCTACTTCCCATAAAACTCAGCTTGCCAACGCTGGGCTTCTCCTCTGACCAAGGGGACTAGGATCTTCAGTACGATTTAGTGGCCTGAGCTCAACATAGTAACTATGTAATTCATCTGTATGTCACAGACTGCAGATAAAATTACAACTCACCTGCAGTGAGTGGGACTAAAATCTTGATACTTCACCTCCAAAAACCCAAACCTCTGTCATTTGAGCTAGAAGAGATTTTCCATAGCTAGCCAGCAGTAGTAAGCTATTTAGCTTTTCTGTAAACCAACTACCCACATACTCCTGAGTTCTAATCCTGCTTCCACCTCTAACTCTCTATATGCTTGGGCAAGCCATTGAAACTCTTTGTGCCTCTATCCGCCCATGGCAATGGAGCTGATGATACACCATTACTTCAGAGAGGACTAGTGCAGATTCATTAACTGTTTTTTGGAGATCACACTGAAAAGCTAGTTGGGTTTCCGGTGGAAGTGAGTGATAGCCACAGGGGAAGGAGATGTTTTGAACATGGACAGAGTTATCAGCGTGGACCTTACAGAAGCTTGCCAGTTTGCTTTAGAGGCAGGGAAGAAAACTTTGAGAAAAACCAAGTGGCATCATTAAAAGAAAGTCAAACCACCGATCTGCCTGCTAAAAACTGCCCTGTTAATGATGACGGCCCCTGAAAACGGACACTGGTATTATTGCTAACTTGCCAAATGAGTCATTACACATCTTGGAACCTGCAGCCACATGCTCCCAAGGGTCGCAGGCACTGGTGAGCTCCACAGTATTTGCTGGGAGCTGAATATTGGGGTTTGTGTGAATTTTGGCCGAATAGCTCCAGTTAGCAAATTCATTTCCATTTACTGTGAGGTTCTACTACAGACCCACATTAGTTTGTTAGCAGCAATACTCATTCCCCAAGGCACTTGGTCCACATTTTGGCCTTAGGACACCACTGCTCTTATATAGCCTGATCCAGTGAGGTATTGAGCACGTCCTGGGAGGGGCTGAGTGCCCTCCACTCCATTGGTGCACTCAGCCCCTGGCTGGATTTGTAAAGACCTTTTTACTGTTCTCCAAATTCAAAAAGCACCATTAGCTGCTGTACAGGGATGTGGAGTCAGCTGTCAAAACCACATGTTCCTGTGCCGGAGTGGGTGTGTGGGTGGTGGTGGGGAGGATGGGACCTCAGTCTACTCTAAAAGCATGCCCACAATGAATATGGATGGTCATCCATCAATTTATTTTAAGCACATTACTTCTCTGTCAAAAAAAAAAAAGATATCTAAAATTAGGTTTGTGTCACTCACTTAACATTGCATTTTCCCTAGAGGATCATGCTCCAAATAGAGATAGCAAGCTCATGAATATTAATTATTTCCCTGAATGCAATGCAGTCTCCAGACAATGAGACTGGGGAGAATGCTACCCCTAATGTATGGAAAATTGGCGAGGTAAAGGACGGATCCTCCACAAAGGGAAGTTTCCAACTGGAATGAGAGGCTTTTCCAAACAGGGAAAGACAGACCAGGGCAATAGAGGTAGAACGATGAAGTTGGTGCCAAAGCATAAGCTGAAAAGCAGCGGTATTAAAGCGACATCAACTTAAAAAACATACGTCTCTCTCTGAACGTTTTTCACCTACTGCTGTGCCAAGCAGCCCTGAAAATGACTAACTGAAAGAGATTGGAGCCAAAAATCATCCTCTTTGTTTTCCTGGAGTTTGTTTCCTTTTTGGCATTTGACAGCACGAGGCCCTGATCCAGCAGACGGGTAATGAGGATTTCAATGGGACTGATCATGTGCTTCAAGTTACGGTCACACTTCAAAGCTTTGCTGGCCTTGGTGTGCAGTCAGTTTCCCGACTTGTTTACGTGGGCCTTTCTCACCATGATGTGAGGGGGAAGTTAATTAATAAACAAGAATAATAGGAAATGTGATTGTAATAACCCACAAATTGTCAGGCAGACTCGGGTAGATGCAGGACCTGAAATTCCTTTAAGGACATTTTTAAACGTGTCTTTCAGCCTTTACTATGCTCCTGTCATAATATCTTCTCACAGGTTTCTTTGGTATGTTTTCCAATATATCCTTCTCCTTCTTCAGAATGGTAGGAGGATGTGCGTCCCACCACTGCAGGCCTTTACTCGTGCAAGTAAGGACCAGTTGGATAAATAAAGTTTTATTAAAAGATGCTCATGGAGACTCTCATCTTCAAGCAATTGGTTTGAACCTGGCTCTGGTCCACAGTGATCCCAAATCACTTCCATGCCATGAGGCCTCACTGTCAATGGGAAATGAATCAGGGATCTCCATCCAACTACAGGACAGGTGTGTGTGTGTGTGTGTGTGTGTGTGTGGTGTGTGTGTGTGTGTGTGTGTGTGTGTGTGTGTGTTTGTGTGTGTGTGTGTGTGTCTCTCGCAATGGGGCAAAGCTCTGATTTGCTTTTCTCCTGCAGTATGTTGTTAACAGGAGAGGTGAAACTTTCATCCAGGGACCAAATTCCAAACTCCGTGGGGAAAGAACAAGGGCTCCATGAGCAAAAATCCACTAAACAGAAACTGGTGGATGTGGGCAGAGAGAATAAACTTGCGGATGGAGAAGGGCTAATGACATTGCAATGTCCCATTTAAAAGGAAGCACCGCCAGATGCTTTAATTAATTAATTTATTTATTCCACTGTCGCTCTTAAGTTTGGTGTGAGAGCATCTTGCAAGAACTAAAAGCTATTAATCTTATCTGTTTTCTTTTCTCGGCTTTGTGTTCTGAGAAGGCCAGGGCAGCCTGACAGTAAAGACCACACAGCTTTCTCCCCCGCCTCTCTCCTTGGTTCACCCCACCCCTCCCATGGCAAAGCAGATTGATCACAGCCTTATCTGATTATAAGGGGGAGGATGAGGGAAAACAAAAAACAAAAACGAAGCAGCCGCCTAACTGAGTTATAGGCACCAGTGCAAAGCGTCCTGAGAGCTGCCGTGTGCCACGTACACAAAATAAAGTGAACCTGTCAGAGACAAAAATAAAAGGCCCGGATGGCAGGAGATGCAGAGGGAAAGCAACAGATTTAAGCTTGCTAGTGTTTGCTTGCTTAATTGCATTTCTGCTCTAGCAAACAAGGTGAGGAGAGTGGTCTCTCCGGAGGTGTGAATGTGCACGCTTGTTAAACCTCCTATCATGGAGACCTCAGAGCACCTTTTAATTCTGAAAAAAGAACAGGAGTACTTGTGGCACCTTAGAGACTAACAAATTTATTAGAGCATAAGCTTTCGTGGGCTACAGCCCACTTCTTCGGATGCATATAGAATAGAATCAAACTGTCTGTACTGGGCTATCTTGATTATCACTTCAAACGTTTTTTTTCACTTACTTAATTGGCCTCTCAGAGTTGGTAAGACAGCTCCCACCTGTTCATGCTCTCTGTATGTGTGTATATATATCTCCTCAATATATGTTCCATTCTATATGCATCCAAAGAAGTGGGCTGTAGCCCACGAAAGCTTATGCTCTAATAAATTTGTTAGTCTCTAAGGTGCCACAAGTACTCCTGTTCTTTTTGTGGATACAGACTAACACGGCTGCTATTCTGAAACCTTTTAATTCTGATATCAGCGTTCCACTAGCCCCACTCAAGATAGCATGCTAAAAATAGCAGTGTGGATGCTGCGGCCTGGGCAGTGGCTCAGGCTAGCTGTCCTTGTCTAAGCCCTCCCAACCCCCCGGGTCCAAGCTTGGGTGGCCAGCCTTATCTGCTGCCCGTGGCTATTTTAGCATGCTGTAGTATCTCGAGCGGAGCTAGCCTTGAGAGACATGCACCCAGCTGCAGTGTAGACAATAACCATAGACCCTAATTCAGCAAAGCATTTAAGCGTGTGCCTAAATTCCTTGAAAGGCTTTGGTAAACAGGGGTTGTTTGCTTCACCGGTGCTAAAGAGAGCTAAATATTATCACAGTAATGTCCATATAAAAGTAGTCCAATGTGAAAAGATTATTTATTATTCTACAGAGTCACAACATGTGCTAGTCTCGTAACATTACAGATCAAACGCACATGTTTCTCTGCCTCTTTTCCATTCCTCAAGCCATGGGCCCAATCATTCAGTCATTTCTCAAGCAAAACACCCGAGTGAAGTCAAAGAAGAGTTTTGCTTGACTACAGCTGGCAGGATCTGGTTTGATGTTATCAGGCTTTCAAGAAGGGGGCTTCCCGCTTCCTTTTTAGTTATGCATTTTTATTATACGTAAGATTTGTTTTAAAAAGTAACCCCTTCCCCCGCCCCAATGACTTAGAGGTTTCTAATAAGATAACGTCTTATTTTGGGTTAAAATACGTCTGTCTGGCTGAAAGACCAGTATTGTCTCTGTCTAGACACTCATCACTGGTAATCCAGAGCCCATGGAAGCCAATTGGTGTCTCTCGTAGATTTCAGTGAAGTCGAATCAGGCTCTTACTGAATCCACATACTAATGATTTCATCAACGAACTGGGTTCGGTTTTGATTTTTTTCTAAAACTAGTACCTGTGCAAAACACCAGCTTTAACTCTGCCCCTGCCTATGAAAAATGAACAGCTTTACGCCTGCTCTGAAAACTAACTCCATTTTCACAAGCCCCCTCGGTCAAAAAAAACACCCACCCTAAAACACCAAACACACACAGAAGTGAGACTGAAACATACTTCAAGCTGCAAAAATGGGACTTGCATTGTATTTAGTTTGATTTTTGGACCACAGTGTGAGAGGACAGGATTTTTGCACACTCACGTGTTGCTCTACTATGATGCCTTGAGATGAGCCACGTGACTGGGATAAAATAAATAAATAGAAAAACCAAGAATTATTTCACTTCCAGTTTGAATTGGTAGTGTCCAAATACCATGCTTGAGGCCCAGGTTCAGCAAGGTCCTTTAAGGTGCATAACTGTAAGCATGTGAGGAGCCCCATTCAGTTTTAAGCACAGGAATATTTTCATTGACTTCAGTGGGCTATTCATGTGCTTAAAGTTAGGCATGCACCCAAGCATTGCTGAATCAGTGCCTTGGATCCTCGGGTGTAGGTTGCTATGTCAAAATCTTAAGTAGGTTAGATAGACTATGGTTAATTGCTCTCTCAGTCCGTCCAGACAGGACCAGCTATGGAACTGCATCACATCACCTGAGCACATCCGTTGTCTTGTGATCTGCAGCTGGATTCTGCAGATTCAGGAAGTCTGGACAGGTCAAAAGAGCATCCAAACCAAACGCTCACCGAGGCTCGTCCCTGGCCTAGGCCGTAACATGATTTCTTAACAGGGCTTTGGAGCTGTGCTCCGGCTACGCTCCAGCTCCAGGCAAAAACCTGCAGCTCCACTGCTCCGGAGCTGCTCCACATTCCAGCTCCCGGCTCCGCTCCAAAGCCCTGTTTCTTAACACAGTGCTGTAAGGGCACGTCTACGCATACTGTGCTGGAGTGGTGCAGCTGCGTCACGGCAGCGAATCTGGTGAAGCCGCTCTATGCTGATGGGAGAAAGCTTTCCTGGCCGTCGGCATAATAAAACCACCTCTGTGAGTGGTGGCAGCTATGTGGCGGGAGCTCTCAGACGGACATAAGCGCCAGTGTGGACAGCGCTACATTGGGGTAACTTATGTCACTCGGGGGGGGGGGGTATTCACCCCCCTGAGTGACACAAGTTACGCTGCCATAAACTGTAGTGTAGACCTAGCCTTACACAGAAGCTGCAGTGTAGATGTGCCCTCAGTTGCCCTTCTCTGCCCCCTCTTCTCCTCCTCAAGGATTTAATAAATATGTTAAGCTCACAACTGCAACTCTGCAGTCCCCAGATTGCTGGAACATCTTCTGGCCATTGTGTTTACATTTCCTGCTAATCAGGGCAAACCAGGCTTGCAAACAAAATCTGATTAAGTAGTTTTCACCTCTGAAAAAAGGGGATTAGCTGGACCTTTGATCCTCAGATACTGATTTGCATCTCAAAGCAGGTGTGACCTCAGCTGGGGCTGCTTCTGTTCCAAGTCCCTTCCCCTGACACTCTTTCCTCTGTTTACCAGAAGGGATCAGTTCATATCCTGTCATGGAGCCTGATCCAAAGCCTATTGCAGGGGGTGGAAAGCCACCCACTGACTTCAATAGGTTTGGGATCGGGCCCTAACAAAGCTGAAAGTCCAAGCCAGTTACAAAACCACCAGAATCAATTTCCCATCCAAATGCCTAGAAACTGGGAAGGGACACGCCTGTCAATCGCACAAATCCCACCTTTTCCCTTACCTCTAGGGCAACCCAGGGATAGGTCACTGAGGTTGCCGTTTATTTTTTACTTGCACCACGCACAGAGGTGCTGCCCACCCTGGGCAGAAGGGACTCCGGACTAGACTTACCAAGGCAATTAAAGGATAGCTCCTGCTGACAAAAGAGGGAGCAGCCATCGCCGTTGATCTTATTCATGTCATCACATTCTTCCCCCAAATCTCTGCAGGCAGGAGACAAAATGAGGGATCAGATGGAAAACAGCTGCATTTCTCAGACCTCTCTCAGTTCCTGTCTCAGAACCTGGAGATGCTTAATTCAGTGCTGTATGCCCTCAAAACACCTGTTCTCTCTCCTCCATCCCCCAGCTTTTACAATTCTGGGGTACAGGGTTTCCCCTCATGTTCCCTCAGAGGTAGGCGGCACTATTGCTTCCGGGCTAGGACATGAGCACTTTCCTTTACGGTTGCTACTGACGACTCAGTAGGCGGGGGAAAGACAGCAGCTGTGGGATCAGAGGACAGCCTGGAATGGCAGGAATTCTGGAAGCTCTTCATGCTCTGTCTGAAAGGGCCAGATTGTAGCTCCAGCAATGCACCCACACAGGGGAATAAGGAGGTGTAAATGCCTTCCATGCGCTCAGACTGCAGGTAGCAGCAGATAGTGGATGGAATCCTGGCTCTGCTCCCACAACTCGCCAGCCAGTGCCGTTAAGCCAGCACAGAGGGGGAAGCAACTTGAACCACAAAAAGAATTGGCATGGGTGACTCTCTCCCCCCACAAACCCCACAGGAGCAAGTGTGGCAACGAAGAACCAGCCCGTGACACGGTCTGGTTCCTGATCTGCTCTTGGGGCAATGCAACCGTGTGCTACCCCTTATGCAAGCCGTGTGGCAAAGCCACAACTGATGTCTAAAGAATTGGCAGCATAACCGCATGAGAAGTGGTACACAAAGCACGACTGATAGCTCTGTCTTTCTCCTCCCAGCTATCCCAGCTGTATCAATGGTTTGGTTATTTTAATTTGAATGCATTGCCTTTAGGGCCCGATATTGCAAACACTTGCTGCCGGGCCTAGCGCTTGATACCATAAGTGGTCCCATTGTTTTGACAGGAAGCTCTGCTTCCCATGAACAGTGTTTGCAGGACTGGACCTGCGGTTGTTGTTAATTCTGTCGTTAATTTACTACATTTTATTAAAGTGCCTGGAGACTTTTGAGCAGGTCCCACTCGTGCTATAAATTCAATACAGTAAAAATAAACTACAATTGTTAATCATTATTTTTATTATTAGTGGTCTGTCGATCAGCAGGCAAGGAGAGGGAGGAGTTGATTGAGAACCTGCAATGACTAACACTCTCCCTTGGAGCCCAAATCTGTCACCTCCAAATGCATCCCAGCTCCAGCGCACTGAAGTTGCCCTGGAAACCTGGCCTCCCATGTGCCAGCTGTCCATCAACTGCCAGCCCGCCTGGGACTTCTCACTTAATGACAGCACCGAAGATGCTGTGAACATTTCTTTTTTTGTCAGCAATTAACACTAAGAAATGTATATATATATACACATAAAAGTGTCAGGACAGCAGGACCTAACTAAGTTCCAATTAAATGTTATCATCTTGGTAATAATCAGAGACGTGGGTCCTTGTCTCTCTACCTCTGAGAGTCAGCCCAGGCTATGGAGCCATCAGGTGATCAAAGACAAAAGCTGTAGTTATTATGTAGGAGAGGCAGTAATTTCCTTTCTAACCCCAATCTCTGGATCAATGGAAGCAGCACTGCTGTATCTATTTGCTTACTCCACACTTACTTTTGGATAATCCCATCTCCACAGTATCCACTTCCATGAGTATATAGAGTCATGGGGGAGGGTTCACTCTCCTCTGTCCCAGAAATAACGGCAACCTGGTACGTATACACGACGCTATCACTCAACTCCCTACAACACAAGAGAGGAAACAGTAAGTGAGCAGCACAATACAGTCAATAATACAGGTCAGAGAAGGGGCTGCTGAAAAGGCGCTGGGCTTCTCAGAAAACTTCCTTAATTCAATCAGGCTCCTAGAACATTCCTGAGTCACTTGAATGGGATTACATGGGACTAGTTTTCAGAAAGGCACCCTCCTTTTTGTGGGAGTAATCTGTGCCCACATTCTTCCATGTTCAATTCAAGAGCAAGCACACATCTGAGTAGCAGCAGCTCTTGACTA
This sequence comes from Terrapene triunguis, assembly GCF_002925995.2. Lineage (NCBI taxonomy): Eukaryota > Metazoa > Chordata > Testudines > Emydidae > Terrapene > Terrapene triunguis. The sequence continues at coordinate 2,828,003 of NW_020664589.1, read as the reverse complement.
CAGGTACAAATCCGAGAGTGAAATAGCCTGCTCCCCAGATTTGCCCCTACAGCTGATTTGGTGGGTACAAAAATGTGGGTGCATTTTGCATCTGTAAATGATGAAGGATAATTTTGCCTGTGTTCTGCTAACCAAGAAAGGCGCTAAATTCTTCACAAAGATCATTTGTGAGCTAACAGTTCAGGCAGCTGTAATAACGGCAGAGTCACTTCAGCCAAGTGAATGTGCCACTCTTTGTGAGCTTGAACCTCCCGCACTCCCACAAAAAGGTTCCCACCCGTTCTGCTCTTGGGCACACGTGCAATTCCTACTGATAGCTGAATGCACATGCCTCGGAGAGCAGAGTGCAGCCTATGTGTGTGTGAATCTTCTCTGTGTGCGCACATCCGCATGGGTAAACAAACTGAAAACACATTCAGCAAAGGAAAATTTTGCTAGAATAGAATTTCCATAGGAAAAGAATGATTTACGAAGTTCATGTTTGTTTAACTATGGGATGGGAAATTGGTCCTAGAGTGTCATGGCAGAGGGACTGGCACTACATTAAGCATGGGGTGAGGATTATGTTTATGAGTTAATAGGCTGCAGAGGACTGGGTGTGTGTGTGAATATGACCTAGAAGACTGGAAAGGAAACTTCATAGGGAGGAAGGACTGAGTGTGCATAATTACGTGGTCAAGGGCTGAATGCAAGAGTTAATCCAGGGAGAGTGTTATGTGTATGTTAGGGAAGAATGACTGCTGGGTTAGTTTGTCCCAGTGTGATTTGGCTTAATCTAGCCACTAGTTATAAAATGAGGTGGGAGAGTTTTCCCACTGCAATCTGCTACCCACATGTGGAAAATGATCCGGCAACAGATGGCTCCCATCAGAGCAAGTGATTCTTACAGTCTAGCTTTAGGGATGGAGGCAGAAAGGACATTTCTCTACTGAAACACCTCCTGGACTTCTTTGCTAACTGTGGAGGACTAGGAACTATATAACCACTCCTCAGGCACAGAAAGATTAATATGGAGGCTAAGCCAGGAACTGAGCACAGGTCTCCTAGTGCCCAGAACTCTGCCTTAACCACAAAACCAATCTTCTTCCCTCTTTCCATCGCTCTGGTTCTTTCAGAAGGTGCTTCTGTGCATACTACCGCTAGCAAACTTAAGAAGCCTCCCTACATTCATAATCCACCACAGAGAAGAAAATTCAGTCTGTCAGATACCTCTGTGGTCAAAGGCAGATTTAGCACTTCCAACTACAGCAAGGCTAGATCAGAGTGACCCACAGAGGATGGGAAACGGGAGAGTGGGCAGCTCCAAGTGACTCTTCCAATTGGATACAACAGGCAGACGCTGGTTACAGATGTTCCTGAGATGGAGCAACACCTGGGCTACAAACTCTAAGACTACGTCTACACTATGGAGCCTGTAGAGCCCCTTAGTGAAGATGCAGCGTACACCAAGAGGAGGAGTATTTCTGCCAACGTAAGAACACCACTTCCCTGAACGACATTAGCTATGCTGTCAGAAGCCCTCTTCTGTGGCATAGCTGCGTCTACACTGGGTTTTTTTGTTGGCATAACAATGTTGATGGGGTGTGTTTTTTCACTCCCCGCCTGACATTGCTATGCCGATATACGTTTTTAAGTGTAGATCTGGCGTTTTAAACTCACGTGACTTAGGGCTTGCAGCACTAACCATGCCAAATACTTTGCCACTGATGGCAAATATCCTACTCAGTTTGGCTTACCAAGAGTGACATTTCAGAACCTCCCACTTGGGACTTAAGTTACATTAACTCATCCGTTGCTGTTTGTCACAATCTGTGTGTGGTTATTTAATGCTATGGCATTCCTTTAGAGTGCCAAACTTGGAGAGAAACATGAGTGTTTTAAAGTGGCTATGCATAGTACGTAGGGCAATGTCATAGGTTTCACCCCCACTTTGAACTTTAGGGTACAGATGTGGGGACCTGCATGAGAACCTCTAAGCTTAATTACCAGCATAGATCAATATGCTGCCACCACCAAATCATTTAAACAACCGTTTATGAGTCATTTGGGAACTCTATCTTCCCCCCAAAATATCTCCCTCCCAAGTACTATAACCCTTCCCTGGGTAGCCTTGAGAGACTTCTCCACCAATTTCCTGGTGAACACCGAACCAAACCCCTTGGATCTTAAAACAAGGAAAAATCAATCAGGTTCTTAAAAAGAAGACTTTTAATTAAGGAAAAGGGGTGAAAGGAATACCTCTGTGAGATTAGCATGTAAGCTACTCTCACAGACAACAGATTCAAAACACAGAGGATGTTCCCCTGGGCAAAAACCTTAGTTACACAAAAGAAAACCCAATTTGATTATCCCTCTAATGCAAAAGGACAAAGTCACAAAAGGAAATAAACATAAACTAATTCATTCCTTCTCTAATACTCACTACCCTGGTTGATTCCTGGATCTTTTCACTCCGGCACAGAACTTAATGAATGAACAAAAGAAGAACTTCCCTCCTTCCTCTTGAAACATCTTGCCCCCCCCCCCATTGGTTCCTCTGGTCAGGTGTCGGCTAGGCTATGTGAACTTCTTAACCCTTTACAGGTAAAAGAGGAATTAACCCTTAACTGTCTGTTTATGACAGGCAGTAATATGCGAAAGCCCTGGTGATAAGTACAGTGTACACATAGAAAAACAGATAGATTAACAAAAGAATGAAAGAGAAACGCCGTTGCATTTTCTTCCATGTATCAGGTACATTAATGAGCACTCAAGTGGATATTAGAGTTTGTGTATCTGGAATTGTCAACAAGACAAGCTTTTTGGGGGACATTGATATAAGCAAGATTTTGACAATTTATTTTTCCATCTGCCTTCCCACTGATCCGATGGGACAGTAATAAAGATAATGCACTCTTTCCACTCCTCTGTCCATCGGTTCTGATGCACGGCTGTTTCACATGATGGTACTTAAGGAATTGAGGCTGAAGAGCATCTTTAATATTAAGGCTACGAGCAACTGCTCTTTCAAATTTATACCTATGGTCTTTTAATGACCTTTTCCAGAACTGAGTAAAGGGTATTGATCGCTCTTGCTTCCGCTCAGCGGGAGGCACTATTACTGAAAAGCATTGACTCAACTCCTCTGTTTAGAGGAGGAATTAGAATACACCATGTGAAATACCACAAGGGCTGCTTTTCCTCTCTCCAGCAGCAAGGGAGATATTTGGAGATGGAGATATAGAGGTCTTCTATTTCTTTTTCTCTTTCTATTGGGGAGGGTGGGCAGTTGAGGTTTTTTTTTTCCACTTTGTCTCTCAGAAGTGACCTTGTTAGCCACGTTCCCTGTTTTCGTTTCAGGCAGAGTGTTCCTATAACATTCAAAGGGCTCCATGATGCCACCGGGATGGTGGGGTGGAGCTCCCTACCCACGTAGTGGTGACATAAGTAGGAGCCTAAGAAATTCACAGTCCATTTTGGTCAATTTCTGGGTCATAGGATTTTATAAATTGTAAATTTCACAATTTCAGCAATTTAAATCTGAAATTTCATGGTGTTGTAATTGTGGGGGTCCTGACCCAAAAAGGAATTGTGGGCTGGTCGCAAGGTTATTGTAGGGGAGGGTTGTGGTACTGCTACCCTTACTTCTGCGCTGCTGCCCACAGAGCTGGGCAGCTGGAGAGCTGTGGCTGCTGGCCGGGAGCCCAGCTCTGAAGGCAGAGCTGCCACCAGCAGCAGCGCAGAAGTAAGGATGGCATGGTATGGTATTGCCACCCTTACTTCTGTGCTGCTGCTGGCAGGGCGCTGCCTTCAGAGCTGGGTGCCCGGCCAACAGCCGCCGCTCTCCGACCACCCAGCTCTGAAGGCAGTGCAGAAGTAAGAGTGGCAGTACTGTGA